>NW_003852416.1:23175963-23214876 GCF_000181295.1 Otolemur garnettii
GGTCCGGGCTGGGGATTCGAACCCGCCACCTTAGGTGTACGTGGCTGGCGCCTTAGCCGGTTGAGCTATAGGCGCCGAGCCGACAAACATACACTTTCATCGTGAATTTATTCTGAGAAAAGGAATTCCATCCAAAAAATATTTTGTGAGGCCTGGGCAATACAGTAGAGTGATGTAGACAAGATCCTTGCCTTCACAGAGTTTAGTAGGAGATAGACAGATCAAACAAATTAAAAAAATAGAACACAAGCCAGTCACAGTGGCTCACACCTGTAATCCCAGCACTCTGAGAGGCCAAAGTGGGTGGACTGCCTGAGCTCACAGGCTGGAGATCAGCCTAAGCCAGAGCGAGATCCTGCCTCTAAAAAAATAGCCAGGCATTGTGGCCTGTAGTCTCAGCTAGTTGGGAGGCTGAGGCACGAGAATTGCTTGAGCTCAAGAGTTTGCAGTTGCTGTGAGTTATGATGCCACAGCACTCTACTGAGTGAAACTCCATCTCAAAAAATAAAAATAAAAAAAAAATAGAATACACAATTAGAATAGTGTTATGATGGTTTAATGTAGATGCTATGAGGGGACCTGAGGGCCTCTTGGAGTGAATGCCATTTAGTTAAGACCTGAAGGATGAGTAGGCTTTAGGAAGCAAACAACTGAGCCTCCAAAATTTCTAAGTATCCAAGCCTAAGGGCTACAGTCTGGTTGGAAGGTAGGCTTGAGCTGCACCTGTCTTGAAGCTTTATTTGCATGCCAGGCTCACTGTTTTTACTTAGACTGTATGTTCGTGTGTATGTGGTTGGGTATGGGGAGCAATTCTGCTGAAGTTACTTCACTCTTGGGCCATGCTGCTGCAGGCAAAGAAAGGGAGAGAGAAAGTTTCAGATTAAGGAATAGCATGTGCAGAGGCCTTGGAGCAGAATAGTGTTTGACCTCTTCAGAGAACTGACAGAAAGCCAAGGTTGCCCAACCAGGAGAGTACGAAAGAAAAATGCTGGGGGTGCTGTTGGTGGTGATTCACACAGGGCCTTGAATCATCATAACTCAAACCAGAGTTAGGGGCCGGGCGCAGTGGCTTACGCTTGTAATCCTAGCACTCTGGGGGGCCGTGGCAGGTGGCTTGCTTGAGACCAGCCTGAACAACAGTAAGACCCGTTTCTACTCAAAACAGAAAAACTAGCCAGGCATAGTGGAGGACGCCTGTAGTCCCAGCTACTCAGGAGGCCAAGGAAAGGGGATTGCTCAAGCCCAGGAGTTTGAGGTTGTTGGGAGCTGTGATGCCATGACACTCTACCCAGGGTGACAGAATGAGACTCTGTCTCAAAAACAAAAACAAAACCAAGGTCAGTGTGCTCAGCAGACTCATCCAATTTGCTTTTTCTTTTCTTTTTTTTTTTTTTTAAGATCACTGCCTGCTATATGGATGATGGATTAGAATGTGGTAGGAGGAAATGAGGATGGAAGGAGGAGGAACTTGCTGTTCTAATTCTGAAAAGAGAGTGCTGCGTTAGGCTGGGGTAGGGGCAGTGCTGGTGGTGGAGATGACAAGAAGTGGCTGTAAGCAGATAAGAAATGCAGCCTGAGTTCGGTGTTGTTAGTGAAGAGATCTTCATCTTCCATAGAGGGAAGACCAGCCCCTTAGTTACTAGACTGCCACAGCTGGACACCATTTATTCAATCAATGCATTTTTATTTCTGCCTCCTGTCTTCTAGGCTCTAAACAAAATGGGTCTTCATTAGGGGGATGAAAAAAAATAAATACATAATTTTAGCATGTTAGATGGTGATGAATGCTAAAGAGGCATAAAGTGGAAAAGGGGATGGGGGTGCTCAATGAAAGAGAGGACAGGTTTCTATCTGAAAGAGGCGAGTCAATGAGCCTTTAGATAACTCCTTGGGGCCAGGCTGGTGGGTCGCACCTGTAAACCTGATACTCTGGAAGGCCGAGGTGAGTGGATTGCTTAAGCTCATGAGTTCGAGACCAGCCTGAGCAAGAGTGAGACCTGCTGCCACGCTCCCCTCCCCACCCCAACCCCGGCCTCATTAAAAAAAAGAAAAATTAGAAACATTAGCTGGACCTGGTGGTGCACACCTGTAGTCTTAGCGACTCAGGAAGACAGCTTGGGACCAGGAGTTTGAGGTTACTGTGAGTTATGATGCCAGGGCACTCTAGCCTGAGGCAACAGAGTGAGACTCTATCTAAACAAAAAAAAATAAGGCACTATGGCTCAGGCCTGTAATCCTAGCACTCTGGGAGGCCAAGGTGGGAGCAAGAGTAAGATCCAGTCTCTAAAAAACAGTCGGGCATTATGGCAGACACCTGTCCCAGCTACTTAGAAGGCTGAGGCAAGAGGACTGCTTAAGCCCAAGAGTTTGAAGTTGCTGTGAGCTATGACACCACAGCACACTTCTGGCAGCAAGAAAGTGAGACTCTGGCTTGGTGCCTGTGGTTCAAGCAGCTAAGGTGCCAGCCACATACATCTGAGCTGTCGGGTTTGAATCCAGCGTGGGCCAGCCAAATAACAATGACGGCTGCAACCAAAAAATAGCCAGGCACTGTGGCGGGTGCCTGTAGTCCCAGCTACTTGGGAGGCAGAGGCAGGAGAATCACTTGAGCCCAGGAATTGGAGGTTGCTGTGAGCTGTGATGCCACTGCACTCTACCCAGGCAACAGCTTGAGGCTCTGTCTCAAAAAAAAAAAGAAAAGAAAAGAAAAGAAAAAAAGAAAGTGAGACTCTGTCTCAAATAAATAAATAACTCCATGGATGAAGGAAGCAGAAAGAGCAAAGACCCCAAGGTGGGCATGTACTTGAGTATTCAAAGACAAGCAGCTAGAGCTGAGATAACGAGGAGTGTGGCAGGAGGTGAGGTAAGGATGTGAATGGGGCCAGATGGTATAGTAGCCACATTAATTTTTAAGAACATTTTTTGCTGGCTCAGTGCCCATAGCACAGTGGTTACGGCGCTGGCCACATGCACCCAGGGTTTGAACCCAGCCCTGGCTGGCTAAACGACAACAACTGCAACAAAAAAATAGCTGGATGTTGTGGTGGGCACCCGTAGTCCCAGCTACTTGGAAGACTGAGGCAAGAGAATTGCTTAAGCCTAACAGTTTGAGATTGCTGTGAGCTGTGGCAGCATATCACTCTACTGAGGGTGACAAAGTGAGACTCTGTCTCAAAACAAAATAAAATGAAATAACTAAAAATAAAAATATCTGGGCATTGTGGCAGGAGCCTATAGTCCTGGCTACTCAGGAGGCTGAGGCAAGAGAATTGCTTGAGCCCAAGAGTTTAAGGTTGCTGTGAGCTGTGATGCCATAGCACTCTGCTAAGGGTAACAAAGTGAGATTCTGTCTCAAAAACAAAAACAAAAACCTTAAGCTCTTGGGTTCAAGTGATTCTCTTGCCTCAGCCTCCCAAGTAGCTGGGACTATAGGTGCCTGCCACAGTGCCCAGCTATTTTTTTAGAGACAGGGGTCTCCCTCTTGCTCAGCTTTGTCTCCAACTCCTGAGCTCAAGCAATCCACTGGCCTTACCCTCCAAGAGTGTTAGAATCACAGGTGTGAGCCACCTTGCCCAGCCCACAATTAATGAGTTTTAGTAAAATTATGGTAGTATGGTAGTAAAGTTACAGATTGTACAATCATCACCAAGCTCCAGTTTTAGAACATTGTCAAAAGTTACCTCACACTCATTCACTGTTACTCTCTACTCTCACCCCCAGCCACAGACAAACAGTGGTTTGTCTCTGAAACCATAAATTTTCCATTTCTAGATATTTTATGTAAATGGGATCATATAATATAATATGTAGTCTTTGTGTCTGGCTTCTTTCAGTTAGCAGCGTTTTTGAGGTTCATCCATGTTGTAGCATGTATGACTAGTTTTGTTTTGTTTTGTTTTTGTAGAGACAGAGTCTCACTTTATCGCCCTCAGTAGAGTGCCGTGGCATCACACAGCTCACAGCAACCTCCAACTCCTGGGCTTAGGCGATTCTCTTGCCTCAGCCTCCCGAGTAGCTGGAACTACAGGCACCCACCACAACACCCGGCTATTTTTTTGTTGCAGTTTGGCTGGGGTCGGGTTTGAACTTGCCACCCTGGGTATATGGGGCCGGTGCCCTGCCCACTGAGCTATAGGCACCACCCGTATGGGTAGTTTTGTAAAATTGTAATTTAGTTTTATTTTTTTACCTCTCACATATAGTTGGGGTTTTTTTGTTTTTTTGTTTTTTGAAATAGAATCTCACTCAGTCATCCTGGGTAGAGTCCCATGGCATCATAGCTTACAGCAACCTCAAATTCCTGGGTTCAAGTGATCCTCCTGCCTTAGCCTCCTGAGTAGCTGGGACTACAGGTGCCCACCACCATGCCTGGCTAGTTTTTCTATTTTTAGTAGAGATGGGGTCTTGCTCTTGCTCAGGCTGGTCTTGAACTCCTGAGCTCAAGCAATCCACCCTCCTCAGCCTCTCAAAATGCTAGGATTACAGGCATGAGCCACTGCATCTGGCTGAGTAGTTCATTTTTTTAAATTGCTGGAAACTATTCCATTTTATGGATATACATACATTTTGTTTATCCATTCACCAGTTGATGGACATTTGGATTGTTTCCAGTTTTCAACTATGACTAATGCTGTTATGAACATTCATGTGCAAATCTTCGTGCGAATGTATGTTTCTATTTCTCTAGAGTCTTAGAAGTAGAATTACTGGATTATATGGTAAGTTTATGTTTACTTAATCTTTTAAGAACCTGCTAAACTGGAGTGGTGCCTGTGGCTCAGTGAATAGGGTGCCAGCCCCATATACCGAGGGTGGCGGGTTCAAACTTGGCCCTGGTCAACGGTGGAAAAAAAAAAAATAGCCAGGCGTTGTGGCCGGTGCCTGTAGTCCCAGCTACTCGGGAGGCTGAGGCAAGAGAATCGCCTAAGCCCAAGAGCTGGAGGTTGCTGTGAGCTATAACACCACAGCACTCTACCAAGGGTGATAAAGTGAGGCTGTGTCAAAACATATATATATATATATATAAAACATATATTTTTGTATAGTATAAAACAACCTGAGAAACTGTTTTTCAAGGTAGCTCACCATTTTACTTTCCCACCAACAACATATGTAGATTTCCATTTTTCTTATTTTTTTCTTTTTTCTTTTTTTGATACAGAGTCTCACTTTGTCGCCCTCAGCAGAATGTTGTGGCATTATAGCAACCTAAAACTCTTAGGCTCAAGTAGCTGGGACTACAGGTGCCCGCCACTACACCTGGCTATTTTTTAGAGGTGGGGGTCTCACTCTTGCTCAGGCTGATCTGGAACTCTTTTTTTTTTTTTTTTTAAAGGAAAGCTATGTTTATTTTATTTATTTATTTACTTTCTTGCCGTTTTTGGCCAGGGCTGGGTTTGAACCTACCACCTCTGGCATATGGGGCTGGCACCCTACTCCTTGAGCCACAGGTGCTGCCCAGATCTGGAACTCTTGAGCTCAGGCAGTCCACTTGCCTTGGCCTCCCAAAGTGTTAGGATTACAGGCGTGAGCCACTGTGCCCAGCCAAGATTCCTATTTTTCCATATTCTTGCCTACAGTTAGTATTGTCTTTTTCAATCTCTTTGTAATTTAATTTGCATTTCCCTATGACAATGATATTGAGCTTTTTTTTTCCTTTTGATACAGAATCTCACTTTGTTGCCCTTCATAGAGTGGTGTCATAGCTCACAGCAACCTCACACTCACACTCTTGGGCTCAAGTGATTCTCTTGCCTCCCGAGTAGCTAAGACTACAGGTGCCCACAACAACACCTGGCTATTTTTTTAAAGATAGGGCCTGAGTGCTAGGATTACAGGTGTTAGTCACCACGCCCGGTTGATATTGAGCATCTTTTTGTGTACTTATCAGTACATAGGTAAGAATGAACTTAGTGTCCTCAAGTCTGCATTTCTAAAGTAGGGGTTATACAGTCCCAGATGGGGTCATGTGGTTCTTCTATTGAGGAACCAGATGACTGCTACCTCCAAGGAGATCCTTGGAGTTTAGCTGCAGGAATCTGAAATGGGAAGGAGAAGGCCTCAAGTGCACTTGCACAATGGAGCCTACAGATGTATGGAGTCAGCTGCATGTTCCCGGTCCCAAGATATCAAACTACTCAAGGAGAGACACTTAGCATGTCATACCTCAAGAGACCTGACCTCTCTAGGAGAAACTCTCTAAGATTCTGTGAGGTCAAAAGCCTGTGAGATCCGGGAAGCAGAACTCCAGTGGATACTGCCTGGAATCAAGGCCCAGCAACTCAACTGGGCAGCTACTTGTCTGTCAAAAGGAAGGTGTTGGGCTGTATCTGATGAGAACCTGTTTTTTGTGTTTTTTTTTTTGAGACAGTTTCACTCTGTCACCTAGGCTACAGTGCCATGGTGTCAGCCTAGCTCACAGCAACCTCAAACTCCTGGGTTCAAGCAATCTTCCTGCCTCAGCCTTCTGAGTAGCTGGGACTACAGGGTCCCGCCACGACACCCAAGTAATTTTTTTCTATTTTTAGTAGAGATGGGGTCTTGCTCTTGCTCAGGCTGGTCTCTGCTCTGGCTGGTTTCAAACTCTTAAGCTCAAGTGATCCTTGCCTCAGCCAACCAGAGTGGTAGGATTATAGGCATACACCACTGGGGCCAGTCACAGACTACTATTTTACCAACAGTCCTAAACTGGTGTCTGGCCTCTATGGTCATTTCTTGGGATTTGCCTCCTCTGGGTCAGCTAGTTCCCCGAGCCTTGTACCTCTGGGGGTAGTAGTCTTCAAATGCAGGTCACATCTCTTTGCCTTTGCCCACTTGCACTCAAGACCTTTCTCTGTGTTTGCCAGTGTAACTCACCCCTCGTCCCACCTGCCACATACCTGCTTCTTTTGCTTCCCCCAGACAGTATGTGCCAGTCATATTGAACTTCTCTTTTTTTTTCTTGAGACAGAGTCTCACTCTGTTAACCAGGCTAGAGTGCTATGGTGTTAGCCTCACTCTCAGAAACTTCAAACTCCAGGGCTCAAGCGATCTTCCTGCCTCAGCCTCTCAAGTAGCTGGGACTACAGGGTGCTGCTACAATGCCCAGCTAATTTTTTTTTCTTTTCAGTTTTTGGCCGAGGCTGGGTTTGAACCCACCACCTCTGGTATATGGGGCTGGTGTCCTACTCCTTTGAGCCACAGGCACCGCCCCCAGCTAACTTTTTCTATTTTTTAGTAGAGATAGAGTCTTGCTCTTGCTCAGGCTGGTCTTGAATTCCTGAGTTTAAGCCCTGCTTTGGGCTTCCAGAGTGCTGGGATTAAAGGCATGAGCCACCATGCCTGGCCCATATTGAACCTTCACAAGATGCTTACTTAGGTATTTCCTTCCCACTTCTCTTTCCCCTGCTAACTTTTACCCATCTGTGTCAGTCAGGGTTATGTTAAAGATGCTGTAACAAACCTTAACATTTTAGCACCTGACACAGTAAGTTGTTTTCAAATGCTCCTAATATCTATACAGCTGATCCTGTTTGTTGCATGGTGGTGGTGGTGGCAGTGGTGATGTGGGGCTGCTGTCCTCCACATGTGGCTCCCAAGATTGGCCTGGGTATTGATACCCTATTGGCACAATAAGAAAATGCACTGGATGATCTTTTGAGGGAGGTTTTTATGGGTCAGCACGCATCATTTCTACTCACATTTCACTGGCTAGAACTCAGTCACTTAGCCACATTTAATTGCAAGAGAGTCTGGGAAACATGTTCTAGCTGTGTTCCCAGGGAAGAGAGAATGGGTTTTGTGGACACTCTTTGTAGCACCATCACTGAGGTGTCAGCCTGGGTCACCTTTTCCAGAAGTATTTCCTTTTTTTTTGAGATAGAGCCTCAAGCTGTCCCCTTGGATAGAGTGCTCTGGCATCACAGCTCACAGCAACCTCCAACTCCTGGGCTCAAGCAACTGTCCTGCCTCAGCCTCCCAAGTAGCTGGGACCACAGGCACCCGCCACAACGCCTGGCTATTTTTTGGTTGCAGCTGTCGTTGTTTGGTAGGCCCGGGCTGGATTCAAACCCGCCACCTTAGGTGTATGTGGCTGGCACCTTAGCCACTTGAGCCACAGGTGCCGAGCCTCCAAAAGTATTTCCTAACTCATTATGACTGGGCTGAACTCTTCTTGGTTGAAAAGCCACATTGGTACCCAGTTTTTATAACCCATGTTTAAGGTAGGGTACAATTATTCATTGACACATTTTTCTGTGTTGAACTATTAGTTTCTTAGTGTTGTTGTAACAAATTCCCCAAAACTTTGTAGCTTAAGAGAACGTGAATTATCTTACAATTCTGATGGTCAGAAACCTGGAGGGGTTTCACTGGATCAAAATCAAGGTATCATGATCACAACCAGTTACAGATTCCTTTGTTCCTTTGCTCCTACTGCTTCATTCAACTAGCCTGAAAAAAAATTAAAAAAAAAAAAAAGTAAAATCAAGCCAATAATCCTAACACTTTGGGAGACCGAGGCCAGAAGATGGCTTGAGCCTGGGAGTTTGAGGCTACAGTGAACTGTGATGGCACACTACTTTCTTGCTTGTGTGACAGAATGAGACGCTGTCTCAAAAAAAAAGAAAAAAAGGGCTGTGCCTGTGACTCAGTGAGTAGGGCACTAGCCCCATATACCAAGGGTGATGGGTTTGAACCTGGCCCCAGCCAAACTGCTTCTTGGGAGGCTGAGGCAAGAGAATTGTTTAAGCCCAAGAGCTGGAGGTTACTGTGAGCTGTGATGGCATAGCACTCTACCGAGGGCGACAAAATAAGACTTTGTCTCTCTCTAAAAAAAAAAAGGTGAGCAGAACTTTCTGGAGGTTCTAGGGGAGATTATGCCTTCTTGCCTAGTGGCTTCCTGCCTTTCTTGGTTTATTGCCCCTTTCCATCTTTGAAGCCAGCTGTTGTGTCACTGCAACCTCTGCTTCCATCACCCTCTCTCCTCCTCTCACGCTGACCCTCTGCCTCCCTCTCATAAGGACCTTTCACCTAGATACTCCAGGATAATCTCCCCATCTCAAGATCCTTAACTTAATCACATCCACAAAGTCCCTTTTGCTGTGTTAGGCAATGTATTCACATGTTCCAGGCCTCAGGGTGTGGACATCTTTGGAAGGCAACTTTTTGCCTACCACCGACTGTTAAGCTTTGTGAGGACTGTCTCCTTTGTTTGTTGTGGTGACTTCAGAAGCTGGTAGTGTCTGGGATAGTGTACGTGCTCTTTAACATGGATGGATGATGGAATGGGTGGGGTTAGGACCTCCCAAACTGAGTCTCAAGCCATGAGGACCCTGACAGGATGTCTCTCACCCCACGAGGCCTGGTCTGACACGCACTCAGTAAGTCCATTTGTTCATCTCTCTGCTTCCTCAGGTGAAGTGATTCATAGAGGGTTCATAGAGCATATGTTCCTTTAGTCTTTCATGTTCCAAGTCAAGATTTTTTGGTGTCTTTTTTTTTGTTTTTGGAGCAAAGTCTTACTCTGTTGTACCTAAGCTAGAGTATACAGCATCCTCAATCTCCTGGGTTCAAGCTATTCTCTCATCTCAGTCTCCTGAGTAGCTGTGATTACAGGCACCTACCACAATGCCCAGCTAATTTTTCTTTTTTTAGTAGAGATGGGGGTCTTGCTCTTGTTCAGACTGGTCTTAAACTCCTGAGCACAGGTAATCCTCCTGCCTTGGCCTCCTAGAGTGCTAGTATCTTTGGTGTAAGCCACTACACCTATCCTCCAAGTTTTTTTTTTTTTTGAGACAGAGCCTCAAGCTGTCACCCTGTAGTGTGCTTTGGCATTACAGCTCACAGCAACCTCCAACTCCTGGGCTCAAGCGAGTCTCCTGCCTCTGCCTCCCAAGTAGCTGGGACTGCAGGCGCTCGCCGCAACACCCGGCTATTTTTTGGTTGCAACCGTCACCGTTTGTCAGGCTGGGCTGGATTTGAACCTGCCAACTCAGGTGTATGTGGCTGGCGCCTTAGCCGCTTGAGCCACAGGCGCCGAGCACTCCACGTTTTTACAACTTAATTTTACTGAGGTATACTTACATATAATTCCTAAGAGTTTGTTGTATTTTGACAGAGGTATAAACCAGTGTAACCACCACCATAATCAATATATGGTGTGTGTATGTATAGTTTATTTTGTTGTTCTGGTGTGCAGCTCTGAGTTGTAAGAAGTGTATGGAGTAATTGTCACATAATCAGCTACTGAATAGTTCCATCACCTGCCAAGTTCCCCATACGCTCCCCTTGGTCTCACCGCCTCCTTGCAACCACTGGTCTGTTATCTGAACCTATAGCATTTTTTTTTTTTTTTTGAGATGGAGTCTTGCTGAGTCACCCAGGCTAGAGTACCATGGCTTCAGCCTAGATCACAGGAACCTCAAACTCCTGGGTTCAAGTGACCCTCCTGCTTTAGCCTTTTAAGTACCTGGGACTATAGGCACCATATCCAGCTAACTTTTCTGTTTTTAGTAGAGACAAGGGTCTCACTGTTGCTCAGGCTGAACCCCAGACCTGAAGCCATCCTCCCACGTCTGCCTCCCAGAGTGCTAGGATTATAGGCATGAGCCACCATGCTGGGCCTAACCCTATAGTTTTGTTCAAGGCAAATTTTAATCATGGTTACTTAGTAATTTCCATAAAAGCAATCCCTTTCCCTTTATGCTTTGTATTGTATTCTACAACCTACATCCTTAGCCCAAAGGAGAGAGCAGGTGAACTGAAAAGAACTTTGAGATGGGAAGGCTCACTGAAGGTCTTCACCAGGCCCACTGTGGTCCCTGGCTCCCTCGAGCATTGATTCACTTCTGTGCTGAAGAAGACAACAACCCAGTTCACCTGGGCCAGAAAAAAAAATGTGTAATTGGAGAAGGAATCAGGTGATCTGGCACTTTCAGTATGTTGTTTTTAGTGTGACCTCAAAGGGGAAAAGATCAGACCTGCATTGGAAATACGATGAAGATGTAATTATTTTCTATTGCAGTTCCAATTACAAAGAAGGAAGTGAATCAAATACCAGATACAGCAGAGAATTATTTTTAATGAGGTGAAATTCACATAACATAAAAGTAGCCATTTAGGGCAGCACCTGTGGCTCAGTGAGTAGGGCGCCAGCCCCATATACCAAGGGTGGCGGGTTTCAAACCCGGCCCTGGCCAAACTACAACAAAAAAATAGCTGGGTGTTGTGGCGGGTGCCTGTAGTCCCAGCTACTTGGGAGGCTGAGGCAGGAGAATCACCTAAGCCCAAGAGCCGGAGGCTGCTGTGAGCTGTGATGACACAGCACTCTACTTAGGGCGACAAAGTGAGACTCTGTCTCTAAAAAAAAAAAAAAAAGTAGCCATTTAAAATTTTGCCATTTTAGTGGCATTTAGTATGCCCACAATGTGTACTCAGAGTGACAGAGTGACTCTATCTCAAAAACAAATAAATAAATAATAAAAATAAAGATGTGAACATCCCTAAGAGAAAATCTGCTCTAGAGTCTAATTCCAACGCAAGGGATGCATGAGTCTTCCCATACATACATACATAATAAAGAATGGGTCATCCCCCCTCTTACGGATTAGAAATCAAAGGCACAGAAGTATAAAGTGGCCCCATCCCAGTGCGATTCCAAATTTACCATAGCTAGTGTCTCTGAGTGCAGGAAACTGAAAACAAAGTCCACACGGAAAGCAAACTTCTTGGGGAGGATTTCAGGATAGTCTCACTGAATGCAGAAAACCCTTGAAATTCTGTGTTCTTTCACGGGCGATTGTGAATACTGTCTGAGAGTGTCTCTTTTCAAGCAGCCAGCCAGTGTGCCAGGTACAGCTTCTCATGGCTTCCCTTTTTGAGACCCTCTCATTACTTCTATTGCATCTGAACCTCTCTAGCATCTTCTGTTTTGCTCCTTAATCCAGGGCATTTCCCTGCCTCCCACTGGTCCAGCACAGCACTTCCCTCTTTGGGGCTCTCTTGAGAAGTGCCCCCAGAAAATGGAGCTGGTCTTCTGTAATGAATTCATCTCTATAACGAATAGTATAACATCCGAGTCCCACCATATTTACATAGCAATCTCCACACAAAAGCAACATTACATTACGAAGGGAGGTTTTTTTTTTTTTTTAAAGAATGTCATCTCAAAGCTCCATTTCCTCCAGTACTAAGAACACTATTGGAATTACCCTGACAGGAAGACAAAAACAACTTTCAGGGATGCTGGGTTAGAGACAATAGCTAAACCAGATCCATTAATGTTTAAAGTCAATGGAGCATAAAACTGCTTTTTTTCTACTTACAGCCAGGCATCATCTTACAGAGAGGAGAAAAAAATCACCATTTTAACTCTGCTGAAATCCATAAACCCTCCCCTAATTTTCATTCCCCTTGAAATTCTCCAGTAAGTACCATCAGAATGAAAATGAGAATCAGTCTCTCCAGGGGCAATGGTTTCCCATCCTCATCAGTAAAGTGTTTGAGAAGAGCCCTCCATGGAGAAGGAGGAGGGAGGCTGCCTGCTGGGAAAGGATCCATCACCCAAACCTGCAGAACTAGTTCTAGTGACACACCTTGGGTCTCGGGAGTGTCTCAGGTCAGGGTAAGACGTAAGGCAGAGTTCTCAGACTGGGAAATCCCAGGAAGGAATGCCTTCAGGTTACATTTCACTTAGTGGTCAGCATGGGGGAACATTTATCATTAACATATTAGATTTTCCTGGGAGGGAAATTGCTAGAATTGAGCTAGTCCTCTTAGTAAATGGCTGGACCTAATCCTACATTACATTTGTGTAATTCCTGACAAAACCCATTCCCATTATCTCATTTGATTCTGAAAACAATCCTCAGAGGGAGACGGGGTAGGGATTATTTTTTCCATTTACAAGTGAAAAACACTTGTAAACTGATTTGCCAGGAGTCCCACACCCAGGATGTGGCAGGAAAGAGACGTGAATCTAGGTCTTTGCACAACCTGTTCAGGGTTCTTTTGATTCTACACAACACAGTGGCCAAAATATTCCCAGCCCCACCCATTCCTCACAACCACCAGTTTAACTAGCAACTGGGAACTCACCAGACGGAGCTTGTTTATACTACCCACACACCTCTGTCCTAGTGAAGAAATACAGCTTGGCTGGCAAGCTCTCTCTGGGAAAAAATTAATTTCATATTATCATCACCTTGCACTAAAGGCTAAAATTAATCCCAGAAGAATTTGAAAACTAAAGGCATTAGAAAAATCTAAAGAAAATAGAACTGAATATTTAATAACTTTCTGGAGGCAAGGAGACTCTAAATTTAGCATCATGCTAGAAGTCTCTAAGGAATTTTATTAATTGAACTGCATGAAAATTTATTTTACTGGGGAAAAAAAGACTATGTCTAGCCAACAAAAAACTTGATGAGATATCTGGAGCAAAATATACATGAAAAGGGTAAACCTCTGGTATGTAAGGGAGTCATGCAAATACATAAGAATTCCATAGGAAAAACTCATTAGGGAACACTGTACAAAAAAGGAAGTAAAGTTGGTTTGAAAGAAAGGAAGGAATCATCAATATGCATAAGTTTTATGCAGCAAAATACTAGTCACACACTTATTTACAACAGTGAAATTAGGTGAATGTTAAAGGAATTAATAATTTACGGAACAGGCACTTGGTATAATCATTAAACATGTAATCATTAAGATGTCTTCAAACTGCTTGCAATAACATGAAACAGATTTATGTGAGGCGAAGTGGAAAGTTTATGATATTTTATGTGTGTCTGTTTGTACAATATATTTTTATAGAAAAAAAGATTGGAGAGAAAAATATTTAAAATGAGCCGCATTTGAGTCCTACTATTACGAGAGATATTTTTCATCTCCTTTATTTCTAGCTGAAACTTTAAATAAAAAACAAAAAGGACAGTCAAGTGTTCTTTAGCCAGATGGTGGTGAGTCCCTTTCTCTTGATGTGCCTGGGAGATAGAAGGGGAGAGAGGACATAAAACCTCAGGGACCCCCACCTCACACAGAACCTACCCTCTTTTTTAAAAGTGTCCTGGCTCGGTGCCTGTGGCTTAAGTGGCTAAGGCGCCAGCCACATACACCTAAGGTGGCGGGTTCAAATACAGCCCGGACCCGCCAAACGACAATGATAGCTGCAACCAAAAAATAGCCGGGCGTTGTGGCAGGCGCCTGTGGTCCCAGCTACTTGGGAGGCTGAGGCAGGAGACTCGGGCCCAGGAGTTGGAGGTTGCTGTGAGCGTGATGCCATGGCACTCTACCCAGGGGGATAGCTTGAGGCTCTGTCTCAAAAAAAAAAAAAAGAAAAGTGTCCCCTCTTTAGGCCAGACACAGGGGCTCACGCCTGTAATCCCAGCACTCTGGGAGGCCGAGGAGGGAGAATCGCTTTAGCTCAGGAGTTCCAGACCAGCCTGAGCGTGACTGCAACCCCCATCTCTACTAAAATTAGAAAAATTAGAAAAACTAGCCGGGTTGCTGTGGCGGGCACCTGCAGTCTCAGCTACTCCGGAGGCTAAAGCGAGAGGATCACTTGAGCCCTGGAGCTTGAGGTTACCGTGAGCGAGGCTGACGCTATAGCTTTCTAGCCTGGGAAACATAGCGAGAGAAACTATTTCTCAAAAAAAAAAAAAAGAAAGAAAGAAAAAAGAAAAGAAAAAAACAGAAAGGAAGAAAGAAAAAGCGTCCCCTTTCACCCTGAATTCCCTCCTCCTTTCTCCGCCCCGAACTGAGCCTAGCCAGTCAGCGGGCGCGGCCCGCCCCTCCCCCCACGCTCCCGTCCCGGCCACTGCGGGTGCGCGGGGGAGGGGCAGGGCCGGCCCGGCGCGGCGGACACGTGGGGAGGGTGGACGCGTCCGAGGAGGAGGGGTCGGGCGTGCGGGTAGGTGTGTCGGTGAGTGGGAGAAACCAACCCAAGCCAGTTCAGAGTCTTCATTTTCTCATACTGCTCGTCGAGCCGGGCTAAGTACAACCGCTGTCCCCACGGCCAAGATCGCCTCAGAGTTGGATAACCGACACAGACACGAGAAGGCTTCCGCCGCGGTCCTGCGCTTTCCTTTACGTGCAACGCCCGGCGCCTTCTCGTGCGTCAACCCCGTCCGGGCGCGGTGGTAGGGCCCCGCACGACGTCACCCATTGTTTACAAATCAACCCGAGCCGGCAGGATTTCGGCTCCTGCGGCTGTAGGCGCCGGGCGCCAGTGTCTGGCGGGCTCCGGCTTCCGAATTTGTCCCCGCCCCGGCCCCGGCCTCGCCCCCAGCCCTGGCCCCAGCCCCGCGCCCAACTCTTTCTGCCGCGGCCCGCCGAACTCGCGGGCAGCCGAACCGCCAGTGACGCCCGCAGAGCTCCGGGTGCCAGCGCGGGGGGCCATGCCGTGTGGGAGGGAGGAGGAAGAGGAAGCCGGCGAGGAAGCGGAGGAAGAGGAGGACAGCTTCCTCCTCCTGGAGCAGTCGGTGACGCTGGGCAGCTCGGGCGAGGTGGACAGACTGGTAGCCCAGATCGGCGAGACACTACAGCTGGACGCAGCACAGGACAGCCCGGCCTCCCCGTGCGCTCCGCCGGGGGCGCCGCTGCGACCTCCGGCGGCGGTGCCGGCAGACAAGGCCTGGGCTCCGGCGGTGCCGCTGCTGTGGCCGCCGGCGTCGGCTGAGGTCGTGGGCCCGGCTCTCCCAGGGACTCTGCGCTGCGCCCTCGGGGACCGCGGGCGTGTGCGGGGCCGGGCTGCGCCCTACTGCGTGGCCGAGCTCGCCGCAGGCCCCAGCGCGCTGCCCGGGCCGTGCCGGCGAGGATGGCTCCGGGGCGCCGTCGCCTCCCGGCGCCTTCCCCAGCGACGATGGACCCAAACCGGGGCACACGCCGGCGATGACGACCCTCACCGACTCCTGCAGCAGCTCGTGGTCTCGGGAAACCTCATTAAGGAGGCTGTGCGGAGGCTCCAACGAGCCGTCGCCGCAGTTGCAGCCACGGGCCCGGTAGGAACACCTGGGCCTGTGGGAGGCCACAGCGGACCGGACCCTGTCCCCTTGCAGCCCTCCGGCGCCTTCCTCTGACCCAGGCCCCCTGGAGGAAGAGGAGGTCGCTGCAAAGACCCAGCAGCGACCCACCACCCCTAAGCTGAAGCCGCCGTCGCTATCCTGAGAGTCACCGCGTAGGCTGCGGAGAGGCGCGTGGGGAGAGGCCTAAAGATGAGAAACTACCCATCCCGGTGATGCTCTTAGAGAAAACATAAGAAATGCCCGAGCCAGGGCGCGTCTTTGGTGCATGAGAATTTCCCCTGCCATCGGGGCCAAAGACCTGGGATAAACTGGGAGAACTGTGGCAGCTACTTACATCGACTTGTACCTGACTTAGCCCGTGGGGGCGTCGTGAGCTTGGATTGTTCAAAGAGAGGGCTCAAAGGGGCGGTATTCGCAAGAGCTTTATAACAATACTTGAAAACTAATGACACACATACATTTTCTTGTTTTCTGGGGGAGGAACTTAGTGAAAGTGGTGCTATAATTGCTGTGCAAAGAAATTTCGAGGGGGTAGAAGAATGTAAAAAGCTTGGCGGTGGGTGGGTTGGCATCACCCCCTTTCTCCCACCTAATTGGTGGCCGGTGAAGGTGGAGATAGGAACTCTAGCTAGGAGACTCAGGAAGGGAGATGGAGGAACATTTTGAAAGTGGAAGAGTTGGATTTAAATGTGGACTTTTAAGTGACTTGACCTTGCCACTTGTGGTTCAAGGTTATGGTCTGCTGCAGATGGGAATGTTTGGGGGTTCCTGGGAGAGCTAACTCACCCTGGGTATCTTTTCCTCTTGCTCCAAGGAGAGCCCTGTTTATGCTTTGCTATTGCTTGGAGTCTCCTGAGAACCCACAGATAGAGGGACACACACAGAGAGGGACGTGTGGGGAGAGTTATCTGCTTTTTCTGTTTTTCTCTTTCCAGAACTACTACTGCCATTGTTGGCCATGTCAGGAGCTTTCTCAGAAACGGTCATAAACAGTCGCTTGAGTTTGTCCCGGTCCTCACTGTCAACCTTTCTTACCCTTTCTGCGGCATCTGTGGGCCTAAGCCTCTGTGGGTCCTTGCTTGCACAATTGGTTTTCTCCTGCTATCCCAGCTCTTCTTTTTTGAACGACTGAAATTGTTTTTTAAAATGTGACTCTCCCAGAGGAGAAACCTCTGGCTTTACCCTTGTGAAACTTGAGGGCACTTTATTAAGGTGTCACCCCCACACTTTAAGGTAGCTAAACCAATTTTTTTTAAAGATTCAATGGCTTGTTCATCCTCCAGATGTAGCTGTTGACGTACACTTCGCAACGGAGTGTCTGAAGTTGTGATGGTCCTGATTTATAGGATTTCTTAATTAAAATGTCTACTGAATAAATTTGGATTTTCTTTTGGAGCATGGTTTGACTTTTTGGTGGAAGGTCAGGAGAGGAAGTAAAGTGTGTAGGGGTTACCCTTAATAATGAAGAGTGTACCTGGGGTAAAGGGGTATCTCGGC
Source organism: Otolemur garnettii (assembly GCF_000181295.1). Classification (NCBI taxonomy): domain Eukaryota; kingdom Metazoa; phylum Chordata; class Mammalia; order Primates; family Galagidae; genus Otolemur; species Otolemur garnettii. Next base: position 23,193,465 of record NW_003852416.1, read on the forward strand.
AAATGGTTGAGGCCAACTCTGCTCGGCATGGAATCGTGCTTGAGCCACAGTACTTGAGTGCTTCTGTGTTGATGTTCCACAAGATGAAAAAATTAAATCTAGGTTTTGGTTTTATTTAACTTTCATTATTTTTTCATTTTTTGAGACACAGTTGTACTTTGTCACCCTCAGTAGAGTTCTGTGGCATCATAGCTCACAGTAACCTCAAACTCTTTGGGCTCAAGTGATTCTCTTGCCTCAGCCTCCTAAGTAGCTGGGACTAGAGGTGCCTGCCATAAGGCCCAGCTGTTTCCAGAGACAGGGTCTTGCTCTGGCTTAGGTTGGTCTTGAACTCCTGAGCTCAAGCAGTCTACCCACCTCAGCCTCCCAGAGTACTAGGATTACAGGTGTGAGAACACTGCCCCAGCCCAGGGCTTAAATTTAACTGAAGCAATCCCCTCATTCTCCTCCCTCAGCTCAGTCTTCTCCAGCACAGAGTACGTGCTGAACCCCTTCCTACTGCCTGCCTTGCCCTTTTCAAGGAAACCTTGGTACAGGCCAGCTCTGCTAACCAGTCCCTTGGGGACCTCCTGCTCAGCACCCATTTCCCCCATCTGCCCAGCATACTCTAGAGTGCTCAGTGACTTGGGGTTGAGTCAGCCCTTCTGCTCGCCAGCTGTGTGGTGGTGGGAAAGTCACTGCCCTGAGCTTTTCCCTTATGTCATTTATATAGCAATACTTAATAACAGTAGTTGGGATGCTTACATGAGGAGTTGAGCTGTCTAGGAGAGTAAGGGCTCTCTCCTTACTCTTTTTGGCACTACCACATGGCTTTTGTACCATAAGGTAGATAATTTTTCCAATTTGTAAATATGGACGTTGAGGCCCAATAAGTAATTTGCCTGAAGTCACCATTTTTTAGGTAGTAGGGCTGGGATTTTAGCCTGGGCAGTCTGGCTCTAAGGTCTCCTGCTTTCCTTAGCCAGTCTTTGGGTTTATGGTGCCACCTAAATGAGACATTGTAGACACCATTTTCTGCTATGTTAGATTATAAAGTTCTTCTTTAGATTTTTTTTTTTTTAAGAGATCATCTCATCTCACTTTGTCACCCTTGGTAGAGTGCTGTGACGTCACAGCTCACAGCAACCTCAGGTCTTGGGCTTAGGCGATTCTCTTGCCTCAGCCTCCCAAGTGGCTAGGACCACAGGCGCCCCCCCCCCCACAATGCCCGGCTATTTTTTTGTTGCAATTTGGCGGGGGCTGGGTTTGAACCCTCCACTCTTGGTATATGGGGCCAGCACCCTACTCACTGAACCACAGGTACCGCCCTTGAAATTTTTTTTTTTTTTGAGACGGAGTCTCACTTTTTTCCCCTGGGTAGAGAATGGCGGCATCACAGCTCATAGCAACCTTAAACTCTTGGGCTTAAGCAATTCTTTTGCCTCAGCCTCCCAAGTAGCTGGGACTACAGGTGCCCGCCACAACACCCAGCTATTTTTTTGTTGCAGTTGTTTAGCTGGCCCAGGCCAGGTTCTGAACCCATCACCCTTGCTGTATGTGGCTGGCACCGTAACCACTGTGCTATGGGCACTGAGCCAAGATTTATTAAAGTTCCTAAGACTATCCCACAAACCTTGACCCACAGATACTTAAACATTAGTATCACCATTCTCAAACTTTTTTTTTTGCAGTTTTTGGCCGGGGCTGGGTTTGAACCCACCACCTCTGGCATATAGGGCTAGCACCCTACTCCTTTGAGCCACAGGCACTGCCCTCTTAAACTTTTCTTGTGCAACAGCTGTATGTGTGTGCAAGGTGGTGGGGATTCTGGGTGAAGCAGGGTTTGAGATGCCCTGGCAGAATCCAGGTCTGGGGGCTGAGGCCGTCCTAAAAGGGAACAGGAATTGCATAAGAGAGCCACAGATAAGTGGTATATGGCTGCCTCCTTTAAAACCTTGGGTTCTCAGTAAGATGAAGGCATAGGACCAAGACCAGTCTTCTCCAGTGCTGATTACCTATGGTTCTCCAACATGGTTAGAATGGTACTCAGGAATAAACTTAGAATGGTGTCACTCGTAGCTCAGTGGTTACGGTGTCAGCCACATACACTGAGGCTGGCGGGTTTGAATCCAGCTCAGGCCAGCAAACAACAATGACAACTGCAATAGAAAAACAGCTGGGTGTTGTGGTGGGAGCTACTTGGGAGGCTGAGGCAAGAGAATCACTTAAGCCCAAGAGCTGGTAGTTGCTGTGGGTGATGTAGTGAGACACTGTCCACCCCCAAAAAAACCCCCCAAAAAACCTGAAAAAACTGAGGATGGTGACTGCAGTCAAGGATCTATATGACCTGAGAAGCAAGGTAGATAGAAAAGGAACTGAGCTGGGCCCCGCGGCTTATCCCTATAATCCCAGCACTCTGAGAGGCTGAGGTGGGTGGATTGCCTGAGCTCACAGGTTCAAGACCAGCGTGAGCCAGAGAAAGACCCCCCGTCTAAAAGTAGCCTGGCTTTGTGGCCAGTGCCTGTAGTCCTGCCTGTAGTCCCAGGTACTCAGGAGGTTGAGGCAAGAGAATCACTTGAGCCCAAGAGTTTGAGGTTGCTGTGAGGTATGACGCCATAGTACTCTACCGAGGGCGACAAAGTGAAATTCTGTCTCAAAAAAAAAAAAAAAGAAAAGAAAAGGAACTGAGCCCTGTTAAGGGCTGGCACCCTAGTGGGCACCTTTTACAAGATGTTTCCAATGGTGAGAGGTAAGTATTACTGGTGGTATAGCAGGATCTGAACTCAAGGCTTTTGTGTTGCTCCTCTTCCCTCCTGTTGAACCTACCCATGTTCCTTTCCTCATGCTTTCCAGCCCCTGGTATGGACCCCGCCATTGGCAAAGCCTATAGAAAGCCTAGTCCCAGACACAGAGAGACACAGGTATCTCTGTGTCTGGGAAGCAATGGCCATTTCCAAGGTGTTGCATCTAGTGCTCAGCTGAGGAGTGATATTCCTAGCCCCTTGCAGTGGATTGGCCCCGAACTGGGGGTATAGTCTCGGGGAAAGTTAGCACCCTCTTCTGAAGGAGCCAGTGCCTAGTTTTTCGTATGACATTCTGTAAGGGTCAAGCCCAGAGCAATAGGGAAGTGGCAAGGAGAAATGGGGGGGGGGGGAGTGTGTGTGTGTTGGGGGAGGGGATGTTCATGTGGAGATTTGGTTAGGAGTTTTAGTGAAAGTTACAGGGTCAGCAGCCATAAATGATTAGGAGTTGGATCAGTGGTGAAGATAAAGATTTGGCAGTTAAGGCTAAGGAGTGGATGGAGCCTGGGAGATGCTGGCAGTTGAGTAGTTAATAACACTAGCTGATACACAGAGAGTGGCACTTGCCACGTGCCAGGCTCTGTTACAAGCACTTTAAAAAACGCAACTCCTCAAATCTCTGTGGGAGGAAGAAGGATACACAAAAGGAGCAGACAGTAAGAGAACGGAGAGAAGCCCAGGAAGGTTGGAGTGTAGGGTAAACACTGCGGAGATGGGGAATATAACATAAATGTGAGTCCACACGTGGGCACGCACACACATACATACAAATATATGGCAAGATCTACGTTATCTCTTTGTATATCCCCTGTGGTCAGGATATTTGGAATCAGATCTTGTTCAGTGACTTTCCTTGTTTATTTTGAATCCTGAAGTTAATTCGCCTTCTCTTTATCAGCACCATTAAGTAGTGTGGTAACACCTGCTGAAGATAAGTACTCTATGGTGCTTCTGGAGAAGGGTTTGTGACTTCAGTGACTAGGTAACATTTTCAGGAAAACCATTTTTTCTGAGTTTAGGCTGTGGAGTCTAATTTCTACAGTTAAAGAAATGGACAGGCTCAGCGCCCATAGCACAGTGGTTATAGCACCAGCCACATACACTGAAGGTGGCGGGTTCGAACCTGGTCCAGGCCAGCTAAACAATGACAACTGCAACAAAAAATAGCTGGGTGTTGTGGCGGGCGCCTGTACTCCCAGCTACTTGGGAGGCTGAGGCAAGAGACCAAGAGTTTGAGGTTACTGTGAGCTGTGACTCCACAGTACTCTACTGAGGGTGACATATTGAGATCTGTCTCGGAAAACAAAAAAAAAAAAAGAAAAAAGAAAAGAAATGGGCAAAAGGCAGAGCAAAGGTAACAAGATGATAATCAGCTTGAGCTTTTTTTAACCCACCCAAATCAATAAGTCAAACAAACTGCCTGGACAGCCTATCGTTGGGGGTGGTTGTGATTTTACTTCGTATGAGTCAGTTAACCATTGATAAGAGGGAGCAGTTAATAAGCTCGTTGATGTCAGTTTTAGTTTTCATTCTATGAATTCATTCACACAGAGACAACAGAAACATACCCAGCCATTCCAGGCAGGAATTGGTTACACGAGGTTGTTTCAACAGCCAATCTGTCAGGTCCCAGGCCACATTGTGGTAGGAAGTTTGGGACACAGGATGCTGTCATGTGACACATCCATTCCTACTGTCTCCCAGAACCCTGCCCTTTAAGCTTGCTGGGCCTGGGACCTCTTGCCTTCCCCTTCCTCTAGGCACCTTGTCCTTCATTAACATCTTCCCTTCATACCCCCGCATTCAGATGTCACAAGTCTCTTCTGGTTGAGGGAATCCATCCTTGAGTTTCATACTCTCCTCCCTTTTTTTCCCCTTGAGACAAGAGTCTCAAACTGTCGCCCTGGGTAGAGTGCAGTGGCATTATAGCTCACAGCAACCTCCAACTCTTGGTCTCAAGTGATCCTCTTGCCTCAGTTTTTCTATTTTTAGTAGAGATGGGGTCTTGCTCTAGCTCAAGCTGGTCTGGAACTCCTGAGCTTGAGCAATCCACCCACCTCGGCCTCCCAGAGTGCTGGGATTACAGGCATGAACTGCTGCACCCAGCCTCTCATTCTCCCTTTTTGCTGTTGTCCCTTCTACCCTGTCTTCTTCAGACTTGTAGGCACCACCTTTCATCATCTATGTCCCCAGCACCCCACTCCCTTAGCCACCTCATTTATTCTGCAAATATGCCAATATCCAGTGTAAGTACTAACTGCAGTTACATTTCAGGCAGTGGGTGAAGCATTTTTATTAGCATTAGCTCAATTAATCCCCACAACAACCCCCCTATGAGTTAGGGACTTTTTATTATTATTGGACTTTGCAGATGAGGACCATGAGGTTAGAGAGGTGAAATAATCTGCCCTGTGTCACAGGGAGGAGCTTTAAAGGAGGGAGCTGGGTAGTCTGGCTCCAGAGCCTGCATTTTTATGGCTACATGGTACTATACTGAGGCCTGCAAAATATCTCTCCTTTTTTCCTCTCTCTTCCCGCCTAAGCCCTTATCTCTGGGTGCCTGGAAGCGGTAACAGCGTCCAACTGATCTAGCCAACCATAAATGCTTCCCCTCTGCCCTAGTCCATTCCCCAAGCCATGTGGCCTGACAATCTGCCTAAAACATCCTCTTCATCTTGTCATTCCTTTGCCATCAAAGAATATATAATCTCTGGGGGAAGAGAAGACAGTCACATATGAGCCCCTGAGATAAAGCAATGACAGTAAATAAAAAGAGAACCAAATGGACTTGAAGGTCACTTCCTACAAAGAAACTGCATGATCTCGGTACAGATTATAGACAGGAGTGGACAGGGGGGTGAGCAGAACTTCAGCAGAGCACTGAATTTCAATTTAGAAGGGGAAGGGTTTTCTGAAAGGAAATGGAGGGGTTAAGAACTGTGGCTCCAGGCTATCCTCACTGCAAACCCAACCCTTTGTAATAGTCCTTCTGCTCCTATTGCATCAGTTGATTCCAACCCCAGTTGCTTTTCAGGCTTGCCTCAAAGGTGACCTCTACCCTTTTCTAATTACACCTCTTCCAGACTGATATTTCCTCCCTCTACACCTCCCTTAACACTTACCTGGGTAACAGGGGTACATGAGCAAGAAACTCCTCTGCCTTCAGAAGAAACAGGTTTGTGCCTTGAAAAAAACAGATTTGCCAGGTGCAGTGGCTCATGCCTGTAATCTCAGCTTCTCAGGAGGCTGAGGTGAGAGGATCATCTGAGACCAGGAGTTGGAGAGTAACCTGGTCAACATAGTAAGACCAACCCTTTCTCCAAAATAATAATAATAATAAAAGCAGATTGAAACAATCAGTAAAAAGCAGGGTTTTCCTTTTTTTTTTTTTTTTGAGGCAGAATCTCTCTTTGTAGCCCTGGGTAGAGTGCTGTAATGTCACAGCTCACAGCAAACTCAAATTCTTGGGCTTAAGTGATTCTCTTGCCTCAGCCTACCAAGTAGCTGGGATGACAGGCACCCGCCACAATGCCTGGCTATTTTTAGAGATGAGGTCTTGCTGTGGTTCAGGCTGGTCTTGAACCTGTGAGTTCATGCAATCCACCCATCTTGTCCTCCCAAGTGCTGGGATTACAGGTGTGAGCCACCGTGCCGGTTTTCCTTTTTTTGAGATAGGGTCTTGCTCTGTTGCCCAGGCTAGAGTGCAGTGGCATCATCATAGCTCACTGCAACCTCAGTCTTTGAAGTAGCTGGGACTATAGGGCTGCACTACCCCGCCTGGGTAATTTTTTTAATGTTTTATAGAGATGGGAGGTTCTTGCTATGTAGCCCAGATTGGTCTTAAATACCTAAACTCAAGTGATCCTCCTGCCTTGGCCTCCCAAAGTGCTGGAATTACAGGTGTAAGCCACAGCACCGGGCCAGAGGCAGGGTTTGCTGCAGATGACTTAAATAGTGACCTTAATGCAGTGGCTTCCAGGAGTGATGTTTTGTTTTATTTACTATGTGTTTCCTATACATTATCTAATTTAATCTTCACACAATTCTTCAAGTTAGGCTCTACTCTTATCCCCATTTTGCAGATGAATTGAGATTATTGAGTTTACTGACCCTGTCGCAAATCACAGCTAGCAATGAAGGGCTGCATGTAGAGTCCCTGCTCTCATCTATTATGTGTTCTTGGCAACACTGTTAGGGGCAGACCATTTGGTCTCACTTCAGTTATGATGCAAAACCAGGAGGAAACCACTACATGGAAGAGGTTTTGCCCCTTTGCTTGCACCAGCTTTCACAGCGTTCAAATTGCGTACACCTCTGAGTGGAAACCTCTCCAGGCTTCCATCTCTAAATGAGGTGGTAGCACCAGACTGCTGAAAGCTGAGCTCTCCCAGGGCTGACATTCTGTGATTACTGAGCATTGGTAGGGGAGAGGGGGGCTAATTGAATGAGTTAGTAATTTGGTTGCCAGGGTAACCCTTTCCTGATTGGAAAGAAGGGATCACAGGGTTCGACACAGACTTTGCTGGATAGGAAAGTGGTGCATGATCTTCGCTTCATGTTTCTGCTTCTGAGTTGGAAAAAGAAAGAGCAAAAAAGGGTAAAAACTGAATTCAATATTGTATTGAATTGTATGCCTAATTTAGAATGAAATCTTGGTGTGCCTGACTCTTGAGTTCTCTGTGAAGTGTGGCATTCTTTTCTCCAAATCACTTGTTATTTGCCAATTTATGTGTTTGTTTATTTTTTTCTTTTTTTTTTTTTTTTTTGAGACAGAGCCTCAAGCTGTCCCCCTGGGTAGAGTGCCGTGGCATTACAGCTCACAGCAACCTCCAACTCCTGGGCTCAAGCGAGTCTCCTGCCTCCGCCTCCCAAGTAGCTGGGACCACAGGCGCCCGCCACAACGCCCGGCTATTTTTTGGTTGCAGCCGTCATTGTTGTTTGGCGGGTCCGGGCTGGGGATTCGAACCCGCCACCTTAGGTGTACGTGGCTGGCGCCTTAGCCGGTTGAGCTACAGGCGCCGAGCCTGTTTATTTTTTTCATTCAGTTTATAGCTTGGTCTTTATCTCACCCAGGCCATTTTCTGTGGCCAGTATCTTTCTTAGAATGCTAAATTTATTTTATTTTTTTTTTTGAGACAGATTCTCAAGCTGTCACCTTGGGTAGAGTGCCATGACATCACAGCTCATGGCAACCTCTAACTCTTGGGCTTAAGCGATTCTTTTGCCTCAGCCTCCCAAGTAGCTGGGACTACAGGTGCCTGCCACAATGCCTGGCTTTTTTTTTGTTTGTTTTTTGTTTTTTGCAGCTTTTGGCTGGGGCTGGGCTTGAACCTGCCACCTCTGGCATATGGGGCTGGTGCCCTACTCCTTTGAGCCACAGGCGTCACCCACACCTGGCTGTTTTTTGGTGGCAGTTGTCATTGTTGTTTAGTAGGCCCAGGCTGGGTTTGAACACACCACCCTAGGTGTATGTGGCTGGCGCCCTGCTGACTGACCTATAGGCGCTGCTGAATGCTAAATATTTTGTAAGAAAATGGTTACAGCGTACCTGGCATTCCCTAGCTCAGCTTAAGAACTTATAGCATTGTTTTCCTGAGGTTCAATGGCAGGACCACCAATTTGGGGGAAATGCAAGGGTGTCATTCACATTACAATGTATGTATGGAGTTGTGCAGTGAACAATACTGGACTATGTGTGATGGTGTTGAGCCACTGAAAAAAGGCCTGAGCTAGTAGCCTGGAGACCTGGGTTCCAGACTCTGCTAAGCCTCTGACTTCATAAATGACTTTGATTGGTCACTGTGCTTACTTCCCTGGGCTATTTTTTTCTATCTATAAAATGGACTAAAAACATTTTTGAGACAGAGTCTTACTCTGTCATCCAGGCTAGGGTGCTATATGGCCTTATTTCATAGCAACCTCAAACTCCTAGGCCTAAGTGATCCTCCTGCCTCAGCTTCCCAGTAGCTGGGACTACAGGCACCTGAGGCCATGTCTGGCTAATTTTTCTGATTTTAGTAGAGACAGGGTCTTACTTTTGGTGAGGCTGGTCTTTAACTATCCTGAGCTCAAAGGATCCTACTTCCTTGTCTTCCCAGAGTACTACGATTATAGGCATGAGCCACCACATTTGGTTTGGCTTAAAAACTTAAAAACAAACAAACAAACAAAAAAACGTTTATGGGCTTGGAGCCTATAGCTCAGGGCTAGGGTGCCGGCCACATACTGCTGGGTTTGAACCCAGCCCAGGCCTGCCAAACAACTACAACAAAAAAGTAGCCAGGTGTTGGCTCGGCGCCTATAGCTCAAATGGCTAAGGCGCCAGCCACTTACACCTAAGGTGGCGGGTTCGAATCCCCAGCCCGGACCCCCCAAACAACAATAATGGCTGCAACCAAAAAATAGCCGGGCGTTGTGGTGGGCACCTGTGGTCCCAGCTACTTGGGAGGCGGAGGCAAGAGACTCGCTTGAGCCCAGGAGTTGGAGGTTGCTGTAAGCTGTAATGCCACAACACTCTACCCAGGGGGACAGCTTGAGGCTCTTTCTCAAAAAAAAAAAAAAAGCCGGGTGTTGTGGCAGGCAGTGTGTGCAGTCCCAGCTTCTTGGGAGGCTGAGGCAGGAGAATCGCTTAAGCCCAAGAGTTTGAGGTTGCTGTGAGCTGTGATGCCATGGCATCTAACTGAGGGCGACATAGTGAGACGCTGTCTCAAAAAAAAAAAAATCATTTATGTAACATCACATTTTGGTACAGAAAAGAAAATCATTTATGTAAATCTTGAATTATTTCAAAAAGGGAACTTGGGGTGAATAGTAAAACTTGGTAGGATTTTCTTTCTTTTAAAGATGACCGATTATAGAGGTATAGTGCATTTAAAATGCTTTATAGACAAAGGCATTAGTTTTCTCTTGTTTTCCTTGTTTAGGTGAGGTGGTACTGCATGAGTCTTAAGGTTGAGTCTGGCCTTACCCAGTCACGCTTATTATAAGTCAGTACAGTCAGAGCAGTGGCCAATTTGGGAGTGGAGAGAAAGGCCTGGATTTCTCTCAACCCTCTTATCTTTGATAGATGCCCCTCAACTAGGAATTGAGACAAAGGATCTCAGGGATACTCAGATGCCAGGGGAAGTCAACACCTGACCATTCTTCTCTCATGTTCAGCGCTGAGAGATAGTACCCATTGCACTGCTGGAGGCCCCTCTTCCTTGGTTTTTACTGGAGCCTTCATAATCACCCTTCCCCTGCTGGGCAACACTAGACTGAGGTCCCCAAAACCTTTCTGGGCTCTTGTGGAAAAGGATAAGCTGGGTGCTCTGGGGATACTCCTCAGAGACCATCAGGGTATGTGTATTTGAGAGAGAGAATGGGCATTGAGTCAAAAAGGAGTTAGAAAATCAGGATTGAGGCCAGGCGCAGTGTCTCACACTTGTAATCCTAGCACTCTGGGAGGCCAAACTGGGTAGATTGCCTGAGCTCATGGGTTCAAGACCAGCCTGAGCAAGAGCTAGACTCCGTCTCTAAAAAATAGCTGGGCATTGTGGTGGGCTCCTGTAGTCCCAGCTACTTGGGAGTCTTAGGCAAGAGAATCGCTTTGAGCCTAAGAGTTTGAGGTTGCTGTGAGCTATGATGCTATGGCACTCTACCAAGGGGCAATAAAATGAGACTTTGTCTCAAAAAAAAAAAAAAAAAGGAGAGACAGAAAAGAAAGAAAATCAGAACTCAAAGCCTCCAGCCTCCAGAATGCAATTCGGGGATCATGGCATCTCCTTGTTTTACGAGAAACTGAGGACCCAGTCACTTGGCTGCTGAGGGGCAGTCCTGGGAAGGAAAGGGGTAGGGGCCAGTTACTGTTCACACCTGGTGCATGCCAGTCACCACATTCCCTTTATCTCCTTTTCACTGTTGTACAGATGAGGAAACTGAAGCCCACAGTGGTAAACAACTGATCCAAAGTTTCCTCCTACTTAATAAATGGACTTAAACCCTGTGTATGCGTCACTCTGCCTAATTCTTTGAGGGAACAGACAAAAGTCAGAACTGGAGGGATAGAGATAGGCTGTAATGTCACTGCTTTAGGGATAGAATGGTAGCAAGTATACCAGAGGCAAAGAGAGAGGAGTCCTTTAATAAGCTCCCAGCCAGCTTTCCAGCCACCATGCTTGCATCTTGAGCAGCCTCCTAAGCAGAGCTGCCCCAGCTTAAAGGGCCACTTTGTGGAACAAGTCCACTTAATAGCCATGCTAGAAAGAAACTAGTGATAAGCCTCTCAGTCTGCAGCAACTGGTTGATCTGATGGCCTTTGCTAAGAGAGGCAGCTTCCTAACACATCTCCATCACTGACTAGTAATCCAAAGGCTCTGAGGTTTTAACAAATGGGATTGGTCCAAAACCTGACCTCACTTTCATTTAATTTCATGCCAGCCCCAATACACAGCCAGCTGCACAGACCTTGTCTAACTAGTGAGCTGCTCAGACACAAAGGCGCTCTAATTACCATCCACAAGCCAGGCTGACAGGGATTTCAAGTGTTTTCATGTTTATGGAGATCAGAGAAATATGTTCTGTACATCTTTCCCACTGATGGCAAGTATAAAATAAAACCAAACAAAAAACACAACACATTTATTCAAAACAGGTTTTTCAGTTAAGTTAAAATCCTATAATCAGGATAGCCATAATTCCACACACTCCGGTGCGAAGTGTAGTTATGTCAATAGCCACATCTGGATGATGAACAAGCCACTGACTATACAGCTAAAACAACAGAATGGTCTCAGCGCCCTTACAGCGACTGAACAGTATGTTTCAAGCACTTCACCACGGTTCACAATGGCAAAGCCCGCAGCTTCTCCATTTGGAGGGTCACATTTTCTACTGTTTCTTTCACTTACAAAGGCGAGCGGGCATGGCTGGGGGAGGGGCAAAGAGGAGGAAATCAACTCCCTCTATCCAGGGAATTGCAGCTGTTATTGCAAATGGCCCCGGAGAGCCCATTATAAGCTGCTGTTCGAGGCTGTGTGTCCCCGGAGTGCCCGTCACGTGGGGGCTCCCTCTTCCCCAGCCCAGGCCCCTAGAGCCTCCCACTTGAGTAGGACAGAAGGGGGGGGTATCATGACAGCTTCCCTGAAAGCGGGCAGCATAGCCAGGGACAGTGGTCGCCCGGGGGCAGCTCAGCACATTCCCACCTCCCCACACCCGTGGTGGTGGCCGCTCGCGTGTTCTCAAGATACTCCAGCACTTGGCAAAACACTGCGCTCTTCTCCTAGTACAGGCAGAACCCAGCTATTCTGCTCTGCCTGAGCCCCGCAACCCTGTGCGTGCCTGGGAAATTGTGACCTTGAACCCGAGGAGGGGAGAGCCGGCTTTGAAAATACACTTTAGGCTCGGCGCCTATAGCTCAACCGGCTAAGGCGCCAGCCACGTACACCTAAGGTGGCGGGTTCGAATCCCCAGCCCGGACCCGCCAAACAACAATGATGGCTGCAACCAAAAAAAAATAGCCGGGCGTTGTGGCCCAGCTGTGGTCCCAGCTACTTGGGAGGCTGAGGCAGGAGACTCGCTTGAGCCCAGGAGTTGGAGGTTGCTGTGAGCTGTAATGCCACGACACTCTGCCCAGGGGGACAGCTTGAGGCTCTGTCTCAAAGAAAAAAAAAAAAAAAAAAAGAAAATACACTTTAAAGAGGCCACAGGGTTCACTCAATGCCTCATTCTACTATTCAATACCCCCACTTCCTTATGCCCACCCGCGGCGTACGGCCTTCCCCCACTACTCTGAAAACAGCAGACAGTTGCAAAGAGAGGGCAGAGGTTACTCCTATTCAACCCCAAGAGGGTCCTTTCATGGTACCGCATGTTCTATATTAAGAACCAGCACCCCAAAAGAAACAAGATGGGTTTAAAAAAAAAAAGTATGGTAGATGTTCAAGTCTGCCAGACTGGGGCGCTCCCTGAAATTACTATCTACTCATGTTCTCCTCCCCCAAAGCGGATCAGGAACCAGCCCTGAAAAGCAAAAGTGGGTAACTGGGATCATCTTCCGTGGTTACGGCATATAGTGATCCTAAGAACAGTGGACTATGGCCACAGGGCCTGGTGACCCTGTGGGCCAAGGCCCCGTGGCCCCGGGAAGCTGCGCAGACCTGCACGCTTTGCGGCCAGGTCGGGTCCTGCTAAATAAGGAGTCCTACTGTGAGGTTGGGGTGCACTCTGCAAACTCTGCCTTAAATAGGGCCAGTTAAGTCCTGTATTTCAAATAGATTGGGGCCCTCGCGCTCAGTTCCCTGCGACAACATTCGCGATTTTACAGTTCCTCGTCTTCATTAGCTTATTTCTCTTGCCTTCGAAAGAGTTCTCCACCAGCCTGAGTAGTACTGGAGCCCTCTGGTGAACCCCTTGCCCTCCAGTCAGAGGCTGGTCCTGTAGCCGCCGAGGGAGTGTTAGCTGCCAGGGACTAGAACGCCATCGCCAGTTCTGAGCTGCGCCCTCTCAGACGCGCCAGGGTCACTGCAGGCCGCGCGAGGGCTGCGGGGAGAAGGGGGCTCATGCACTGGGGCCGACAGAGGCCCTAGGAGCGGGCGTTGGGGAAGTTTTGTATGTAACTGCAAGCGTCGCGAATGAAGCCTCCGCACAGCCTCCTTGATGAGGTTTCCCGAGAGCACGAGCTGCTGCAGGAGTCGGTGCGGATCGTCGTCGTTTGTGCGGGTTTCGGGTTGGGATCCGCGTCGCTGCTGCAGGCGGCGAGAGGCGGCAGCGCCCCGGAGCCATCCTCGCCGGCACGGACCTGACAGCTGCTGTGAGACACCCCTCTTGCCAGCTCCTAGAGGCCCATCCTGGCCCGGCTGAAGGGGCAGTGTGGGTAGCGCACTGGGGCCTGCCACAAGCTCGGCCACGCAGTAGGGCGCAGCCCGGCCCCGCACACGCCCGCGGTCTCCAAGGGCGCAGCGCAGAGCCCCCGGGGGCGCCGGGCCCACCCCTTCAGATGAGGAGGGCGGCAGCAGCAGCTGCACCGCCGCGGCTGGGCCCTCGTCCGCCCGCACCGCCGCCTGGGGCCGCGGGGCCCGCAGCGGCGCCCCCAGGGAAGCGCACGGGGAGGCCGGGCTGTCCTGCGCTGCGTCCAGCTGCAGCGTCTCGCCGATCTGGGCCACCAGCTTGTCCACCTCGCCCGAGCTGCCCAGCGTCACCGACTGCTCCAGCAGGAGGAAGCTGTCCTTCTCTTCCTCCCCCTCCGCTTCCTCGCCGGCTTCCTCTTCCTCCTCCCTCCGGCATGGCATGGTCCCCCGCGCTGGCACCTGGAGCTCTGCGGGCGTGGGTGACTGCCCGGCTTCCCGCGAGTTCGGCCGGTTGCGGCAGACCCGGGCGCGGGGCTGGGGCTAGGGCTAGGGCTGAGGCTGGGGCCGAAGCCGGGGCCCAGGTGGACGCGGAAGCCGGAGCCCGCCAGACACTCGCGCCGCGCGCCTGCAGCCGCGGGAGCCGGAATCCTGCCGGCTCGGGTTGATTTGTAAACAATGGGTGACGTCGTGTCGGGCCCTACCACAGCTCCGGGGAGGGGGTGTGCTGTGCAGTTGGGGGGCGGGGCGCCTTCAAGGCGGGAGTTCAAGGTGAAGCCTAGCTGCTTTTGACCTCCATCATTCAGGGTTATGTCTCTGGGGGCGTACCGGGATGCTGATCCTGGCTTCCTCAGCAGGGCGTGATCGGCATTTCCAGAAGATGGACGCCGGCGTGGAATCTATTGGTTTCTTCCACACACAACCACATACACTAACACACACACACACACACTTCGTGCGTCAATTTGATTTTTAGCATTTGTTCTTTTGAGGTCTAGGTGCGGGCGTCTGGCGAGGATGGAAAAGAGAGGAAGTCAGGCCGGATAGGGATCTCTATGGAGATTTAGGGAAATGAGGCTAACAAGGATCAAAATGAAGAAGGGGTTCCTGTCTGGTAATAAGGGTAGTGGAGTTGGAAATGGCAAAGACAGGCTGGCCCTGATCCGGAGGCTGGGCGAGTGGGATCTGGGCTGAGGTTAGCATTGCTGGAGAAGAGGAGGTTGCTAGTCTTGAGAGGGGTTATCCCTACAAGTGCTTTAGAGAATGCCTCAGTCCACTAGAAGAAGATCCGCCCTGAGAGGGTAACAGAGAGGAAAATAGTGAGCTGATTGGATGAAAATAAGATATGGTCCAGCTAAATCTTTCAAGATTATTAAAGCTAATTTAATAGTTAACCCAGACTTCATTTTGTTTCTTTGAGACAGAGTCTCACTTTGTTGCCCTTGGTAGAGTGCCGTGGCCTCTTAGCTTATAGGAATCTCAAATGCCTCGGTTCAAGCCATCCTCTTGCCTCAGCCTCCCAAGTAGCTGGAACTACAGGCGCCTGTCATAATGCCGGGCTATGGCTCAGGCTGGTCTCCAACCCATGAATTCAGGCAATCCACCTGCCTCAGCCTCCCCAGTGCTGGGATTACAGGGGTGGGCCACCACAACCTGCTTAGGAAAATGTTTCTGTAATGGCATGTTGCTTAGAGCCTTTTCTTTCTTTCCTTTTTTTTTTTTTTTTTTTGAGACAGTGTCTCACTATGTCGCTATGGCATCACAGCTCACAGCAACCTCCAACTCTTGAGCTCTTAAGTGATTCTCTTGCCTCAGACTCCCCACTAGCTGGGACTACAGGCACCCGCCAAAACGCCTAGCTAATTTTTGTTGCAGTTGTCATTGTTTAGCTGGCCCAGGGTGGGTTCAAACCTGCCAGCCTCAAGGTGTATGTGGCTCAAGCCATAACCACTGTGCTACGGGCTCTGAGCCAAGCCTTTGGATCTTTATTCAAAATCCCAAATCCCTCAGGCCTATCTTCTAAACAATACAATTGTAGGTAGACCTTGTTGGTCCAGCCTTAAGGGGGTTGGAGGGGTGGGGTGGGGGGACACCATGGCTCAGGCCTGTAATCCTGGAGAGGCCAAGGTAAGAGGATCCCTTGAGCTCAGGGGTTAAAGACTAGCCTGGACAAGAGTGAGACCCCCCTTACCCCCTCCACCCCATCTCTACTAAATAGAAAAATGAACCAGTCATTGTGGGACATCCATAGTCCTAGCTTCTCAGAAGTCTGAGGCAGGAGGATGACTAGGCTGACATCATGACACTCTAGCCTGGGTAACAGAGGGAGACTCAGTGATGGAAATTTTCTAAAACAGGATTATGGTGATGGTTCCACAACTCTAAATTTACTAAAAATCATTGAATTTACACTTAAAGTGAGTGAATTTTATAATATGTAAATTACACATCAGTAAACTTGTTTTTAGAATGAGCCACAAAGCACTCACAGAAACACAGCAGCCAACCAGGAGTTTGGAGTATGAGAGAGGCAGTAGGGAGGGGTCTTAAAATACTGAGCAGGAAAGTAACATGATTTAGAGGAGGTGTAAGAGGAAGAGATTGGACCCTGGGGATCCAGATAAGTAGAAAACGAGGTCTTGGTAGGCATTTTTAAGGATAATAATTACAGGAGCAAACCCTGAGGAAGGGATGAGATGGAGGGAGGTGGAAGAGTTTGTTTTAAAAGAGTTGGGGGGGCGGTGTCTGTGGCTCAAAGGAGTAGGGTGCTGGCCCCATGTGCTGGAGGTGGTGGGTTCAAGCCCAGCCCTGGCCAAAAACTGCAAATAAATAAATAAATAAATAAAAGAGTTGGGATTGGTATAGTGGTGCACCTGTAGCCCCAGTTACTCTGGAGGTTGAGGCTTGAGGATCGTTTGAGTCCAGAAGTTCAAGACCAGCTTGGGCAACATATTGAGAATCCCCCCATCTCCAAAAAGGAGTGAATGAATGAGTAAATAAATACAAATTAAAAAAGAGAGAGTTGGGTTTATTTTTGTCAATGTTGAGGGAAGAATGGAAAAAAAGGGAAGAGGGAGTTGGAAATCCATTGAATTTCTTTCTTTCTTTTTTCTTTTCTTTTTTTTTTTAGAGACAGTTTCACATAATCGCCCTCTGTAGAGTGCCTTAGCATCACAGCTCACAGCAACCTCCAACTCCTGGGCTTAGGCAATTCTCTTGCCTCAGCCTCCTGAGTAGCTGGGACTACAGGCGCCTGCCACTATTTTTTGGGGGGTTGCGGTTCAGCCAGGGCCAGGCTTGAACCCTCCACCCTTGGTATATGGGGCTGGTGCCCTACTCACTGAGCCGCAGGCACTGCCCATCTTTTTTCTTTCTTTCTTTCTTTCTTTTTTTTTTTTTGAGACAGAGTCTCACTTTGTTGTCCTTGGTAGAATATAGTGGCATCATAGCTCACAGCAACCTCAAATTCTTGGGCTCAAGTGATCCACGTGCCCCAGCTTCCTGAGTAGCTGGGACTATAGGCACCCACCATGACCTTGATAGTTTTTCTGTTTTTAGTAGAGATGGGGGTCTCACTCTTGCTCAGGCTGATCTTGAACTCTTGAGCTCAAGCAATCCACCTGCCTCAGCCTTTCAGGGTGCTATGATTTTACAGGTCTGAGCCACTGTGCCTGCTACTATTGAATTTCTAAATCTAGGAAATCCAGACTTCTACAGTATGTCATAAAGTTCATCACCTCATTTTTAGTGGATTTCTCAGGATTTTCTATATATAAGATCATGTCATCTGCAAAGAGAGATAGAGGTTTGCTTCCTTCTTTCTTTTCTTTCTTTCTTTTTTTAGCAGGCCCTAGCCTGGTTCAAACTTGCCATCCCCAGTGCACAGGGCTGGTGCTCTAACCACTGAGCAACAGGTCCCCAGCCTTTTTTTTTCTTTGAAGGAATCTCTCTCCGGTGCCCTGACTATAGTGCCATGGTGTCATAGCTCACAGCAATCTAAAGTTCTTGGGCTCAAGCAACTCTCTTGCCTCAGTTTTTCTATTTTTAATAGAGGTGGAGGTCTCACTATTGCTCATGCTGGTCTCAAACTCCTGAGCTCAAGCAATCCACCCCCCTTGCCCTTCCAGAGTCCCAGAGTGCTAGGATTATAGCCATGAGCCACTGCGCCTGGCCTTCCTTTCTTTTTTTCTTTCTTTTTTGAGACAAAATCTCATTCTGTCACTCTGGGATTGAGTGCTGTGGCATTATATTTCACAGAGCCTGAAACTCTTGGGCTCAAGCGATCTTCTTGCCTCAGCCTCCCAAGTAGCTGGAACTATAGGTGCCTGTCACAATGCCAGGATAGTTTTTGTATTTTTTTAGTAGAGATGAGGGTCTTATTCTTTCTCAGGCTGATCTCGAACTCCTGAACTCAAGCAATCCACCTACCTCAGCCGTCCATAGTGCTAGGATTACAGGCTTGAGCCACCACACCCAGCTACTTCTTTCTATTCTTGAATCCTTCCTTCCTTCATTCCTTCCTTCCTTCCTTCCTTCCCTTCCTTCCCTTCCTCTGTCCCTTCTTCCTTTCCTTCTTCTTTGTTTCTTTTGCCTATTTCCTTGTCTAGAACCTCTAAAACAATGTTGAACAGAAATGGCTAGAACAGACACTCTTGTGTTCCTGATCAGAGATGAAACTATTCAAGTCTTTTGCCATTCGAGATGATGTTAACTGTGGGTTTTTCATAGATGGTTTTTATTAGGTTGAGGAAATTCCCATCTATTTCTGGTTTGTTGAGTGTTTTTTTTAATCATAAAAGAGCCATCTCCTCATTTTAAATCATTATGCATTTGAGAGCATAGTCAAAGCAGCCATTTATTAGCCATAGTCTTCAAACCTGATTATTTAAATTTTATTTATTTATTCATTTATTTATTTAGAGACAGAGTCTGACTTTCTTGACCTTGGTAGAGTGCCATGGCCTCATAGTTCACAGCAACCTCAAACTCTTGGGCTCAAGTGATTCTCTTGCCTCAGCTTCCCAAGTAGTTGGACTACAGGTGTCTGCCACAACGCCTGGCTATTTTAGAGCAAGGGCCTTGTTCAGGCTCAGGCTGGTTTTGAACTCGTGAGGTCAGGCACTCCACCCGCCTGGGACTCCCAGAGTGCTAGGATTGCCTGATTATTTAAAATTGAATATGAAAATAATTAGTAGTAGTTTGCAATTTGTGTTTTTTGTTCTTTGGCTTAAAATGTATAAGCCTCATACATTGTTGTGGGCATGAAAAATGTTATAGCCACTTTGGAAAAGGGTCTGGCAGTTTTCTTAAAAAACTAAACATACACCTACCCTAGAACAAAGTTTTATTTATTTATTTATTTTTGAGACAGAGTCTCACTTTGTCACCCTCGGTAGAGTGCCATGGTGTCACAGCTCACGGCAACCTCTGACTCTTGGCCTTAAGCAATTCTCTTGCCTCAGCCTCCCAAGTAGCTGGGACTATAGGCGCCTGCCACAATGCCTGGGTACTTTTTGGTTGTAGTTGTCATTGTTGTTTGGCAGGCCCAGGCTGGATTCAAACCTGCCATCTCTGGTGTATGTGGCTGATGCCCTAGCCATTGAGCTACAGACATAGAGACTAGAACAAAGTTTTTTTTTTGTTTTTTTTTTTGAGACAGAACCTCAAGCTGTCCCCCGGGTAGAGTGTCATGGCAGCACAGCTCACAGCAACCTCCAACTCCTGGGCTTGAGCGAGTCTCCTGCCTCTGCCTCCCAAATAGCTGGGACCACAGGTGCCCACCACAACGCCCGGCTATTTTTTGGTTGCAGCCGTCATTGTTGTTTGGCGGGCCCGGGCTGGGGATTTGAACCCGCCACCTTAGGTGTATGTGGCTGGCGCCTTAGTCACTTGAGCCACAGGCGCTGAGCCTATGATTTTGTTAATATGAAGTTCTAGAAAAGGCAAATCAATTTACAGTGGGGGAATAAAATCAGAAGACTGATTGCTTTTGGAGAGTGTGGGGCAGGGGTGGCATCAATTCTCTGGAGAGGTCCGAGGGACCTTTCAGAGATGGTAGAATTCTTTCATATCTTGATATCTTCATTCAGGTTTCAGAGGTGTAGGCATGGGTTAAAATTTATCATATAGTACATTTAAGAATTCATTGTTTCTGGCTCGGCACCTGTAGCACAGTGGTTACAACTCCAGCCACATACATTGAGGCTGATGGGTTCGAACCCAGCCTAGGCCAGCTAAACAACAATGACAACTGCAATAAAAAACAGTCAGGCATTGTGGCAGGCGCCTGTAGTCCCAGCTACTAGGGAGGCTGAGGCAAGAGAATTGCTTAAGCCCAAGAGTTTGAGGTTGCTGTGAACTATGACACCACAGCACTCTATCAAGGGCAACATAATTGAGAATCTGTCTCAAAAAAAAAAAAAAAAGAATTCATTATTTCTGGGCCAGGGGCATGGTGGCTCACACCTTAATCCTAGCGCTCTGGGAGGCTGAGGTGGGTGGATTGCTTGAGTTGAGGAGTACAAGACTAGCCTAAACTAGAGCAAGATTCCATCTCTAACAAAAGAGCTGGGTGTTGTGGCAGGCACCTATAGTTCCAGCTACTTGGGAGGCTGAGGCAAGAGAATCACGTAGGCCCAAGAGTTTGAGGTTACTCTGAGCTATGATACAACAAAACTCTATTGAGGGTGACAAAGTCAGACACTGTCTCAAACAAACGAACAAACAAAAAATAATTTATTGTTTGTAAATCTTACATTAAAAGAAAAAACTGTAGGGCCAGGCATTGTGGCTCATGCCTATAATCCCAGCACTTGGGAGGCTGAGGTGGGTGGATTGCATGACCTCATAGGTTTGAGAGCAGCCTGAGCCAGATCAAGATCCTGTCTCTAAAACTAGTTGGGCATTGTAGCCGATGGCTATAGGCCCAGCTACTTGGGAGGCTGAGGCAAAAGAATCACATAAGCCCAAGAGTTAGAGGTTGCTGTGAACTGTGATACCACCGCACTCTACTGAGGGCAACATAGTGAGACTCTGTCTAAAAAAAAGAAAAAATTGCAAATCAATACTGAATTCTAGTTAATGATAGAAATGCTAATGGATTTAGGGTGAGATGGACTGATGTTTTTAATTTATTCTGAAATGACTAAAATGTGAGGTGGATTAATATATGAATAGAAGAATGGTCAGAAAGGTATATATGTGATAGAACATGTATACTAAAATGTCAGTGTTCCCAAATGACCCATCAATTCCTGTTTTAGGTAAATATTTGAGAGAATTGAAAACATATGCTCACATAAAAACTCATATGTAAATGTTGTAGCACCATTATTCATGATAACCAAAAAGTGGAAATAATTCAAACATTCATCAGTTGATAAATGGATAAATAAAAAATGTATATTCATACAGCGGAGTATTATTCACAATAAAAAGGAATGAAATACTGATAACATGCTATGACATGGGTGAAACTTGAAAATATTATGCTGAGTGAAAGAAGCCAGACGCAAAAGGCAACATATTGTATGATTCCATTTATGTGAAATGTCCAGAAGACACAAATCCATAGAGACAGAAGGTAGATTCTAAGTGGTTGCCAGGGGATGGGAGGAGAAAAGAATTAGGACTAACTACCAATGGGTACAGGTTTTCTTTTGAGGGTTATGAAAATGTTGTGGAATTAGCAGGTGAGGTTTACATAACGTAATAAATATGCAGTACTAAAAACCATTGCCATATACACTTTACAATAGTGAATTTTATGTTTTGTGAACTATAGCTCAATTTTTTTTTTTTTTTGGAGAC
>NW_003852416.1:23216110-23217171 GCF_000181295.1 Otolemur garnettii
CCCAGGGGGACAGCTTGAGGCTCCATCTCAAAAAAAAAAAAAAAAAAAAAAGAGAGATTAGGAGATTCAAACCGAGGCGCTAAGAGATATCAAACACCTCTCAGTACAGTAGCAGTTGAAGAAGCTGTGGAAGGCAGAAGTTGAAAATGTCTCAAGGCTGCTGATCCCACAGGAAAGATAACCAGCCACTGGTTAAACCTGGTGACAGAACACTTCGATCTAGAACATGGTAGTAAAAATGGCTAGAAGGGGAAGCGGGTAGGGGATGGGTATATTCCCACCCAAAGGGTATATTGCATGGATCTATGGCACACTTCCTGGGTGAAGGACACAACTACAACCCAGACTTAAGCCTTACAAAAGCAATTTATGTAACCTAATTGTATGTACCCTCATATTAACCTGAAATAAAAAAAATGGCTGGAAGGCTTTGGGACTAACACTGATGCAGCAATGTGGACTAATTTACTATTTATAAAAGGATAAAGGAGAGGATGGGCATGGTGGATCATGCCTGTAATCCTAGCACTCTGGGAGGCTGAAGTAGGTGGATTGCTTGAGCTCAGGAGTTCGAGACCAGCCTGACCAGAGTGAGACCCCCATCTCTAAAAATAGCCAGGTGTTGTGGCTGGTGCCTATAGTCCCAGCTACTCAGGAGGCTGAGGCAAGAGGATCACTTGAATCCAAGAGTTTGGGGTTGCTGTGAGCTATGATACAATGGCACTCTCCTGAGGGTAACAGAGTAAGACTCTGACTAAAATAATAATAATAATAATAATAATAATAATAATAATAAAGGATAAAGGATGCAGTTGGGGAAAGAGGCTCAGAGGGATGTAGCCCAGAGGTGGAAGATTTGAATAGTATACTGAGTTCAATTGTGTCCCCCAAAGTTTCTGTCTATCTGGAACCTGTGAATGTAACCTTATTTTGGAAATAGGGTCCTTATAGATGTAATGAAGTTGGCTCGGCGCCTATAGCTCAACCGGCTGAGGCGCCAGCCACGTACACCTAGGGTGGCGGGTTCGAATCCCCAGCCCGGACCCGCCAAACAACAATGA
>NW_003852416.1:23217735-23221433 GCF_000181295.1 Otolemur garnettii
AAAAAAAAAAAAAAGAAAGATTGAATTTATGCTGCCACAAGACAAAGAACACCAAGGACAGAGAAACATAGGACTATTTTTATGGTTACAACTCAGGCTGACAGCTCAAGGATTGAGAATTTCTGTGATGGATGTAGGGTCAATGCTAGGCTGAGTCAGATCTACCGTTAGAACAGGAATCAAGAATAAAGGGATGGGCCAGGCATGGTCGCTCACACCAATAATCTTAGCACTTTGGGAGGCCAAGGTGGGTGTATTGCTTGAGTGAAGGAGTTGGAGACCAGCCTGAGCAATAGTGAGATCCTGTTTCTACCAAAAAAACCCCACAAACAAACAAAACAACATAGTCAGGTATTATGGCAGGCACCTATAGTCCCAGCTATTCCAGAGGCTGAGGCAAGAGGATCACTTAAGCCCAGGACTTTGAGGTTGCTGTGAGCTCTGACACAAGGGCACTCTATCCAGGGTGACAGAGTGACCACCAGAGTGGTTGTGCCCTGGCACTCTACCAGAGTCTCAGCAAGAGAGACTGTCTCAACAACAACAACAAAAAACAGGCTTGGTAGTTTACAGCTGTAATCCTAGCACTCTGGGAAGCCAAGGCAGGTGGATTGCTTGAGCATAGGAGTTTGAGACCAGCCTGAGCCAGAGTGAGATCCTGTTTCTAAAATTAACTGGGGTGTTGTGGCAGGTGCCTGTAGTCTCAGCTACCCAGCAGGCTGAAGCAAGAGAATCGCTTGAGCCCAAGGGTCTGAGGCTGCTGTGAGCTATGACACCATAGCACTCAATCCCAGGGCAACTGAGTAAGACTCTGTCTCAAAAATAATAATAATAATAATAAAAAGATGATGCCTGGCATGGTGGCTCACATCTAGCACTTTGGGAGGAACTTCTGAAATAGCTGGATGATCTCAAGGTGGAGTTGTCCCAGCACTAAAGTGACATGCAGCATGGTGTCCAAACTCTCCAAGATCTGAGAGTTTGGAGAGGGTGGGAGGGTTCCTTGAGGCCTAAAGTTCAAGATGAACTTGAACAACATAGTGAGGCTCTGTCTCTACAAAAAATTAAAAAAAAAATTAGCTGGATCTTCTGGCACATACCTATAATCCTACTTGGAAGGCTGAGACCTGGATTAAGTACAAGGGGTCAATAAATTCCTCATGATACGTTGATCATAGGTAGAAGATGGCCGTGTCAGGACCAGATCTCAAGGAGTATGAGGATGACTGCACGTCTGCTGAAGCAGTTAGCGCTCCCATTTTTGGGACTTCATCATCCTTGCTTAAATGGGTGGCAGTGGCAATGGAAGAGTAGATGCTCACATTTGATCTAGGAGGTCACGTCCATCTGGTTGCCTGGGACACCTGTGGTACTGACACAGTGCTAAGTTGGGAGACTCATGCCATTGGGTACTATCATTCAGTAGTTTTTTAAATTCTAGTTTTAGGCTGGGTGCGGTGACTCACACCTGTAATCCTAGTACTCTGGGAGGCTAAGGTGGATGGATTGCCTGAGCTCATGAGTTCAAGACCAGCCTGAGAGAGTCCTTGTCTCTAAAAAGCATCCAGGCATAGTGGGAGGAGCTCCTGTAGAGTCCCAGCTACTTGGGAGGCTGAGGCAAGAGAATTGCTTGAGACCAAGAGTTGGAGGTTGCTGTGAGGTGTGATGCCAGGGCCCTCTACCAAGGGCAACAAAATGAGGGCTCTGTCTAAATAAATAAATAAATTCTAGTTTTATTCATTTGAGTGGCCACATGGTTCAAAATTCAATAGACAAACTATACTATCATTCGTGTGTTCTTTTCTTTTTTTTCAGTTTTGTGTTTTAATTGCCACCATACAAGTCAGGCCTTGACCAGGTACTTCCACAGTGGGTGCAGCTGTTCCTTGTGCTGCTGCTTCTTGGTCTTCAGGTTTGCCTCCTGCTTGCTGAGCCAGAGGTGCATGGCACGTGTCTTCCTAGGCCACAGATCCAGGGGCTTATACTTGTTGCCCTTGTAGAACTTCCTGAGGTTTTCTTTCTGAGTCTGGTTAATGATGGTGAGAACCCAGGCGATGGATTTACGGATGACTCAGATCTTGGAGAGTTTGGACACAGTGCTGCCTGTCACTTTAGTGACATGGAGCTGGGACAACTCCACCTTGAGATCATCCTGCTGTTTCAGGAGTTCCTCCTGAGCCTTAATCTTGGCCACTGCTGCACAAGCCCCCGCCACCACTGCCACCTCCTCTGTGTCTTCTGTTTAAAGATAGTTTATTTATATTTTGCCTCCCTTTGTTAGACAGGTAGTAGTTAAAGCAGAGAATGCTGTCTGCCTTCCAATAACCACTCTCCCCTTTAACAAACCCCAAATTGTAGCTGTATCAGAACTATTAGATTTTATCAGCTTCTCTTGCAGCCAGATGGGACCATGTGAAACATATGTGAAAAGTACCATGTGATACTTTTGGAAAGTCTTCCTGTAAGGAAGGGGGCAAACCTGTCTCTTTCTTTCCTCATTTTGCCTGGAATGTGAATGTGATAGCTGGAAGTCTAGCAGCCATATTGAACAACGAGAATCAGGGATGAATAGGCAGTGATGTGAAGGCATCTCAAAGACTCAAACATAGTCCTAGACTGCCTACCCTGGATATCTCTTATGTGAGAAAGAAATAACATTCTGGCCAGGCATTGTGGCTCACACCTATCATTCCAGAGTTTTGGGAAGCTAAGGTAGGACGATTGCTTGAGCCCAGGAATTTGAGTCTGTAGTGATCGTACAACTGCACTTCAGCCTAGGTGACAAAGTCAGACCCAGTAAATAAAAGAAGTAACACTCTATTTTGTTTAAGCCAACCAGGAACTTTTTTACAAATAGTGCTAATATAGTCAGAAAATCTGCAAATCTGGTTTGGACAACACCTCAAACAGGCCTATGATAAGTGATCAGCGCAGGAAAGGAAGCAGATAAAAGTAACTACCAAATGTTGATTATTTTTAAAATGGTTTTATGGAGATATAATTTACATAGTATAAAATTCACCCATTTAAAGCGTATAACTCAATGATTTTCAGATTATTTACAGAGTTGGGCAACTATCACCATAGTCTAATTTTAGAACATTTGCATCACTCTCAAAACAAACCTTTTACCCATTAGTTAAATTGGGTATTTGTTCTATTCCTGGCACCCTGAAAGTTGCTTTTCAGATATTATTTCCTTTAGTCTTCCAATAATCTCTGAGTTTGGTGTTATTATCTCCTTTTCATGGATAAGAAAACCAAGGCCCAGAAATAAGTAAACTTCCCCAGGATTACACAAACTTCTTCTTTTTTTTTTTTGAGACAGAGTCTCGCTTTGTTGCCCTTCGTAGAGTGCCTATGGCATCACAGCTCATAGCAACCTCCAACTCTCAGGCTTAAGCAGTTCTCTTGCCTCAGCCTTCAAAGTAACTGGGACTACAGGTGTCCATCACAACGTCCGGCTATTTTCTGTTGCAGTTGTCATTGTTGTTTAGCTGGTCCGGGCTGGGCTCAAACCCACCAGCCTTATATAAACTTCTATATCAGAGCCAGGATTCATACTCCATTTTGACTGATGTCAAAGCCTACCCTTTTTTTTTTTTTAAATTGAGACAGAGTTTCATTCTGTCATCTTTGGTAGAGTGTTGTGGTGTCATAGCTCACAGCAACCTCCAACTCCTGGGCTCAAGCGAGTC
>NW_003852416.1:23221453-23224947 GCF_000181295.1 Otolemur garnettii
CCGCCTCCCAAGTAGCTGAGACCACAGGCGCCTGCCACAACGCCCGGCTATTTTTTGGTTGCAGCTGTCATTGCTGTTTGGCGGCCCAGGCTGGATTCGAACCCGCCACCTTAGGTGTATGTGGCTGGCGCCTTAGCCACTTGAGCCACAGGCGCTGAGCCCAGTATCCAGACTTCTCAGAGACCTGGTGCTGGTCTACTATTCTAACTTGTCCTCCACTCCCACATAAACCCTTTGCCAGTTTCCAAACATGTCTATGTGCTCTTGTCTCCCCATGTTTGGTGCTGTTCTTTGAATAGGGAGGGCCCTCCTCCAATCTCCATCCCTCTCAATCTTTCTCAGCCCAGCTATAATTCTCCTCTCCGAAGCTGTCTCTACTCACACCAGCAGGCAGTGGTTCCTCCTGCCCCCTTCCCTTCCACTTCCTTTGGTTCCTGAAACTGTACTCTTACCACATACTTCCTTTCTGTAGTGACTTGGGCTGATCTTTACTGCAGGATCCTTGACTCCAGAGCTTAGGTCCTCTGATTGGCCAAGCCTATGTCATTTGCCCACTCCTATAGCCAGAGACAGAGTAAGCCCTGTTCAAAACACATGGGCTGAGGACAGGGGAAAAGAGAACCCTAAAGAAATACTAGGCACTTCCAGTTGATGGTATAGGGGTATTAAAAAAAATTTAAGGCTGGGCACGGTGGCTCACGCCTGTAATCCTAGCACTCTGGGAGGCCAAGGTGCATGGATTGCTTGAGCTCATGAGTTTCAGACTAGCCTGAGCAAAAGAGAGACGCTATCTACTAAAAATAGAAAAACTGAGGCAAGAAGATTGCTTGAGCCCAAGTTGGAGGTTGCTGTGAGCTATGTCTGGGGCCACAGCTTGAGACAGAGCCTCAAGCTGTTGCCCTGGGTAGAGTGCCATGGCATCACAGCTCACAACAACCTCCAACTCCTGGACTTAAGCGATTCTCTTGCCTCAGCCTCCCAAGTAGCTGGGACTACAGGCACCTGCCACGGCGCCTGGCTATTTTTTGGTTGCAGTTTGGCTGGGCCAGGTTTGAACCCGCCATCCTTGGTATTATGGGGCTGGCGCCCTACTCCCTGAGCTACAGGCACTGCCCTAATTTTTTTTTTTTTTTTTTTTTTGAGACAGAGTCTTACTTTGTCACCCTTGCTAGAGTGCCATGAAGTCACAGCTCACAGCAACCTCAAACACTTGGTCTTAAGTGATCCTCTTGTTTCAGTTTTTCAGTTTTAGTGGAGACTGAGTCTCACTTTTACTCAGGCTGGACTTATAGTCCTGAACTCAAGTGATCTACCCACCTCAGCCTCAGAGAGTGCAAGAATTACAAACATGAGCCACTGTGCCCAGCCAACCTCATTGTTTAATAATTCTTTGATTTAGGCTGTGTGCAGGTGGCTCACACCTGTAATCCTAGTACTCTGTGAGGCTGAGGCGAGTGGATTGCCTGAGCCCAGGAGTTAGAGACCAGACTGAGCTAGAGAGAGACTCAGTCTCTACTAAAAATTGTAAAACTAGTCCCACATGGAGGCAGGTGCCTGTAACCTAGCTATTCAGGAGGCTGAGGCAAGAGAATTGCTTGAGCACAAGAGTTTGAGGTTGCTGTGAGCTATGACATTACAGCACTCTACCAAGGACAACAAAGTGACACTCTGTCTCTCTCACACACAAAATTGTTTGATTTGATTCATTATTTTTTATTTTTTGATTTTTATTATTTGAGATAGAGGCTCATTTGTTGCCCTCAGTAGAGTGCTGTGGTGTCATAGCTTACAGAAACCTCAAATTCTTGGGCTCAAGTGATTCACTTGTCTCAACCTTCTGAGTAGCTGGGACTACAGGTGCCCACCACAATGCCTGGATATTTTTTAGAGACAAGGTCTTGCTCTGGCTCTGGATTAGGCTGGTCTTGTACTCAAGAGCTCAGGCAATCCACTCACCTTGGCCTTGATTTGATTCATTTTCTCCTTCATTCATTCAACAAATAGTTAGCTAATCAAAACTGAATATCTCACTTGGCTAGCCTTAAAAAACAAAAACAACAAATCAAATATAGTCCTTAAGCCATGAAGCCTACAATCCAGTGAGAGAAGCCAACACTACTCAAACACCATATAAACAAATCTAGAAATGTAGCAAATATAAAATGGTGACCTGGGATACCATTATTAAGTCCTAGAAGGTTTCCATCTTTCCTAATTTAAATGATTATGTGAAATCATTTTAACTGGGCAATGAGCTTTTTCTTTCACAATTGGAAATGTGTGTCTTTTAAAATCACATATTCCAGGTGGCACCTATGCTTAGTGGGTAGGGCACCAGCCCCATATACCAAGGATGGTGGGTTCAAACCCAGCCCCGGCCAACCTGCAACAAAAAAATAGCTGGGTGTTGTGGTGGGTGCCTGTAGTCCCAGCTACTTGGGAGGCTCAGGCAAGAGAATCACCTAAACCTAGGAGTTGGAGGTTGCTGAGAGTTGTGATGCCATGGCACTCTACCGAGGGGGATAAAGTGAGACTCTGTCTCTACAAAAAAAAAAAAATAATAATAATAAAAAAAATAAAAGCACATATTCCAGAAGAGGTATCTTTGGATTTAATTCATAGGAAAGTGTAAATGAATAAGCAAGGAAGCTCTTGCTTCTTACAAGAGAAGGTAAGTCCTTAGGATGGGGATGAGTGTCAATCCTAGGGAAGGGATGCACAGCCCTGGGAGGCTAAAGGACAATTTTCTTTACTTTCTGACTTTGGATGGGGGAATCTTTGAAGCTGACTCTGAGGGACAGAAAGGGAGAGGAAGCATTGGGACCCTTCCTGACCTTCATCCTACTTCCTATCAGCTATAGGACTTTATGTGCAGAATTTCTCTCCATACCAAAACAAGCTCCATGAGAATGGGTTACACTGGCAGGGAAAAGGAATCCATTCATGCTTCTGCTCATACGGCTGTGGAGTAATACACAACACAGCAGGTTCACAAGGTACTGGTCACTCTTGACCACCCCTACATACATGTTAATGCTTGAAACGTAACTACCAGCCCCTGGGGGCTCCTAACTTGAGGTCTGGGGTGTTTTCAACTGGATGGCCAGTGTCTTGGTTTGTTTTCTGTTGCATATAGCAGAATATCCAAAATTGCATAATTTATAAAGAAGAAAAATTTATTTCTTACAGTTATAGAGGCTGAAAAGTCTAGGGTCAGGAGGGCATATCTGGAGGGTCTACTTGCTAGTGGAGACTCTGCAGAGTCCCTATGTGGTGCAGGGTACTACATGGCAAGGGGACTACCCTCTCCTCTCCTCTTTTCTTTTTCTTTTTTTTTTTTTTTCTTTTTTTCCTTTTTTCTCTTTTCCTGAGACAGAGCCTCAAGCTGTCCCCCTGGGTAGAGTGCCGTGGCACCACAGCTCACAGCAACCTCCAACTCCTGGGCTCAAGCGAGTCTCCTGCCTCCGCCTCCCAAGCAGCTGGGACCACAGGCG
>NW_003852416.1:23225775-23228162 GCF_000181295.1 Otolemur garnettii
TTTTTTTTTTTTTGAGAAAGTCTTAGTTGTTGCCCTTGGTAAAGTGCCCTGACATCACAGCTCACAGCAACTTCAAACTCTTGGGCTCAAGTGATCCTCTTGCCTCAGCCTCCCAAGTAGCTGGGACCAGGTACCTGCCACAATGCTCAGATATTTTTAGAGATGGGGGTCTGGCTCTTGCTCAGGCTGGTTTTAAACTCATGAGCTCAGGCGATCCACCCACCTGGGCCTCCCAGAGTGCTAGGATTACAGGCCTGAGCCACCACTTTGTTGCCTTTGATAGAATGCTGTGCTGTCATACCTCACAGCAACCTCAAACTTTTGGGCTCAAGTGATCCTCTTGCTTCAGCCTCCCTAGTAGCTGGGACTACAGGCACCTGCCACAATGCCTTGCTATTATTATTATTATTTGCTTAGCAGGCCCAGGCCAGTTTGAACCTACCCGCCCCAGAGCTTGTGGCCTGCACACTAACCATTGAGCTACAGGCGGCCAGCCACCTTTTCCTTTTCTTATAAAGCCAGCAGTTTACCTCCCACAATAACTGTTTAATCAATTAACCCATTGATCTTTGAATGGACTAATACATTTAGGAGGGTAGAGCACTCATAATCCAATCACTTCTTAAAGGCCTCACTTCATGATATGCCATATTGGGGATTAAGTTGCAACATGAGTTTTCAAACCATTGCAGTCACAGTAATTCTAGTTCCAAAGGTTTGGTCTGTTTGCAGGCTTTCCCTCCACTCTGCCTGACGCATGCCTCTTTTTGACCTGGCCCCCATGCCAGGCCTGCTCGCTGGGGTATCCTCTGGCTTTCAGAGAGTTTGGTCCTTTCTTCTATTGCAGCTGGATGGCATGGCAGCCTTGTCCTTGAGCACAGTCTGTGAGCCTTCTGAAGGGAGGACCTACAGCTCTTTCAGCTCTACAGCACCTACTCTGAGCTAAAAAAGTGAAAGATACCGAGTCCCTGTCACTAGGTTCTGTGACTGAATGTACTTCCGGCCCTTCCTGCCAGCCTTTTGACAGCCACCTGGCTGTTTCTCAGCTTTTAGTTAGTTCTCCTGGCTGGGAAAATGATCCTCAGAATTTTTATCCTGACGCTTTAGTCTGAACCTGGTCATTTTTAGCTTCACAGAAATGCTTCTCCCCTTCACCTCTTCAAGTTCCCTTTCCCACTCTATGGCCTTGAGGCCAATCTTGAAGAAGATTCCACAGCACTGCTGAAGACAGTTTTTGGTTTTTCTGCATGTGTAATAGTATAGATGTTAGACTATGTGGTATGTCTGAAGAAGATAAAGCAATGAGTTTTTTCTTTTTCTTCTTTTAATTCCCCAGATACTATGGAAGGAAGCATTAAGCTATAAACAGGTGCTCGTGCTCACAGAGACACCTAGAAAGCAAAAATTGAGAATGATGTGTAGGAAATATCTGTCCCTTAATTTTTTCCCCTTTTGGGAGCATTCTCCAAAGAATATGGAGGCATGAGCCCTAGGCTAGAAACACAAAGATGTCATCTTCTGCTTTTAAGTTCAAAGTCTGTTGGGGTAGGTAGATGCATTTGCAGTGATATTTGGCCAACTCAGGTCCACGGCTTTGCTTTGAGTACATCATGACTAAATTCCTAAAAGTCTGTTCTCTACCTCAATATTTAGCCCTCCATGTTTCTTTCCTTTTTTTTTTTTTAGACAGAGTCTCTGTTGCCTCAGGGTAGAGTGCCATGGTGTCAGCCTCCCTGATAGCTGGTACTACAGGTACCAGTTTTTTAGTAGAGATGGGGTCTCACTCTTGCTCAGGTTGGTTGGTCTACAATTCCTGAGCTCAAGTGATCCTCAAGCCTTGGCCTCCCAGAGTGCGAGAATTATAGATGTGAGCCATGGCGCCCAGCCTGGCCTTCCGTATTTCTAAACTATCTTCTGTCGTATGTGACTTATCTGCGTTCATTTTGTGTCCCTGGGTCTATTATAAATTCTTTGAGGGCTGAGGCCACTTTTCTATGATCTTCTGTTCAGCTAGACTATTGGAAATAAGAATTGTCTTGACGTCTGGTGGTACAGTCATGGTTATGGCCAAGCTGACAATCTGTACCTAGATAAAGTAATGATGACTTCAGGGAATAATAACAAAGGTGTGCAAACTTGTCAGCTGAGTGCATATTTTCACAGCACTCAGCAATGATATTTGCTTTTAATCAGAAGTCAGAGCAGAACAGTTGGCTTTGAGGTAAAACACTCCCCTCTTCAGAGTAATTGATTAAACTGTAACTATGGTGTAATGTATGGTCTTTATCACGCAGCAATGGAGATAGATGTGTTATCTGAGAAGGGAGTTTAGCATTCTTAATATTCATCATGTCATCTTAAACCTTTAGTCTTTTTTTTTTTTTTTT
>NW_003852416.1:23229302-23231768 GCF_000181295.1 Otolemur garnettii
CAACGCCCGGCCATTTTTTGGTTGCAGCCATCATTGTTGTTTGGCGGGCCCGGGCTGGGGATTCGAACCCGCCACCTTAGGTGTACATGGCTGGCACCTTAGCCGGCTGAGCTATAGGAGCCGAGCCTTATTAAACTTTTAATATGAATTCATCAATTGAAAAAATCTATTAGAACATGTAATTTATTTTTTGAATAATATAGTCTGAGGACTTGTTTATATTTGTTCAAAAAATATCTATTGAACGGCCACTATATGCCAGACACTGTGGGGAGCGAAATAGATGTAGTCTCTGTCTAGTTATGGCAGTAAGTCTATCTGGGAAGTCTCACAAGAAAGAAATAGTCACATGAATAACTATATAATTGTAAGTTGTGATAAGAGTTATGTAGAAAGAGTACAGAGTTCTTTGTGAAAGTTGTGGGAACTGATTTATACAGTAGGGATTATGGAAGGCCTTGGAACCAGCGACATTTAAACTGAAAAGTGAAAGAATATGAAGTGAAAAAATTGGCCAGGCAGAAAAAGCAGCATGGGCAAAGGCAGGGAAGAGTTTGTTGAGAAGTTGAACCCTGTATGGGTAGTTTAGTGAGAAACAGTGCTGGGAGAGCCTCAGATGGGAGGATATCAGCAGGAACAATAGAAAAAATATCCCTAGAAAAATCCAGCATAGAAAAACAGTATAGTTTTGCACCATAGCTCATGCCTGGAATCCTA
This sequence comes from Otolemur garnettii, assembly GCF_000181295.1. Taxonomy (NCBI): domain Eukaryota; kingdom Metazoa; phylum Chordata; class Mammalia; order Primates; family Galagidae; genus Otolemur; species Otolemur garnettii. The sequence goes on from NW_003852416.1 coordinate 23,230,020, forward strand.
GAACTTTGGGAGGCCAAGATGAGATGGTTGCTTGAGGACAGGAGATGGAGATTGCAATGAGCTTCATGCCACCACTGCACTCCAGCCTGGGCAATAGAGGCTCCATCTTAAACAAACGAACAAGCAAACAACCTACCCCCAACCCCAACAAACAAACAGACAAAAAAAACAGAAAAAAAGAAAGAAAGAAAGAAAGAAATGCTGTAAGTTTACATCTGTTGTCTTAATTAATCCTCACCAGAAGTGTGTGAGGTAGAGATGGCAAGCATAATTATGGTTATTTTTATTATTGAGGATTAAAGCTCAGATAGGGACAAAGTTATGCAGCTTTTTGTACCATGGTTCACATCAGAGAGGCAAAATCTGTGGGCTTTCTGGGAAGTCCTAAGGGAACAGGTGGAATGAAGTAGAAAAGACCTACCGCTATGCTGTATGAATATCTGAAAGAAGGCTGTGAACTATAGACATCCAACAGTATGTGCTTCTTGGTTGCCACTCTGCGTCTCTCTTTCAGGGATCTCTGTGTCAAGACAGAAAACGAGTCTTACATTTTAGGGACTATCAAAATCACTAGTTCTTTTTTTTTTTTTTTTTAAGAGACAGAGAGTCTCATTTTGTCGCCCTTGGTAGATTCAGGCACCTGCCACAAGGCCCGGCTATTTTTTGTTACAGTTTGGCTGGGGCTGGGTTTGAACCCACCACCCTTGGTATATACGGCCGGCGCTCTACTCACTGAGCCATGGGCGCCGCCCGTCGTCGCCAGTTCTTTAATTCTGAGATTTACATATTGGAAAAAATCTGAGCGTGGGGTGGGGATTTCTGACTTGTGCCCAAAGATTGGTGGAATCCCAAGATGAGAAACTACAACTCCCGGCAGGCCTCGGGGCTGGGTCTTCCCCCCACCCCCTTTTTCCGCCAGTGTTGGGGGCGACCAATGACGGTTAGTTATTTGAATAGACCAATAATATCACGAAACTGTTCAGGTTGAGGCGGGGCGGTCAATCCATCCAATCGTATAGAAGATAAGAAAACATTAACCAATCCAAAGGCGCGGGGGCGGAGTCAAGGGTGAGGGCGGTGAAAGAAGTTTGCTGGAGAAGATGGAGACTGAGACGCAGAGTGAAGGGGAGGTGCCAGCCACCAACTCCGGTCGTAGGTGAGCCGAATTCTTGGTCCAGCTGCCTGGGAAGTGAAGCCGTGGGCTGGTCATTCTGCCCTCCGTCCTTTGGGTCACGATGACCTATGGGCTGGGCTTCGTTCCTTCCTCCCACGGAGTTTCTCACCGTCGCGTCTGCGGGGGCTGAGGCGCGGTGGCCCAGCCCCTTCCCTGGGCTCCAGCCCGGCCTGCGCTGGGTCCGACTAATGCCCGAGGGAGGTCCACTTGGGGTTTGGCCACAAACTGACCAGCGGGAGGTGGCAGTGCTGCCAGATTTGCGCCAGTACTCGTCTCGATGGCCAGGAAACCGAAACTCAGAGCTGTTTAGCGAATTGCCCGACGTCACGCAGCGCTTTTAATCTCCGGGGTAGTTTGTACGTTGAATTCAGAGCAAGGATTTGAGTGTCAATTAGAAATGGCTGTGAGGCTTTGGGCCGGTTGTTAGACCCTCTTTTCAGCTTCACTTTCTTCATCTATAAAAAGGGACATAATGTCTGTTTCAGAAAAATGTCACATTGAATAGACAGTCCATTTAAAGCTTCTGACACTGAGCCTAGCGGATAATAACTCAGTACGTGATAGATTTTCATTTT
>NW_003852416.1:23232228-23234613 GCF_000181295.1 Otolemur garnettii
GATTCGAACCTGCCACCTTAGGTGTATGTGGCTGGCGCCTTAGCCACTTGAGCCACAGGCGCCGAGCCTAGATTTTCATTTTCTTTGCAGACAGCTAAAGAACAGATGGGACTGCAGTCCAGACAAATCATGGCTTTGTTTCTACAGAGCGTTCTTTCCTAAACAGGCACACCGAAAGTTAGCGTTTGCAGGGAAGAATTTCTAGGTGACCTGGCCCCAGCCTCGAGACAGAAGTTGTCTTAATTGATTACAGGTTTGTTTTTTTTTTTAAGGTAGATGTCAGTAACGCCATCTTATTTATGTTGCCCCAGCGTAAATCACTAAAATGCCTTGGTTTGTCTTCTGTTGCCCTTTGTACTGAATAGGAGATTCCAAAATTCTTGGGAAACTGAGTTTGTGAGCAGGCTTCTTCTGGAACCGAGATGAACGTGGTTGAATGTGTTATTTAAAATGTTATACCGAAGAGCTTTCAACTCTTGAAGCTACGTGTACATGGTTGACTGTTTCTGTCCAGAACTGTAGAGGTGCTTGATACTTTAAATTAGATCATTGGTCATCTAGTTCTAAAATCCTGAATTGTGATGAAAATCTTAGAACAAAATACTATTTTATAACAAAAGTATAGTTTGAATTCCTCTATAGTGTGTGTATATATATGTGTGTATATATATATGTATATATATATATATTTTTTTTTTTTTTAGAGACCGTCTCACGTTATCACCCTCAGTAGAATACCGTGGCGTCACAGCTTACAACGACTTCCAACTCATGGGCTTATGCGATTCTCCTGCCTCAGCCTCCTGAGTAGCCGAGACCACAGGCGCTTGCCACAACGCAGGGCTATTTTTTGTTGCAGTTTGCCCGGGGCCGGGTTTGAACCCGCCACCCTTGGTATATGGGGCCGGCACCCTACCCACAGAGCCACAGAGCCACAGGCGCCCCCCCTTTATAGTATATTGTTAACTGAATTTAAATTTTGAGTGAGAGGTGGTGCCTGTGGCTCAGTGAGTAGGGCACCAGCCCCATATACCGAGGGTGGTGGGTTCAAACCTGGCCCCAGCCAAACTGCAACAAAAAATAGCCGGGTGTTGTGGCGGGGGCCTGTGTTCCCAGCTACTTGAGAGGCTGAGACAAGAGAATCGCCTAAGCCCAGGAGTTGGAGGTTGCTGTGAGCTGTGACATCACAGCACTCTACCAAGGGCGACAAAGAAAGACTCTTGTCTCTAAAAAAAAAAAAAAAATTTTGAGTGAGGGTATTACATGATCAACAGGTATTCACACAATCTTAATCTGAATCTGAAACCGTTACCTCAATTCCATATTGTAAAAGAGAAGTTTGGGATTTTCTGTAAGGCTTTTTGAGGGCACATATTCCTAGCACTTACCTTTGGTCAGTAATGAATGAATAATAGTGTTTGTCTTTTTTTTTCTTTTTTTTTTTTTTTGAGACAGAGTCTCACTCAGCTCACAACAACCTCAAACTATTTTGGGCTTAAGCGTTTCTCTTGGGACTACAGGCGTCCACTACAATGCTTGGCTATTTTTGTTTGTTGCAGCTATCATTGTTTAGCAGGCCCCAGCCAGGTTCTAGCCCTCCTGCCTCTGTGTATATGGCCAGTGCCCTAACCACTGAGCTATGGGCCACGAGCTAGTCTTTGTCATTTCTTTCTTTCTTTTTTTTTTTAATGTAGAGACAGAGTCTCACTTTATCGCCCTCAGTAGAGTTCCCTGGTGTCGCACAGCTCACAGCAACCTCCAACTCCTGGGCTTAGGCAATTCTTTTACTTCAGCCTCCAGAGCAGCTGAAGGGACTACAGGGACTACAGGCACCTGCCACAACGCCCAGCTGTTTTTTGTTGCAGTTTGGCCAGGGCGGGATTTGAACCCACCACCCTCGGTATATGGGGCCAGTGCCTTACTCACTGAGCCACAGGCGCCGCCCCCAGTCTTTGTCATTTCTAAGACATAAAATGTCTTGTGATAAATACTATACAAATTCTTTTTTGCCCCGCACATATCAACCTTTTTGATGTTCACTTGATGATGTGGCTCTTTGTATTTAATAAAGAAGAGGATTATCTGGTTTGCATGGATTAATACATATTTGCTTATTTATTTTTCCAAATTGCTTGTTACCGAGGTCAATATGTATTTAATGCTGACTAGAAAATATGTGAACATCCATTTAAAACTGTCCAGCTTTCTATTTCTTTGTCATTATTTTAAGCCTGCTTCTTTTTTTTTTTTTTTAGACAGAGCCTCAAGCTGTCCCCCTGGGTAGAGTACTGTGGCATTACAGCTCACAGCAACCTCCAACTCCTGGGCTCAAGAGAGTCTCCTGCCTCTGCCTCCCAAGTAGCTGGGACCACAGGCGCCCGCCAC
>NW_003852416.1:23236016-23252694 GCF_000181295.1 Otolemur garnettii
CCAAGCCTCTTTGTAGAGCAGGATCAGCAGTAGAAGTGCTACAGCTCTTGCAAAGGACCAAGCCTCTTTGCAGGGCAGGATCAGCAGTAGAAGTGTTACAGCTCCTACAAAGAGCCAAGCCTCTTTGTAGAGCGGGATCAGCAGTAAAAGTGTTACAACTCCTACAAAGAGCCAAGCCTCTTTGTAGAGCGAGATCAGCAGTAGAAGTGTTACAACTCCTACAAAGAGCCAAACCTCAGCAGTAGAAGTGTTACAACTCCTACAAAGAGCCAAGCCTCTTCTTAGAGCGGGATCAGCAGTAGAAGTGCCACAGCTCTCGCTCTTTCTTCCTCCAAGTTCTGCAACAGCTTGCTGAAGTCTTGTTCTTCTGCTCTATCTTCCTGGAAGGTCTGCGACAATCTGCTATAGTCTGCCCCCAGGCTCTCTGCTTAGGGGTCTTATATAGGGGTAATAGCTTAGCTGTGATTGGTCTATAAAATAGACCAATCAGGAGTAGGATTCAAAATGGACCAATCAGGGATGCACCAGTGTTTTCCCCTGATTGGCAGGTCCTTTAGTGCTGCTCTACTGGAGTCTCTGGAGGAGGAAAGCTTCCCTGCTTGCTCCAGCCTGCTGGCTCCTTTGCCAGCTGCTGCTGCCAAGACAGAAGTGGCAGGTCCCCCAGGCCCACTAGGCTGAGCTGGTTGGGGTGCCACTTTTCTGGTATCAGCATCATTTAGGATTTTGCAATTATGCAAATGTGCTTGGCCAACCCAAGTAGTATACTTGACCTATAGAGAAAGAATTATAATCCTAAATCACCAAACGTGTTTTAATCTAAAAAGCATGTTGGAAACGTCAATGTTGAATGCGTTCTCATTTTTAACACTTAGTCAAAAAAAGTTAAAAACAATTTTTTTTTTTTTTAAATAGAGAAAGGATTTTGCTATGTTGCCCAGGCTTGTCTTGAACTCCTGGCCTTAATCCCTTTCCTCAGCCTCCCAGAGTGCTGGGATTATAAGCATGAGCCACCATGCTGGCCTTAATTGCTCAAAACTATGCCTCATTTACTCTGAAAGTAAAAGGTTCATTCCCTGAAAGGGCAGGGGATAAGCACTCTTTTTAATAATTTTTATTTTTAATTAACTTATTTTATTTTATTTTTTTGAGACAGAGTTTCACATTGTCACCCTTGGTAGAGTGCTGTGAGGTCATAGCTTACAGCAACCTCCAACTCTGGGGCTCAAGCGATTCTCTCGTCTTAGCCTCCTCAGTAGCTGGGACTACAGGTGCCCACCACAACACCCAGCTCTTTTTAGAGACAAGTCTCACTCTTGCTCAGGCTGGTCTCGAATCTGTGAGCTCAGGGCAATCCACCTGCCTTGGCCTCCCAGAGTGCTAGGATTACAGGCATGAGCCACCACACCCAGCTTAGCATTTTCTTTCTTTAAAAAAAAACAATGTTGGCAAGATCTAGTGGCTCACACCTGTTAATTCTAACACTCTGAGAGGCCGAGTCAGGAGGATCACTTGAGGTCAGGAGTTTGAGACCAGCCTGAGCAAGAGCAAGACCTCATCTGTGAAAAAATGGAGAATAAGCGAGTCCTGGTGGCATGCTTTTATAGTCCCAGCTACTTGGGAGGTAAAGGCAGGAGGACTTCTTGAGACCAGGTGTTTGAGGATGTTGTGAGTTATGATGACAACACTGCATTCTAGCCTGTGTGACAGTTATACTCTCTCAAAAAAAATGTATCATCACACATTTGTATGCCTAAAAATGTATTTTAAGGCCTGGCGCAGTGGTTCATGCCTGTAATTTTAGCATTCAGGAAGGCTGAAGCAGGTGGATTTCCTGAGCTCACGAGTTCAAGACCAGTCTGAGCCATAGCAAGACCTCATCTTTAAAAATAACCAGGCATTGTGGCGGGTGCCTGTAGTCCCAGCTACTTGGGAGGCTGAGGCAAGCAAATCCCCTAAGTCTGAGAGTTTGAGATTGCTGTGAGTTGTGATGCCAGAGTACTCTACCAAGGGTGCCTAAGTGAGACTCTGTCTCAAAAAAAAAAAAAAAAAAATGTATTTTAACAAGATACTCTACCTAACAAAATCAAATATTTTGATCTGGTTGCTTATATGCTCACATTAACCTGAAACGAATTTACTTAATAAAAAATTTAATAAAAATGTATTTTAAATTCTTTAATATTTGTGTGGCTAAATAATATTTTGTTTAGCTTTGCTTAGTTTTGAGAATGTATTATATTTTCATGAGGCTTGCTTTTTTTTTTTTACTCAGTATTGTATTTCTAAGATGTATCTATACTATATAGGTAGGGGTAGTTCCTAAATTTTCCTGCTGAGAACTTACATAGGAAATGCTTTTTATGGCTCAGCGCCTGTGGCTCAAGTGGCTAAGGTGCCAACCACATACACCTAATGTGGCGGGTTTGAATCCAGCCTGGGCCCGCCAAACAACGACAGCAACCAAAAAATAGCCGGGCATTGTGGCAGGCGCCTGTGGTCCCAGCTACTTGGGAGGCTGAGGCAGGAGACTCCTGTGATCCCAGGAGTTGGAGGTTGCTGTGAGCTGTGATGTCACAGCACTCTATCCAGGGGGATGGCTTGAGGTTCTGTCTCAAAAAAAAAAAAAAAAAGGAAATGCTTTTTATGATAAAAATTTGGATATAACTTACATTTAATACATATACAAATTTTAAGGTTGATGAATTTTTAGGTATGAATACACTTGTTTAGCTACAACTCAGATTGAGAAATAGGACATTGCCAGCATCTCAGAAGTCTCCTTAGTAGCTCTCCCTTCTCAAAGATAATTACTTTTCTAATATTTGTTACTATAAATCAGCCTATTTTTGAACTTTATATATGTGGAATCATTTGGCGTGTACTCATTAGTGTCTGTCTTCTTTCATGCAATGTCATTTTTTTTTGGTATTTGTGTTACATCAACAGTTTATTTTTTATTGCTGAGTGGTATTCTATTATAGTTCATAGTTTATTTTTTGAGACAGAGTCTCATTCTGCCACCCTGGATAGAGTACCATGTCATCATATCTCACAGCAACCTCAAACTCTTGGGCTCAAGTGATCCTCTTGCTTCAGCCTCCCAAGTAGCTGGGACTATAGGTGCCCACCACAAAGCCCAGCTAGGTGTTTTTTGTTTTGTTTTGTTTTTTTTTTCCTTTTTAGTAGAAACCGGGTCTCACTCTTGCTGAGGCTGGTCTTGAACTCCTATGTTTAAGCAATCCACCCTCCTTGGCTTCCCAGGGGGTTAGGATTATAGGGTAAGCGACTGCTTTCATCTTTTATGTGCATGTATCTACACTTTCTTCCTGAAGATGATCTCTGGTCAGCTTGAGTGAATCTTTTCAGCAATACTTTTAGTGACCCTTTTTTTATTTTTTATTTTTTGAGACAGAGTCTCACTTTGTCACCATTGGTAGAGTGCTGTGGCATCACAGCTCACAGCAACCTCCAACTCTTAGGCTTAAGCTATTCTCTTGCCTCAGCCTCCTGAGTAGCTAGGACTACAGGCGCCTGCCACAAGGCCTGGCTATTTTTTATTGCAGTTCTCATTGCTGTTTTAGTTGGCCAGGGCTGGGTTCAAACCTGCCACCTTGGTATATGGAGACAGCACCTTACCTATTGAGCCACAGGTGCTGCCCTGGTGACCCTTTTTTAGGATAGGTTGTTTCTACAGATGCCAGAGCCCCTTTATTTTGTGCTGATAATGTTTTGCTACTTTTACCTCATAGTCATGGTTCAATTGGGACATAGAAACTACATAGTAATTTAAACAGAGAACATTTAATATAGAGTTATTAACTATAACAGGGGATTACAAGGGATTAGCTAGGGAGAAATAAAGAGATCTCTAAAGAATATGGAGGCTTGGCGCCTGTGGCTCAAGCGGCTAAGGCGCCAGCCACATACACCCAAGGTGGCGGGTTCGAATCCCCAGCCTGGGCCCGCCAAACAATGATGGCTGCAACCAAAAAATGGCCAGGTGTTGTGGCGGGCGCCTGTAGTCCCAGCTACTTGGGAGGCTGAGGCAGGAGACTCGCTTGAGCCCAGGAGTTGGAGGTTGCTGTGAGCATGATGCCATGGCACTCTACCCAGGGGGATAGCTTGAGGCTCCATCTCAAAACAACAACAACAACAACAACAACAAAAAAAGAATATGGAAATAGCTGATATAAGAATCAGCTGAGATAGGATGTACAGAGAAGAGGAACCCTAGAGCAGAGATCCAGACCACCTTGTTGGAGATGCCTTAGCCATGGTTCACTGAATGGCAGAGAAATTGCCGTGGTGGAATGTGCCAAAAATCCATCCTTTATAGGGTACAAGGGAGATCTATTAATGTGGAAGTGTCTTGAGGGAAAGCTGCTGACATGAGTGCTGTCTCCTGTCCAGCTGTAAGAGCCTAGTGTTAGAGAAGCCACACATGTGCTCCAGGAGGTGGATGGTGGGGAAGTTGTTCTTTAGGATCTGGTTGCTGGAGAAGCTGTACATACTGTAGGAACTTGCCTAGAGGAGCACCCTAGAACCAGAGAGTGTCCTTTCCTCTTACAATGTCAGTGTTCTTTATTAATAATGCTTAACATTGTGCCTGGTGGGCCAAGGAAATATATTTAAAGGCTCTGGCTCCATTTTAGCAAAGTAGACAATGAAGTGTGAAGGGCAAGGAAGATGGGATAATTGATAATAGATAATTGGAACATTCAGAGAACCATCTTATCTCCAAGCTACTTCTATGCATCTCTTTCTATAGAGCTCCCTAAGCCTATTTTATAGAAAACTGTGAGTTGGTGTATAGGATCTGAATGAATGAGGAGGCACAGGAACACATCAGAGGGGACAAGAAGGTGATTGGCAGGTAAATTTAACTGACATGCTTATTTACTTGTAAGCTCATAAAAGTCTATATGCATTCCAAATGGAATGATGGTTTTCCAGAATAAAGAACCTGAAACAAGACTGTTAAATTACATTTAACATAATAACTATTGCTTATCTGTATTTTCCTTATTCTCCCTTTTTTTCTTTTTGATGTAAGATAATGCTCTGTTGCCTCTGCTGGGCTCAGACTGGGACTCTAGGTGCATACCACCACACCTGGCAAAATATTCAAAAAATATATATATTTTTTGGAGACAGAGTCTTATTCTGTTGTCCAGGCAAGAGTGCTGTGCTCTCACCCTGGCTCACAGCAACCTCAACCTTCTGGACTCCACCAATCCTCTTGCTGGGACTATAGGTGCCATTCACAATGCCTGGCTAATTTTTCTATTTTTAGTAGAGACAGGATCTTGCTTGTTCAGGCTGGTCTTGAACTTCTGAGTTAAAGGAATCCTCCTGCCTTGAGGAGAGGTTTCCCAGAATGCTCAGGTTACAGGTGTGAGCCAACGATGCCCATCTTAGTTTTCTATTTTTATTTATTATTTTTTTAATAATTATTTTTTATTAAATCATAACTTTGTACATTGATGCATTTATGGGGTTTAGTTTTCTATTTTTAGTAGAGATTGGGTCTCACTCAGGATGGTCTGAAACTCCTGACCTCAAGCAGTTCTCCTGCCATGGGTTCCCAAAGTGCTAGGATTATATGCATGAGCCACTGCATCTGCCATATATTTTCTTTTTTTGAAGCATGCTGATATTTAAAATATATAGTATTACTACAGTTTTAGAACTGCAAAGATCCCAGAGCTTATGCTATTTGTTGATACTTTTCCCTCAACTAGACCAGTATGTGTCTTTGAGTAAGCTACGTTCACATTTTGCATTTCCCTATCTTTTTACATGGAGCTACTGGTATGTAGTTCTGTGAGGTTTTAGAAATTTATGTTTGTAATGATTTTGAGATATCTATAATCTTAAAGACTTACTATATTTCTACCAGGGTTCTTTTATTTTATTTTATTTTACTTTTTTTTAGAGACAGAGTCTCACTTTATTACCCTTGGTAAGAGGCTGTGGTTTCACAGTTCACAGCAACCTCTAACTCCTGGGCTTAGGCGATTCTCTTGCCTCAGTCTCCTGAGTAGTTGGGACTACATGTGCCTGCCACAGTGCCTGGCTAATTTTTGTTGCAGTTTGGATGAGACCAGGTTTGAACCTGCCATCATCAGTATATGGGGCTGGCGCCCTACCCACTGAGCCACAGGCACTGCCTTCTGCCAAGGTTTTTTTTTTTGAGACAGAGCCTCAAGCTGTCCCCCTGGGTAGAGTGCTGTGACATCACAGCTCACAGCAACCTTCAACTTCTGGGCTCAAGAGAGTCTCCTGCCTCTGCCTCTTAAGTCGCTGGGACCACAGGCGCTGGCCACAACGCCCAGCTATTTTTTGGTTGCAGCCATCATTGTTGTTTGGCGGCCCGGGCTGGATTTGAACCTGCCACCTTAGGTGTATGTGACTGGAGCCTTAGCCACTTGAGCCACAGGTGCCAAGCCTCTGCCAAGGTTTAATGTAAATTTCTTTTTTTGCTAGGACTGGGCATTGCACATAAATCTTTTTTGCACAAGAGTAATTTTTAGTTATTATTAGTTAGGGTAATACCTGCTCATCCTGAATTAATTAATTAATTAATTATTTTGAGACAGAGCCTCAAGCTATTGCCCTGGGTAGAGTGTTGTGGTGTCACAGCTCACAGCAGCCTCAAATTCCTAGGCTTAAGTGATTCTCTTCCTCAGCATCCCAAGTACCTGGGACTACAGGTGCCCTCCACAACGCCCAGCTATTTTTGGTTATAGTTGTCATTGTTTGTCAGGCCCAGGGTGCCACCCTTCATCCTGAATTTAGATTTAAGAGCAGCATCAGTTGTTTGGCATAGCATGTGATTAAACTTTAGAAATTTTGAATAATGAAAGTAATGCACTGAAGAACCAAAGGCTGCATGCTTTGTGTTGTGATTGGTAGATTTGGCTGAATAGAAGTTTGCATTTGTTAGAAAAACCAAGAAGTATTGGAAAATGGTATGGAAGCAAGAAACAAGAGATAAGACAAAAATTAGAAAAGGAGGCTCAGCGCCTATAGCTCAGCGGCTTGGGCACCAGCCATATACATCCAGAGCTGGTGGCCTTGAACCCAGCCCAGGCCTGCCAACAATGACAACTACAACCAAAAAACAAAAAACCACTGGGCATTATGGAAAGTGCCTGTAGTCCCAGCTACTTGGGAGGCTGAAGCAAGAGAATTGCTTAAGCCCAACAGTTGGAGGTTGCTGTGAGCTGTGATGCCACGGGGAACTCTACCAAGAGCGACATAGTGAGACTATCTCAAAAAAAAAAAAAAAAAAAAAAATTAAAAAAGGAAAATAGGGTGAAGAGAGGGTGACTTTCTAGTAGAGGTTGCCAATAATAGTAACAAGGGCAGCCCTTGATGGCAGTGTTGACAAAGAGCCCAGCAAGAAGTGGTTCTGGAAAGAAACACTATCCTTAAAAGTGGGAAGGAAGGCAGAATACTCCAGATGACCACTCTGTCCTCTAAAGGTGAAGATATGGAAGGGAGGGCTCAGATTCATATTAGGGGCAAACAGATTTACACATTTGTTTGTCAGGATTCTGTCAGATATATGTGGCAGAAACTTAAATTCAGACTAGCTTAACCAAAAAGACTTAATAGGCTCAAGAAACTGAAAAGTTCAAAGGGTAGATCAAACATGGCTTAATCTGTATGGGAAGTCTCAAATCTCAAACAGTGTCACTGGATTATCTGCCTCTGGCTCTCTTAAATGTGGTTTCCTTTGTATTTGCTTTGTAAGAAGGCAGGTTCTCTACAAAGGTCCCAAATGGACCACCAGCAGTGTCAGTCTTACATTCTACCAGCTTAGCAATTCTAGCATCTAGCAAAACTCCTGGGATTCCAACTTTTTGTCCTGGTTTGTATTGTGGGCTTTTACCTATTTGAATCATTGAGGGGAATAGAATGCTTTGATTGGTTGAGCCTGGGTCACACTTAGTGCCCACCAAGCAACATAGATTTGAAAGTGGGGAAGAAATTACTGCCCAACGGAAAATGGAGGTGCTGTTACCAGAGGAAGGGGGAAAAAAGATATTGGTAGGCAGAAACGACAGATGTCCACTATGTTGTCTCCTAATTCCCCTTTGTATTTCCCTTTGTTTAAATACATGTTTTGAAAAAAGCTTGCCACTAATGTATGGAGATAACATTTTATGTTTCTTTCTTTCTTTTTTTTTTTTTTTAAGACAGTCTTAAGTCTGTTTCCCAGGCTAGACTGTCATGGCATCAGCCTAGCTCACAGCAACCTCAAATTTCTGGGTTCAGGTGATCCTCCTGCCTCAGCCTCCTGAGTAGCTAGGACTACTGGCCTCCACCACAACACAGGCAAAGTTTGCTATTTTTAGTAGAGGTGATTCTTGCTTTTGCTCATGCTGGTCTTGAATTCCTGAGCTCAAGGGATCTTTCTGCCTCAGCCTCCCGGAGTGCCACCATGCCTGGCCCATTTTATGTTTCTGAAACAAATAAAAACTGAACAAAAAGCTCCTGAAGTTTTAGTTATCCTTTTTATTTTCCACTGTCGAGATCCTACACATCTTTAAGATATGGTTCAAACCTCAACTCTTATGTAAGGGTAGAAGTTTGTCTCTTACATATGGATTCATAGAGCTTTTACTGTTTATATCATGCATTTGGCAGTTAATGATATTGCATCATCTTTTGTGTTGTGGGCTTTAGCACTGCTTTAAATCTTTACTGATTTAATGAACTTTTGCTCCTGAAGGAGTAGAGGCTTGCTTTAGTTTTTTGTCCCCATACCTTAAAATTACAAAGCACTCAGTAGATCGTGGTTAGATTGATTTTAAGTAATACATGAGTGACTGTGATTTGTTTGGCTACCATGTGTCTGAGAAAAAGAATTCACCTTTTTATGCAAGTTAATGAAAAAACTTACAGTTAGGTTTGTGAAATATCAAACACTTGTGGTGGACTGAAAGTATTATAGAAACTCTTAAGAATTTTCAACTTGTGAACTCGTGTAGATATGAACAAGTCATGTGCCAGAATAAAACCATTATCTGTCTCTTGGATACAATGTGTCACTCTGGACTTTGGAACAAATGGATATAGAAGTCTTTTAGAACTTCATCTGATCATATACATAGAAGTATTTCTAGTTTTAATTGCCTGAGATGGGTAGCTTAGAAAGTCTGTCGGAAGAGAGAGACTCAGGAAGCTTGGCTCTACCTTTTTGAGGAATAAACATTTTTTAGATAAATGATAAAAGGGAGGCTATATTGTTAGTGAAACATCTTAAAGAACTTTCTCCAAGTAAGGCATTTTGATACTAATGCCTAATATAAGTATTAATAGATGTCTTCCCATTGTACACTAGCTTGATGGAGAAAACTTAAGCAAGCTGTCAGCAACACAATTAACGTCAGTTCTTGTGATATCCCAAAGGATAAAAATTACATAAAGTCAGTAAATTGGCATTATGGGTATTCAGAGAAAGTATAATTAGCTGTTTTTATTTTAAATAAGGGCACTAATCCCAAAATTAGCCTTCTTGACTGAGAGCATTACATTGTCATTCTAGAGCAGCAGTTCTCAATCTGTGGGTTGTGACTCCTTTGGGGGTCGAATGATCCTTTCACAGGGGTCGCCTAAATACCCTGCATATCAGATATTTACAATACGATTCATAACAGTAGCAAAATTACAGTTGTGAAGTAGCAACGAAAATAATTTTATGGGCTCGGCGCCTATAGCTCAACCGGCTAAGGCGCCAGCCACGTACACCTAAGGTGGCGGGTTCGAATCCCCAGCCCGGACCCGCCAAACAACAATGACGGCTGCAACCAAAAAATAGCCGGGCGTTGTGGCGGGCGCCTGTGGTCCCAGCTACTTGGGAGGCAGAGGCAAGAGACTCGCTTGAGCCCAGAAGTTGGAGGTTGCTGTGAGCTGTAATGCCACGGCACTCTACCCAGGGGGACAGCTTGAGGCTCTGTCTCAAAAAAAAAAAAAAAAAATAATAATTTTATGGTTGGGAGTCACCACAACATGAGGAACTGTATTTTGAAGAGTTGTGGCACTAGGAAGGTTGAGAACTGCAGTTGTAGAGGGCCAAATCTTATGAAAGGTTTTCAAAAATATTTAGGTTAAGGTAAGCAATTGAAAATTCTTTCAACTCTGATTAGTTTGCCACTTTAATTTTAGTTAAGTTGCTCTTTTGAGATCAAATAAAGGGATTAAATACATTTTTAAAATTTATTTATTTATTTATTTTTTTGAGATGGAGCCTCAAGCTATCCCCCTGGGTAGAGTGCCATGGCATCACGCTCACAGCAACCTCCAACTCCTGAGCTCAAGCGAGCCTCCTGCCTCAGCCTCCCAAGTAGCTGGGACCACAGGCGCCCACCGCAACGCCTGGCCATTTTTTGGTTGCAGCCATCATTGTTGTTTGGCGGGCCTGGGCTGGGGATTCGAACCTGCCACCTCAGGTGTATGTGGCTGGCACCTTAGCCGCTTGAGCCACAGGTGCTGAGCCCATTTTTTAAATTTATTAATCCCTTCTCTTTATTTATTTTTATTAAATCAAAGCTGTGTACATTAATGCAATCATGGAGTACAATGTGCTGGTTTTATATACAATTTGAAATATTTTCATCAAACTAGTTAACATAGCCTTCATGGCATTTTCTTAGTTATTGTGTTAAGACATTTATATTCTACACTTAGTAAATCCCTTATAGGGATTAAATACATTTTGAACACTGTTGGTGTCTAAATTAGAGATAAGAGGTCCATATTATGAAACCTGGGACAGGTGTTGCCCATAGCTTAGTGGGTAGGGCTCCAGCCACATAAAACCTTGGACGTTTACTCTTAAGGGAAGACCCTAGCGTGTAAATGTTTTAATTTGTTTTTCTTTTTGAGACAATCTCACTCTGTCACCTGAGCTAGAGTGCCATTGGCTTCAGCCTAGCTCACAGCAACCTCAAACTGCGCCCAAGCAATCCTCCTTGGATTAGCTGAGTAGCTGGGACTATAGGCACCTGCTACCATATGCTAATTTTTCTATTTTTAGTAGAGAGGGGTTGATCAGGCTGCTCTCAAACTTCTAACCTCTAGGGATCCTTCCATCTCAGCCTTTCAGAGTGCTGGGATTATAGGCATGAGCCCCAGTGCCTGGCCTTGAAGTTTTTAAATCTAAGAAACTGGATACTGTTCCCTGAAATCTTGTGGTACTAGTTGTCAACTTTGAACTGTTTTCTGGTTTTAAGATTGGGCACGTGAGGCTATTTAATCTTCTCTCTTTATTAATAACTTTCATAATGCCAGTTTAAATTTGATATGTAGAAAGAGGAAAGAATATAGTGTCCAATAAAGTGACACATGGAAAGCTGTATTTCAGAGTCTTTTCAGGCTGAAAAATCACCGAGAGAGTACATACTTCCCTCGGGGTGGTAAGTCAGACTTGGACTACTTTTCATATAGCTTGTATTCTGATAGATGTTGCCAAGATTGTGGTTCTTGGAGAACAAATCAGGTTAAGCAATTCACTAGGGAGGAAACATTTAGTTTTGTGGGTATGCAGTTTTGGTAGTAGTCAGCCAAAAGACACATCTGCAGGATGCAGGTCTTTTTTTAAAAAAATGCTTTGAGTTTTACAGATTCATGGCTTCAGCATACCTCAGAAGTACTTACATTTCATTTTTCTGTAATCGATTTTTCAGTGGAGGATTGTTTTCAGTCCTTTCACTGAGCATATCATTTTACATGTAGAGTTCCATCTAGTGGTAAAAGTGATAATTGTAGACTGGTGACTTTTAACCAGTGTGCAGTGAGAGGATCTTAGGTGTGTCATGAAAAATTTTAAAGATTGTGAATTAGATTATTTTCTAAAGAAGTTCAGAGCACAGTAAGTATATTCTTTTTTTTTTACTCTTTTTTTTGATCAACATAATTTAAGTTCAACTATAGGTTCAAGTGTGCCATGAGATAAAAAAAGGTTGAAAAAAAACCTTTGTTGTAGAGTATTAGTAGGTTATAAAAATTATTCTGTCTTTTTAATTCTTTTTTGAGACAGAATCTCCCTGTCGCCCTTAGTAGAATGCCAAGGCATCACATCTCACAGCAACCTAAACTCTTGGGGTTAAGCGATTCTCTTGCCTCAGCCTCCAAAGTAGCTGGGACTACAGGCACCCGCCACACTATTTTTTGGTTGTAGTTGTCGTTGTTTGGCAGGCCTGGGCTGGGTTCAAACCTGCCAGCTTCAGTGTATGTGGCTGGCAACCTAGCCACTGAGCTATAGGCACCAAGCCAATATAAAAATTATTCTGTCTCTTACCATTCCCTGGGATAGCTACCTAGACATTTTGTTATTTCTGTGTACCTGTATACCTAGCTAATAATTCTCCTGCTTCTGGCCATCAATGCAAAAGCTTTTTATTTTATTTTATTTTATTTTTTTTTGAGACAGAATCTCAGGCTGTCCCCCTGGGTAGAGTGCTATGGCATCACAGCTCACAGCAACCTCCAACTCCTGGGCTCAAGTGATTCTCCTGCCTCCGCCTCCCAAGTACCTGGGACTACAGGCACCCTCCACAATGCCCAGCTATTTCTTGGTTGCAGCTGTCATTGTTGTTTGGCAGGCCCGGGCTGGATTCAAACCTGCCACCTCAGGTGTATGTGGCTGGCGCCTTAGCCACTTGAGCCACAGGCACCGTACCAGGAAATTAATTTTTAGTATGTACTTTGATAGTCTATGATATTAATCAAATTGTGAGATTTAGGCCAAAACTACTTGGTTTCTTAAAAAAATTGTTATGTAGGGGCGGCACCTGTGGCTCAAGGAGTAGGGCGCTGGCCCCATATACCAGGGGTGGCGGGTTCAAGCCTGGCCCTGGCCAAAACTGCAAAGAAAAAAAAATTGTTATGTAATGTTGATTGTACATGTAGTTACAAAGAATAATATAATCACTATTGCCATTATTGTACATTTTAGCAAATCTTTTTAAATTTTTTAACCTTCTCTGGTCATTTTATTTTACTTTGTTTTCTTTTTAATTTCAGATTAATATAAGGATACATACAGTTGGGTTCCATCATTTGCATTTGTTAGGTAGTGTCCGAGTTGTAGTTGAGTCCTTCACCAGGAGGTGTGCCATATACTCTACATTGTACCTGTTGGGTGGGAGATTACTGAGCCTCCTCCCTCCTTTCTCTTCTACCCCCACTTGAATTTAATTGTGTTTGTTCCTTACATGGCGAGGAGTTAGTTGTTTATCTACTAGTTTCAAATTAGTATTGAGTACATAGGGTGCTTGCTTTTCCATTCTTGAGATACTTTACTAAGGAGAACATTCTTCAACTCCCCCTAGGTAAATGCAAAAGATGTAACGTCGCCATCTTTTTGTGGCTGAATAGTATTCCATGCATGTATACATGTACCACAGTTTATTTATCCAGCCATGGGTTGATGGGTACTTGGGTTGTTTCCACATCTTTGTGATTGTGAATTGAGCTGCTATAAACATTCGAGTGCAAATGTCCTTGAGATGATTTTTTTCTTCTGGGTCGATACTTAGTAATGTGATTGCAGAATCAAATGGAAGTTCTACTTTTAGCTCTTTGAGGACTCTCCATACTTCTTTCCAAAAAGGCTGTATTAGTTTGCAATCCTATTAACATTGTGTAAGTGTTCCCATGTCTCTTGAACTTCATCTGCATCTTCAGCTTTGGGACTTTGTGATGTGGGCTATCCTTAATGGGGTCAGGTGATATCTCAAGGTTGTTTTGCTTTGTGCTTTAGCAAATCTTAACATTTGCCATATTTACTTCAAATTCCCTTCCTCCTTTCCCCATATCTCAGTGATTTATCACAAGAACATTACTAGCACCCTGCAAACTCCTTTTATGCCTTTATGTCTACTCTTAATCACTACTCACAAAATGTGACCTTTATGCTGAACTTTATGGTAAGTGTACCTTTGCTTCCTCTTACAGTTGTTTTTTTTTTTGTTGTTGTTGTATTTTTTTTTGGATTTGGACTTTTGGGCTCAAGCAATTGTCCTACGTTAGCCTCTTGAACCTGAGTAGCTGGGACTTCAGCTGTGTCTGGCTCTTTACATTTTTACCATTTAAGTAAGGATATCTAAACATTAGTTTTATTTAAAAAAAATTTTTTTTTTTTGAGACAGAGCCTCAAGCTGTCCCCCTGGGTAGAGTGCCGTGGCATCACAGCTCACAGCAACCTCCAACTCCTGGGCTCAAGCGAGTCTCCTGCCTCAGCCTCCCAAGTAGCTGGGACCACAGGTGCCCGCCACAATGCCTGGCTATTTTTTGTTTGCAGCTGTCATTGTTGTTTGGCAGGCCCGGGCAGGATTAAAACCCGCCACCTTAGGTGTATGTGGCTGGCGCCTTAGCCACTTGAGCCACAGGCACCGAGCCTATTTAAAAAATTGATACAGATTTTATTATATAGTATATAGTTATCTCTCAGCATGTGTGCGTATGGCTTCTTTTGCTCATTATTTCTGAGATTCATTTATAATCATGCATATAGCTAGTCTGTCTATTTTATTTATTTTTTTGAGATAGAGTTTCACTGTGTCACCCCTTGGTAGAGGGCTGCAGTGTCACAGCTCATAGCAACCTCAAACTCCTTGGGCTTAAGTGATTCTCTTGCCTTAGCTTCTCAGGTAGCTGAGACTATAGGTGCCTGCCACACGAGTCTGTCCATTTTCATTACCACGTAATATTGCTTTGTAAATACCACAATTTAAAAATTGGATATTTTGCTTTCAGTTTTGGCTGTATAGAAAATAAAGTTTCAAAGGAAAAAAGAAAAGAAAGTTTCAATGAACTTGTTTGTGATTTTTAGTGCACATGTGGCTGCACATACTATGTATAGAATAGGTTTGTTGAATCATAGGCATACACTTTATTGACCTTTATGTAAGATCAAACCATTTTCCAAAATGGTTGTACCAATTTATAGTACTATATCCATATAAGACAATTCCTGTTGCTTTCTCTAAAACTTGGTATTGTCAGTTTCTGTAATTTTAACCATTTTGGTGAATAATATTTTGTTTTAATTTGTTTTTCTCTGATGTCTAATGATATTAAGCTTGTTAAAATTTTCAATTTCAATTTTAATTTAATTTTTTAAAAATTTGAGACAAGAGTCTCACTCTGTCACCCTGGGTAGAGTGCCATCACATCATCATAACTCACAGCAACTTCAATCTCTTGGGCTTAGGCCATCCTCTTGCTTCAGCCTCCCAAATAGCTGGGACTACAGGAGCTTGCCATGATGCCTGGCTAGTTATAGGAGAGGCTAGTCTCTAACTCCTGAGCTCAAGCAATCCACCTGCTTTAGCCTCCCATAGTGCTAGAATTATAGGTGTGAACCACTGCGCCCAGCTTGAGCTTTTCTTTTTTTTAAATTTATGTTTTAGAAATGAGATTTTGCTGTGGTACCCTGGATTATATCAAAATCCTGTGCTCAAATGATCCCTCCATTTTTGCCTCCCTAGTAGCTAAGCCAGGCACACCTGGCTTGAGTGTTTTTTAAACATGTGTATATTTGCCATATGGCTATCTTTTTCTGTGAGACTTTGTTGTTGTCTCATGTCTATTTTCTTTTTTCTTTTCTTTTTGAGACAGAATCTCAGGCTGTTGCCCTGGTTAGAGTGCCGTAGCATCACAGCTCACAGCAACCTCAAACTCTTGGGCATAGGCAATTCCCTTGCTTCAGCCTCCCAAGTAACTGGGACTACAGGCGCCTGCCACAATGCCTGGCCATTTGTTGTTGTTGCAGTTTTCATTGTTGTTTTAGCTGAGCCGGGTTGGGTTTGAACCCACCAACCCTGGTGTATGTAGCTGGCGCCCTAACCACTGAGCTACGGGCACCGCCCTTTTCTTTCTTTTTTCTGAGATAGGGTCTTATGTTGTTGCCTAGGCTAGAATACACTGGTGTCATCATGGCTCATTGCAACCTCTAACTCCTGGGCTCAAGCAATCCTGCCTCAGCCTCCTGACTTGCTGGGACTATAGGTGTGCACCACTACGCCTGTTGTATTTTTCTACTTTTTGTAGAGATGGGGGTCTCCCTTTTGATAAGTCTGGTGTCAGATTTCTGGTTTCAAACTTGGCCTCTCAAAGTGTTAGGATTACAGGCATGAGCCACCACAACTAGCCTGATACTTGTTTTTCTTACTGATCTGTGGGAATTAATATATCCAGTATATGAGCCCTTTTTTGATTTTATAGTGTGGATGTATTTTTCCTTCCTGTGGTTAATGTTTCTTCTGATGAATATAGGTTCTTATTTTAATGAAGTCAAATTTTTTTTTTAAATTTATAGAGACAGGGTCTTGCTATTTTGCCTAGGCTGCAGTGCCATGGCTATTAACAGATGCAGTCTTAAGGCACTGCTATCTATAACTCATGGCCTCAAGCTGTCCTTTTGCCTTAGCCTCTTGAGCAGCTGGGGCTCACATTTATGCCACTGTGCCTGACTTTATGTCTTATTTAAAAAATTATTTTTTGGGCTCAGTGCTTGTAGCTTAAGTGGCTAGGGCGCCAGCCACATATATCAGAGCTGGCGGGTTTGAATCCAGCCTGGACCTACCAAACAACAATGATAACTACAACAA
This sequence comes from Otolemur garnettii, assembly GCF_000181295.1. Classification (NCBI taxonomy): domain Eukaryota; kingdom Metazoa; phylum Chordata; class Mammalia; order Primates; family Galagidae; genus Otolemur; species Otolemur garnettii. Next base: position 23,252,642 of record NW_003852416.1, read on the forward strand.
AAAATAGCTGGGTGTTGTGGTGGGCGCCTGTAGTCCCAGCTACTTGGGAGGCT
>NW_003852416.1:23252714-23259804 GCF_000181295.1 Otolemur garnettii
CCTACCAAACAACAATGATAACTACAACAAAAAATAGCTGGGTGTTGTGGTGGGCGCCTGTAGTCCCAGCTACTTGGGAGGCTAAGGCAAGAGAATCACTTAAGCCTGAGTTTGAGGTTTCTGTGAGCTGTGTCAGTACAGCACTTTACCTGGGTTGACAAAGTGAGACTTTGTCTCAAAAAAAAAAGAAAAAAAAATTGGGCGGCACCTGTGGCTCAGTGAGTAGGGCCCTGGCCCCATGTACTGAGAGTGTCAGGTTCAAACCTGGCCCCTGCCAAACTGCAACAAAAAATAGCCGGGGGTGTGGTGGGCACCTGTAGTTCCAGCTGCTCAGGAGGCTGAGGCAAGAGAATCACTTAAGCCCAGGAGTTGGAGGTTGCTGTGAGCTATGATGCTACAGCACTCTACTGAGGGTGATAAAGTGAGACTCTGTCTCTAAAAAAAATAAAAAATAAAAAAATTCTTTTCCCATCTTTATTTTAAGAATATATTTTTCTGAATTCACTGTGTGCTGTTAAATAATTTATTTAAAAAATTACTAGGGCTGGGTGCAGTGGCTCATGCCTATAATTCCAGCAGTCTGGGAGGCCAAGGCAGCTGGATTGCCTGAGCTCACAGTTTTGAGACCAGCCTGAGCCAGAGCAAGACCTCGTCTCAGGGTGTTGTGGCAGGTTGCTGTAGTCCCAGCTAGTCAGGATGCTGAGGCAAGAGAATCGCTAGAACCCAAGAGTTTGAGGTTGCTGTGAGCTATGATGCTATGGCGCTCATCTGCAGGTGACAAAGTGAGACTCTGTCTCAAAAAAAAAAAAAAAAAAGAAAATTACTGGGCAGCGCCTATGGCTCAGTAAGTAGGGCGCCGGCCCCATATACCGAGGGTAATGGTTTGAACCTGGCCCCTGGTCAAACTGCGACAAAAAGTAGCTGGGCGTTGTGGCGGGCACCTGTAGTCCCAGCTACTTGGGAGGCTGTGGCAAAAGGATCAACTAAGCCCAAGAGCTGGAGGTTGCTGTGAGCTGTGACGCCACGGCACTCTACCAAGGGAGACAAAGTGAGACTCTGTCTCTAAAAAAATAAAAAAAGAAAAGAAAATTACTGTATACTAATAGGTATACAGTGAAAAAATAAAAGAATGTACTGTTTTGCGTTACTTTCTAGGAAGTTTATTATTTTGCTGTTCACCTTTACACCTACAGTTCACCTGGAATTGATCTTTGTTTATAATATAAGATAGTTGTCAATTTTTATTTTCTCCCCTTGAAGATATTCCAGTGTCCCAGCACCGTTCATGGAAAGGTCATACTGTCCCCACTGATTTGTAGTGCTACCTTTGGCCTGCATTTAGTAAGAAGAGTATAAGAAAAGAAATAATAAAGAGAAGAGCAGAAATTAGTACAATAAACAACAAACATACAACAGAGAGGTTCAACAAAACCAAAAATTAGAACCTTGACAAAAGTTAACACACACACACAAAATGGAAAATGTGAGTAGTCCTATAACATAACATAAATTGAATATGTAATTAAAAACCTTTCACAAGGCTGGGTATAATAGTTCATGCTGGTAATCCTAGTACCCTGGGAGGCCAAGGTGGGTGGATCGTCTGAGCTTAGGAGTTTGAGACCAGCCTGAGCAAGAACAAAACCCTGGCTCCACTAAAAATAGCTGAGTGTGGTGGTGGGCACCTGTAGTCCCAGCTACACAGGAAGTTGAGACAAGAGGGTTGCTGGAGACCAAGAGTTTGAGACTGCTCAAACTCTTGGATGATGGCACTCTGGCCAAAACAACAGAGTAAGACTGTCTCAAAAAGAAAAGAAAACAAAAAAACCTCACAAGGAAAACTCTTAAGTCCAGATGGCTTTAGCCAATTTGATCAAACAATTAAAGAATAAATAACACCAATGTCACATAAACTTTTTCAGAAAATAGAAAAATAAGACATACTGGGTGGATGGGTGGAGGGAGGGGGATTGGTGGGATCACCTCTATGGTTTATCTTATAAGGGTACAAGTGAATCTTTCTAAAAGTAGAATATAAATATCTTAACACAATAACTAAGAAAATGACATAATGGCTATGTTAACCAATTTTATGAAAAATTTTCAATTTGTATATGAAAACACCACACTGTACCCCATGATTGCATCAATGTACACAACTATCATTTAATAAAAAAAAGAAGAAAGAAAAAAAAAGATACCACTCAAAAATAAGACATACTCCTGCTTAATTTTATAAGGCCAGAACAACCTTGATATAAATCCTAATGAAGACATTATGAAACAGCTAAATTTTAAAGTGTAAAAAACAACCCCCAGGACAACAACAAAGAACAACATTATGAGTAAGGAAAATTCCAGGCCAGTTTCACTCATGAATGTACAGAGAAACCTAAACAAACTATTGGCAAACTAAATCTGACAATATAAAAAAATGGGACCAGGGCAGTGCTTTGGGAAGCCCCAGCTGGATGATTGCTTTAAGCAGTCATCAGTGAGTTTGAGACCAATGTGGGCAATATAGTGAGATCCCATGTCTAAATAATAGAACAATGATAATACATCATAACAAAGTTGGGTTTATTGTAGAAACTCAAGATTGGCTTAGCCTTAGAAAATTAATCAGTGTAATTTATCACATTAGAATAAAGGAGAAAAGTCATATGATTATAAATAGATGCACAAAAGTATTTGATAAAATTAATACCAATTCATGATTTAAAATAAATAAGTAAATACATGAACAAACAATTTAGCAAATAAGGAATAAAAAGATGCCACCTGAAACTAATAGTTTTTGTCAAAATTATTAGAGACATTAGTCCCTAATTATTAGTAGGGAAAGACACATTATTTTATTTTATTTTATTTTATTTTTTTGAGACAGAGCCTCAAGCTATCCCCCATGACATCACAGCTCACAGCAACCTCCAACTCCTGGGCTCAAGCGAGTCTCCTGCCTCAGCCTCCCAAGTAGCTGGGACCACGGGCGCCCGCCACAACGCCCGGTTATTTTTTTGGTTGCAGCCATCATTGTTGTTTGGCGGGTCTGGGCTGGGGATTCGAACCCGCCACCTTAGGTGTATGTGGCTGGCGCCTTAGCTGCTTGAGCCACAGGTGCCGAGCCAATTTATTTTATTTTTTGAGACAGTCTTACTATGTTGCCCTGGGTAGAGTGCCATGGCGTCACAGCTGACAGCAATCTCAAACTCTTGGGCGTAAGTGATTCTCTTGCCTCAGCCTCCCAAGTAGCTGGGACTATAGGTGCCTGCCACAACGCCTGGCCATGTTTTTTGTATTTGTTATTGTTTAGCTGTCCTGGGCTGGGTTCGAATCTGCTAACCTCGGTGTATGTGGCCAGTGCTGTAACCACTATGCTAGGAGTACCGAGCCAAAAGATAACTTTTAAAATTTGCTTTACCCTGATAACTTGTAAAGATGAGATTCTTTCATGTTTATTAGTTTTTTAGGTCTCTCTTCTATAAGTTACTAATTATGTCCTTTGACTAATTTTTTTCTTAGTTATGTGTCTTTGCCTTATTAATTTTTAGGCTTTCTGATAAATTCTGAACACTAATCCTTCGTTAGCTATATACCTGCAAATGTCTTTTTTCAATTTAAGACTTTCTTTTATATTATCAGTACTTTTTAAAATTTAAATTTTTTTTTTTTGAGACAAAGTCTCACTTTATTGCCGTTGGTAGAGAGCTGTGGAGTCACCGTTCACAGCAACCTCCAACTCCTGGGCTTAGGCAATTCTCCTGCCTCAGCCTCTAGAGTAGCTGGGACTACAGGCACCCGCCACAATGCCTGGTTATTTTTTGTTTTTGTTGCAGTTTGGCTGGGGCCGGGTTTGAACCCGCCACCCTTGGTATATGGGGCTGGCGCCCTACTCACTGAGCCACAGGCGCCACCTGGATTTAAAATTTTTTGTTGCCCCAGTTAGAGTGCAGGGTGTCATGAAAGCTCACTGCAACCTCAAACTCTTAGGCTCAAGTGGTCCTCCTACCTCAGTCTCCCACCTTAGTCTCCCAAGTAATTGTATGCCACTACTCCCAGCTAATTTTCCTATTTTTTTGTAGAGATGGGGAAGGGTCTCTCTCATGCTTAGGCTGGTCTTGAACTCCTGGGTCCTCCTGCCTGAGCTTCCCAAAGTGCTAGGATTATAGGTCTGAGCCACTATGCTCAGCTATTTACTACTAAACATTTATAAATAAATCTAAATGTTTTAGATTTATTTATTTATTACGAATGGGTAGAAGGTTTGCATGAATATCCAGAAAATATCTGAAAGAGCAGACAGTGAAAAGTTTCCCTCCCATTGCTATTCCTGTTTCACCCAGTTTCCCTCTTTAGGGGCATTGTGACTTTATTTTTATAAAACTTTGTTTATAATGTCATTTATTCAGAAAAATTTAATTTTAATGTCATTAAACAAACTTATCTTTGTGAATTGTGCTTTTTATGTCGTAAGAAGCCCTTCCTCCGCCTCATTAATTTATTCTTCTACATTGTGTTCTAAAGTTTTTAAGGTTTTACTTTTCACATTTAGATCTTTGTTCTGCCTAAAATTTATTTTTTGTGTATGATGTGAGGTAGGGATCACACTTCCCCCCATGTTGTAAAACTACATGTCCTTATGCCGTTACATTATGTGTTTATTTCCTGTAATACAACTTTCAGTGGTAATAGGAGCCTGCTGTTGAGCTTCATCTGCACGTTGGCAAATACAATTAACTGCTCCAATTTTTTATTTCTGTTTTGTTCCTACTTCTGGTGAGTACTCAGAGTCCTAAGTACTGCCTTTCAGGCTCCATAAAGTGCCCTTGTCTTCTCTAACACGTCTGGAATTTGTGTAGGCTGTGCTGGGGCTAGGAAAAGGAGTGTTCTTTTGTCACAAGGAACAAGGAGAAAGCTTTTTTCCTGTCTGTCTGATTTACCAATGCCTCATCAGAAGCTTTCAGCACTTATGTAAGAAATTTATTTATTTTTTGATTTTGAGCAAGCTTAGAATTTGTTTTAAGATATTGTAGAGCAAGAAGTTGTTTTTGTTTAAATATAGTAGTTTTTTCTTTAGTCCTAGAAATTTCTTAAGTTCTTAAACACGTTCCTTGGTATTCTTAGCCTTCTACTTTGGTATTGTGTATTCTCTGGAAGGGGATTAGTGGCCTCTGTAATATGGGAATAACTTAAAAAAAAACACTCTGTCATGTCTATCTTTTATCTTCCCTTTTACTTTTTTAACCATTTCAGTTTCTTAAATATTGTCTTACCAGATGGTCCACTCAGAGGAAGTGAGAAAGAGGAGGGCGAAAACTAGCTTAAAGAAGTTACAGTGTGGCATAATGAGAGTGAATGAACATAGGAAAGGAAGGGCAGGAAAAGCAGAGGGGAAAAGATACTGAGATTGTTGGCATGTTGCTGCTGTGTGTTAGGACCTCCATTGGTATCTTTTTTCTCATATTCCTTATAAATAGTTAGGGGTAGCCTTGAACCTGTTTATTCTTCTACTTGTTCAGGTTGTTTAGGAGGGAGCACTTTGCACGGTAAGAGCCAAAGAGAAGCTATTGAGAAACAAGATAGCTAGAGATTTGTGCTTCTAGTACCTTCATGTGTGTGGCATTTTATCCAGTATGGTGCTGAAGGGTCAACTATGATAGAAGTTTTAGAATCTTAACTGAGTCTTGCCTGGGCATTCATAACATAAAAGTCTGTAGGTTTTTTTTTTTTTTTTTTTTTTTGAGACAGAGCCTCAAGCTCTCCCCCTGGGTAGCGTGCCGTGGCATTACAGCTCACAGCAACCTCCAACTCCTGGGCTCAAGCGAGTCTCCTGCCTCCGCCTCCCAAGTAGCTGGGACCACAGGCGCCCGCCACAACGCCCGGCTATTTTTTGGTTGCAGCCGTCATTGTTGTTTGGCGGATCCGGGCTGGGGATTCGAACCCGCCACCTTAGGTGTATGTGGCTGGCGCCTTAGCCGGTTGAGCTATAGGCGCCGAGCCAAGTCTGTAGGTTTTATGTGTTTAGGTATTTCTGCTTCAGGAATATAATGGATGTTATTCGTATACGTTTATGTGTTCAAACTAATTTGATCTAAAGTCAGTTATTCAGAATTAAAAGGGATATGAATTCCATGAAGACATCAATTTAGACTTGATAAATTAATATAGTTCTTTTTGGTGGTAACACATTTTATGATTTTCTGGACTTTTAGTAGAATGCTAATTTATTTTTCTTTCTTTCTTTCTTTTTTTTTTTTGTAAATCCTCTAAAGGTTATGCCGGATAGAGTGGTAATTTGTTTTTGGCAGTGATTAAACAGTGTAGATTTTTTTTCTTATTCTTTTTTTTTTTTCTGCTTCTTATTTCTTGACTGAAAAAACTGACATAAAAAAAAGGCTCTTCTTATCAATGGCTTAAGATGAAGTTGCTCTGATTCTAATTGACTTATAATCATTGTCATCTTTAAGTTTACACAGAAAAAATAACCTATCTTAGTGTATAAAAAGGTTGAGGGGGCAAGAATTTTAAATTCTCTTTCTTTTTTTTTAGGAGATGGTCTTGCTCAGTTTCTCAGGCTAGAGTGGAGTGGTGCGATCATAGCTCACTGCAGCCTCCAACTCCTAGCTCAGGCAGTCCTACCTTGAGCTGTAGCTGTAACACCTCCGCTGCTGATCCTGCCTTACAAAGAGGTCTTGAACTCCTGTAGTACTGGTACTACATAGACCTGTGCCACTAGGCTCAGCTGATTTAAAATTTTTTTTTTTGTAGTAAGAGGGTCTCACTATGTTGGCTAGGTTTGGCCTCAAGCAGTCCTCCTGCCTTGACTTCTCAAAGTATGATCCACTGTGTCCAGCGTAGGAGCTCTTTCTTTAGTGACTTTTTGGCTTAAGACTGCACATTGGGCTCGGTGCCTGTGGCTCAAGTGGCTAAGGCGCCAGCCACATACATCTAAGGTGGCGGGTTCGGATCCCCAGCCCGGGCCCACCAAACAACAATGATGGCTGCAACCAAAAAATGGCCAGGCGTTGTGGCGGGCGCCTGTAGTCCCAGCTACTTGGGAAGCTGAGGCAGGAGACTCGCTTGAGCCCAG
>NW_003852416.1:23260501-23263885 GCF_000181295.1 Otolemur garnettii
AAAAAAAAAAGTTATTCATGTAGTATTGGCAAAGTGTGTTGTAGATTAATTGTATTTAATGTTTAGAGGTGTCTGTCATTTTTCCTCGGAAGAGTGTTTTGGTACCTAGGGTGTGGTGGGCAACTTGCAAGTTGTGATTGCTTTTGTTGTGGTAATGTTTGTATTAGTCAGATGAATTTCAGCTTTCCCTAACTGAGGTGTGGTAACTTGCCCTTTCTGGCTTGTGTTATGCCTACTCATTGGTTATATAATACAAAACTATTTATGTAATAAGAATTAGAACAAGCTATTAAGAGTTAACTGATAATGAGTACAAATAATGATGTGTCTGCTATAAGTTGGAATAATACAGTTTTTAAATGTAATAAGATATTACAAGTAAGAAGGGGTAGGCACTGGGAAACAAAGAACAGGGTAGAAAATATTTCTGAGAGTCGTTGGAGCTTTGCCGGGAGTCTAGCTCAATGTAACATAAGAGTGGAAAAACAGCTAAGATCAGGGACTCTTAGAGAGGAACCTGTCTGAACAAAGGTTGGATTTAGATGGACAGGTAAAAAGCATCCAAAATTGAAGGTTCTTTTTTTTTTTTTTTTTTTTTTTGAGACAGAGCCTCAAGCTGTCCCCCTGGGTAGAGTGCCGTGGCATTACAGCTCACAGCAACCTATAGCAACAATGAGCTATAGGCGCTGAGCCAAAATTGAAGGTTCTTTAAAAGAAAACCTTTTTGTGGACCTGAACAAAGCTGAATTAATATCTATTTTATATGCTTTTAAGTGCCTTCTATTCTGTGAAGGCTTTTTGGTTATGAGTATAGAATTCAAGGACAGCTGGCTCAATTAAAGGGAGCTGATTGAAAGAACTTGCAACCTGTGTGTGGATTCAGGAACCAAAAAGCCCAATGAGTAGTGCATAAGAAACACATATGAATATGATCCCCTCAAAGATTATTTCATTTTTTTCAGTGATGCCATCTGCAGTTTTGTTATCTGCAATGATTCTTCCCTTCGAGGCCAACCCATTATCTTCAATCCTGACTTTTTTGTGGAGAAACTCCGACATGAGAAACCTGAGGTGTTCACTGAGTTGGTGGTCAGCAACATCACAAGGCTTATTGATTTACCTGGCACTGAGTTGGCTCAGCTGATGGGGGAAGTGGATCTTAAGTTGCCTGGCGGGACTGGCCCAACATCAGGATTCTTCCGTTCTCTAATGTCTCTCAAGCGAAAGGGTAGGAGATCTGTCTGTGAAGGGTGAGCAGGTCTCAGCTCCTCCCTGGGCTTCTCTCTTAACAACTTCACATTCCCTGAAGAGTTGCTATTAATGTAAAACATTTTTTGCCATGTCTCTTACTTTTGTAAGTAGTAAAGCCTTAAGTAATAGTAATGCAAATTGAAAAAAACTAGATACAGAAATAATTAAACTGAAGCAAATATATTCAGTCCCTGAGTGATGACATGATTAGGTAGTTATTGGGGCATCTTGATTTTCATGTCCCATTAATACACTAAAATAATATTTAAAAAACAAACTTGGCCAGGTGTGTTAGCACTTTGGGAAGCCAAGGCAGGAGGACTGCTTGAAGCCAGCTTGGGTAATAGTGAGATCCCATCTCTACGAAAAATAAAAAAATTAGCCAGGCCTGGTGGTGTGCACCTGTATCCTAGCTACTGGGGAGATTGCGGCAGGATGATTGCTTGAGCCCAGGAGTTGGAGGCTGCAGTGAACTATCATGATGCCAGGGCACTTAGCTTGGGCAACAGAAGGAGACCTTGTCTAAACAAAGAAAAAAACCAATCCGCCCCATAAAATTACATAGCTAGAGCATATAGTAAAGTGAATTTTTTTTTTATTGCAGTAATTCTGAAATGTTTTCATTCTGTGGAATGCTTTGATAAGTTAGATACCTATGAATCAACCCCCTAAAAAATCTTCCTATAAAATGAAAAAAATGGTAGCACTGTTTTTGATAAGATACTAAAAAGTTACTATTTTATTTTATTAAATATAAGGAAATCATCAATGAGGAAAAAATGTATAACATTATAACAGAACAGATCCTATACTAAATCTAGTGGATAATCTATCATGCTTTGCTAATCATAGCTCTAAGTTCTGTTTTCTGGTTGTTTTTTTTTTTTTTTTTGAGACAGAGCCTCAAGCTGTCCCCCTGGGTAGAGTGCCATGGCATTACAGCTCACAGCAACCTCAACTCCTGGGCTTAGGCAATTCTCTTGCCTCAGCCTCCCGAGCAGCTGGGACTACAGGCGCCCACCACATAGCCCAGATATTTTTTTGTTGCAGTTTGGCCGGGGTCGGGTTTGAACCTGTCACCTTCAGTATTTGGGGCTGGCGCCCTACCCACTGAGCCACAGGCGCTACCCTTATGTTTGTTTTTAAATTAAATACAAATAATTAAGAAGATGGTCTTTGCCTTCAAGGAACCTATAGTCTAATATTGAACATGGAGAGAGTTGAATGATAGTTCTGATTGCATTTTTCTGGTCTATTTCCAATTCTAAATTTTTTGTTGACCTTGTAAAATTATTTGCTGAATTGTAAAATAAGATGCTTAAGTGGTTTTAAGTATAATAATTTTGTACTATTTGTACAAAATATAGCCCTTTCATATCATATGGTTTTTCAGAAAAAGAAGTGGTATTTGGATCCCCACTGACAGAGGAAGGCATTGCTCAGATATACCAACTGATCGAGTATCTGCACAAAAGTAAGTATTGTTCTTTGTTTAATGAAGAATTGTCAGTTTTCTACTGAGAGCTAACTTGTCTTGAGTTAGTGGGTGCCAATTAACTATCAACAAAAGAACTAATCAGTGATGATTTCAGGTGGCATGTTTTACTTTTATTTATTTTTTAGAGACAGAGTCTCACTTTATCATCCTCAGTAGAGTGCTGTGGCATCACAGCTCACAGCAACCTCCAATTCCTGGGCTTAGGCGATTCTCTTGCCTCAGCCTCCTGAGTAGCTGGAAGTACAGGTGCCTGCCACAATGCCCGGTAATTTTTTTGTTGCAGTTTGGCCAGGGCTGGGTTTGAACCCACCACCCTCAGTATATGGGGCCAGCGCCTTACCCACTGAGCCACAGGCGCTGCCCAGGTGGCATGTTTTAAAACATATTTCCTTTTAAGATTCATATTATGTATTGATTTGCTTTATACTCCCAAAGATATATATATATATATATACACACACACACACATACACACATATACAAATACACACACACATATATACATATATAAATTAGATAGTGTTTATGAAATCACATTTAACTCTTAATTTAGAGAGACATTTCTTCTGGAAAAATATATTGTCCCTAAAGAATTGTGACCTTTGTAAAAGGTCTTTTTTTTTTTTTTTTTTTTT
>NW_003852416.1:23264121-23265311 GCF_000181295.1 Otolemur garnettii
CATTTGCATAGTCATTGTGTCAAAACATTTATATTCTAGTTCTAGAAAAGTTCACTTGTACCCTTGTTAGACAGAAATATAGGTGATCTTTCCGGTCACCCCCACCACCCAGCCGCCCTTCTCCCCTCCCCTTCCCCACCCCCTCCCCATATTCTTGGGCTAGAATTAAGTTGTATCTTTCATTTGAGAGCTGTAAAAGGTCTTTTAAATGTAAAGTAGTTTTTGGACTACATATTTTAATAATAATTTCTCTTTTTGCTTCCTTTTTGCCCATCCTCCATTTTCTTTCATGCTAAGCAGACTTGCGAGTAGAAGGTTTGTTTAGAGTACCTGGGAATAGTGTCCGACAGCAGATTTTAAGGGATGCTCTCAATAATGGAACTGACATTGACTTGGAATCAGGGGAATTTCACTCAAATGATGTTGCCACTTTGCTGAAGATGTTTCTAGGAGAGTTGCCAGAGCCCCTGCTGACACATAAACATTTCAATGCACACCTCAAAATTGCTGGTGAGTATAGGACATAAGATGGAGATATAAGTACTCCCATTTAGTTGTTGGAATTTTCTGTTGTTTGTAATCTACAGCAGTACTCTCATAGTGGTCAAGATTTCATGATAATGCTGGGCTTCTCTGAGTACTCAGAGAAGTACCTTTGGCCAGTTAAGTTTGACTTAATCAGATGGCTTTCTTGATAAATACGATTTTATTTTGTTTTGTGTCTCTCCTGTTTCTTTCATCTGTGTCTTAATTCTCCCTCGCTGGGTCTCAATTTTATCTCCTGTAAAATAGGGATGATAATAATAATATCTCTTAGAGTTCTGATGAGGAAGACACAAGATAATTATGTCAGGCCACAGTAAACTCAGTACAAGAGTGTTCTTATTGTTGTTATATTATTGTTATTTTTCTGTTGATATCTGTTTTTTTTTCCTGTTTGTCTCACGTGAGTCTCAAGTCCCCTCCCACTCTGGGTTCCTTTTGCAGATAGCACACTGCCTCTGACTTCCCTTGTAGGGGTGAGGAAAGGATGCATCCAGACCAGAGCTTCCCCAAGTCTCTTCCTTTTCCATCTCTATTCCAAATTCCACCTTGGGGGCTCGGCGCCTATAGCTCAACCGGCTAAGGCGCCAGCCACGTACACCTAAGGTGGCGGGTTCGAATCCCCAGCCCGGACCCGCCAAACAACA
>NW_003852416.1:23265431-23271483 GCF_000181295.1 Otolemur garnettii
GAGGCTCTGTCTCAAAAAAAAAAAAAAAAAAAAAAAAAATTCCACCTTGGGATCATTTGCCTGAGGCAAGGCCAGGCTCCAATCCCATAAACAGCCTTATAATCTTGAATCCCAAACCTGCCATCCTTGGGCAGATGAGTGACTTGGAATCTAGGGGTCACCTTTCCTAGCTATATCCTGCAGGTTTCTAGCCTCTTCTCCCTCAGACACAAAAGTTGGGGTTCCTAGTCCCTCTTTCCTTGGGTCCCCAGCTTCCTTCTTCCTTAGGATAAAGAAGTCTGGGCTCCCAAGTCCCCATCCTCTCTCAGTGCTCAAGGAACAAGCCAGCTATGTGCCTGCTGTTCTGTGACCTACAATGCCTGCAGCTACCACCCACTTCAAGATTCTTACTAAGATAAGGAGTTGATAATAAGATATGTTCTGGGGTTTATTTATTTTTGTATCCTTGATGGATCCTAGCATAATGTTTGAACATTTTAGTTGCTTGATAGATGTAAGCTTTCCATTGGATTGATTCAGATACCTCAAATAGTTACAGTGTTGGTATATTTATTTGCCTTGGTTTGAGGCTTTTACTAAATATGTCTGTGCCTCAATCAAGGTCATCTGTATTCTTGAAACATTTGAAAAAATAATATTTGTCTTTTGAATAGGCAATACATTTACATGGTTCAGACTTCAAAAGATTCAAAGACTATATTGTGAAAAGCTTCTCTTCTACTCCTGTTCCCCAGCATGCAATTGTTCTTCCCAGAGGGAGCCGGTGCTAGAGATTTCAAATGTACCCTTCCAGAGATAATTTGTACACTTACAAGCAGATACTTACATATATTCCTTTGTTTCTCTTTTTATGTAATTGGTAGGGTATTATACTCATGGTTCTGTGGTTTTTTTTTTTTTTTTCAATTAATGCATCTTGGAGAATGTTCCATTTACAGCTCATAAATGATTTCCTCATTCTCCTTTATGCCTATATGGTAGGAATTCATTCTTAAATTGCACAGCTGTTATGCTGCTATATGCACTAAATGTACACAGAACAAAATCCATTCTGCATTTGCTTACTCTTCTGCCCTTGAGTATTTCTTTCCTCTTCTAATTTTATTTATTTATTTATTTACTTTTTTTTTTTTTTTTGAGACAGAGTCTCATATGTTGCCCTTGGTACTCTGGCGTCATAGCTCACAGCAACCTCAAACTCTTGGACTTAAGCGATTCTCCTGCCTTAGCCTCCCAAGTAGCTAGGACTATAGGCGCCCTCCACAACATCTGGCTGTTTTTTGGTTGCAGTTGTCATTGTTGTTTAGCAGGCCAGGGCCAGGTTGAACCCGCCAGCCTCGGTGTATGTGGCCAGTGCCTGTAACTCAGTAAGTAGGGTGCCGAGCCTCTTTCTTCTAATTTTAAAGAAGATAAGTATATATATTTTTTCTTTTGAATAAGTTCACTACTCTAAAATCTAATAAGATTAGATTTTTAGCACTTTTTGTGGGAATCCAGACAATATAAATATTAGAATATTATATAATTTCAGTTGAGGAGAAATAAAGTTGTTAAGATTTCTGAAAAAGATTTGGAAAATATTGATAATTTTTTTTGTTTGCTTTCTTGTTGAGTTCATTCATGTTTGAAATCCTCCCCTCCACCACCCTGTGAGTCATTGCTCTTTGAGAACATATTGAGGTGTGGCACAGTTGTAGCATTCGATATGCCCTGTTGATAAGCAGAAGGGATTTTTGTTTTCAGTTTCTTATTAACGAGAACATTTCCTAGAAATATTGCCTGCCTTCCCTAGATTTGGAATTAACTGAGGTTAAACAGCTTATGTAACATACTGTAATCATTTTTAGATTTATATGAATTATATCCAAATGAGTATCAGTGTCCTTTGAAATTCTGATTATCCAGGGGACCTTTTTTGAAACCTGTGTAGATGTGAGGGGAGAAATAAGGATTCTAACTTCACAAGGAGCTGCCTAGAAGCATCCTGTTAAAAGGACATAATTCACTCTCATGTTTATTTTATCCATAAGATATCTGAGTGGGGAAGAGTGGAGGGGGTAGTATTATCAAAGGCATATGTGGACATATTTTTATTTCTCTTGGGAATAGAATTGCTGGCTCAAATGGTAACTAACTTTTTGAGGAACTGCCAAAATATTTTCCAAAGTGGTTATACCATTTTACATTCCTATCTGCAATGTAGGAGGGGCTAATTTTCTCTATATCCTGGCCAACATTTGTTATTATCAGACTTTCTGAAGTTACAGCCATCTTCATGATTGTGAAATAGGATCTCATGTGGTTTTCATTTATCTTTTCTTGATAGATAATGATACTGAGATACAAATGGCTACTTCTTTGAAATAATGTCTATTCAAATCCTTTCCGCATTTTTAAATTGGGATTTTTCATCTTTTTATTGTTGAATTTTATGGGCATTATCTTGTTATTATATTTTGCCATAATCTTTGAATTTTGTTTATGCCTGATTCTTTTTTTCTCCTTTCTGTATGAGAGTAGAGGGGAAGATAATAGAAATAGCATTGATTTTTCTTGCTGATATTTTCTTTCTCTGCAAATTCTATTTTGTTCTCAAGATCTGATGCGGTTTGATGATAAAGGAAACAAGACCAATATACCAGATAAGGAGCGGCAAATCGAGGCTCTCCAATTGCTCTTCCTCATTCTACCTCCTCCCAATCGTAACTTGCTGAAGTTATTGCTTGATCTCCTGTACCAGACAGCAAAGAAACAAGACAAGAATAAGATGTCGGCTTATAACCTTGCCCTTATGTTTGCACCTCATGTCCTATGGCCAAAAAATGTGAGTGATGAGGGGAAAAGTAAAGATTGCTTGGTTTTCTTGGACTGGGCCCCATCCTGTGGCTGTATCTTGGTGAGGTTATCAAGGGTCCAAGGTCTAGTCTTCAGCTTTATGAGATTAGTAACTTACTTTTTTCATTTAAAAGTTATCAAACATGAGGGGGCCAATTCTGGTTAACCTCATTTATAAATCAATGTCTGATAAACCTTCATGGTACCTTATTAGTGGAAATTCTTAGTGAGAAATTATAGTCAATAAATAAACTAGAATACCCATTTTGACTAGTCAGTATGAAATCTTTCTTAACAGGAAAGTCTTAGGAAATCAAATTAATTGCTGAAGATTGGTATAAATTTAAAATAGAGGTGTATATTATTACGAGATAATGTCACCAAGCTTATAAATGATATGGCATATATAGCAATCTTGTCCTAATTTTTTTATTTCCTATAGAATAGCTTTCTTAGATAAAGCTGAATATGCTTCTTGTTAGGAAACTATGTTAGCCTCCTCCTCAGTGCCTTACATGAGAAATAAATTTGAAGTCCTTTATTTTTTTTTAATTTATTTTTTTCTTTGAGACAGAGTCTCACTTTATTGCCCTCCGTAGAGTACTGTGATGTCATAGCTCACAGCAGCCTCAAACTATTGGATTCAAGCAGTCCTCTTGCCTTAGCCTCCCAAGTAGCTGGTACTGTTGGCGCCTGCCACCATGCCTGGCTACTTTTTTTTTTTTGAGACAGTCACAAGCTGTTGCCCTGGGTAGAGTACCGTGGCATCACAGCTTACAGGAACCTTAAACTCATGGGCTTAAGCGATTCTCTTGCTTCAGCCTCCCAAATAGCTGGGACTATAGATGCCTGCCACAATACCTGGCTATTTTTTGTTGCAGTTGTTCTTTTTCTTTTTTTTGGCTGGCCCAGGCTGGGTTCTATCCTGCCAGCCTCAGTGTATGTGGCTGGTGCCTTACCCACTGAGCTACAGGCTCTACCTGCCTGGCTTTTTTTTTTTTTTTTTGGAGAAAGTCTCACTGTGTCACCCTCAGTAGCATGCTGTGATGTCATAGCTCACAGCAACCTCAAACTATTGGGCTTAAGCAATTCTCTTGCCTTAGCCTCCCAACTAGCTGTGACTACAGGTACCTGCCACAATGCCCAGCTGTTTTTTTTGCAGTTGCCATTGTTGTTTAGCTGGCCCAGGCTGGGTTTGAACCTGCCAGCCTCAGTGTATGTGGCTGGTACCATAACCACTATGCTATGGGCACTGAGCCATGCCTGGCTGTTTTTTTAGAGACAAGGTCTTGTTCTTTCAGGATGGTTTTGAACTCTTGAGCTCAGGCAATCCACCTGCTGCGGCCTCCCAAAATGCTAGGATTTTTTTTTTTTTTGAGACAGAGCCTTAAGCTATTACCTTGGTTAGAGTGCTCTGGTGGTACAGCTCATAGCAACCTCCAACTCCTATGCTTAAGTGATTCTCTTGCCTCAGCCTCCTTAGTAGCTGGGACTACAGGCACTTGCCACAACGCCCGACTATTTTTTTGGTTGTAGTTATCACTGTTTGGCAAACCTGGGCCAGATTTGAACCTGCCAGCTCTGGTGTATGTGCCTGGCACCTTAGCTGCTTGAGCTATAGGCACCACCCCAAAGTGCTAGGATTATAGGTGTGAGCCACTGCGCCTGGCCTTAAAGTCTTTTAAACAAATTTTTGACTTGGAAGCATGTAACTCATATTTCCACCCTTCATAATGTAGATTTTATTATTATATGATAGGGTACTTGAGTTAGAAGCTATAAACCAGCTATGTTACCTATGTCTTTTACCTTTTTGTTTAGGCTCCTTCTTTGCAAATGGGGATTAATATAGAAAGTCCTCATTTGATGTCACTGACAGGTTCTTAGGAACTGCAACTTTAAAAAATTTTTTAATTTGGGGGACAGCGTCTCACTCTGTTGCCAAGGTAGAAGGCAGTGGCATTAGCCTAGCTCACAGCAACCTCAAACTCTTGAGTTCAAGCGGTCCTCCTGCCTCAGCCTCCCAAGTAGATGGGACTATAGGTGCCCACCACAATGCTTGGCTTATTTTTCTATTTTCCGTAGCAACAGAGTCTCTTTCTCAGGCTGGTTTCCCAGAGTGCTAGGATTACAGGTATGAGCCACCATACCCGATGGAAACTGCAACTTCAAGTGAAAACAACCTATTGTGAAACATTTTTTTCTTCATCAATGTTATAGCAAAATGTCATTGAACAAAACGATGTTACTCAAGGAGCTGCTTTATCTCATTTTTCTTAATGTCATGGTTTCCAAGAACTTATCAGTGATGTTTTGAGAACTTACTATAGTAGTTTTACCAGTAACCCCTTGAGGTTGTTGGGAAGATAATAGAAATTGATATGTTATAGTGACTTATTAAAGATTCTTGAGATTATAAGAAATGAGAAATATTGATTTGGCGCCTCAAGCGGCTAAGGTACCAGCCACATACACCTGAGCTGGTGGGTTCGAATCCAGCCTGGGCCTGCCAAACAACAAGTACGGTTGCAACCAAAAAATAGCTGGGTGTTGTGGTGGTGCCTGTAGTCCCAGCTACTTGGGACGCAGAGGCAAGAGACCTGTTTGAGTCCAGGAGTTGGAGGTTGCTGTGAGCTGTGATGCCATGGCACTCTACCCAGGGGGACAGCTTGAGGCTCTGTCTCAAAAAAAGAAATGAGAAATATTAAAAAGGGAGCTTGTATGTAACATTTTACCTAACAAAATAACCACTGCAAAAATAATTGAAAAGTCTGAGCCAGGAAGAGTTCCTGAGGTTGTGTAGGGGAGCAGAGGAATACTTTTCCATATTAAGGAGATTAAGCCTCAGAATGAAGGAGTTTTAGAACCAGCCAAGACACTGGAAAAGGAGTGAATAAGCTGTGGTTATAAAAAGAAATATCTAAGGGGTCTTGGTAAAAGCAGATAAAGTGTAATGAAGTACTTATGCTTTGTGGAGGATAAGAACTTTGGGATAGTAGAGATGCTGAAGTACTTAAAAAAAAACAACAGGAGAAATGAAAGAAGGGAATCAATGATAATTTGACTGGTTTTTTTTTTTTTAAGCTTATTTATTTTGCAGTTTTTGGCCAGGGCTGGGTTCGAACCAGCCACCTCTGGTGTATGGGGCCGGTGCCCTACTCCTTTGAGCCACAAGTGCTGCCCAATTTGACTGTTTTTTTTTTTTTTTTTTTTTTTT
>NW_003852416.1:23272019-23274680 GCF_000181295.1 Otolemur garnettii
AAAAAAAAAAACAGATGTCACCTTTGGTATATATTAGTCAGTAGTAGCAGTTCTCTTTTGTTTTTGGAGAAACTCCACTTCCTCTGAAGATATGGTGTTCTTGACAGCTGGTACAGATTGTTCTTTCTGCCCATTTTGGATCTTAGACTAGATTTTCTTTAGCAACTTTGTTTATGTATCTAATTCTCAAGCAGAACTAGGAAAGGAAGATTGGTTCTCAAGGATTTCCTGATCACTTCAGGAATACATGGTTTTTCTAGATCATGTCATGTCCTGTTGAGCTAAATAGCTTTCCAGAATGAAACATTGTTTTAGAGACACCTTTGTTAGGGATAGAAACTCATAAATTTGAAAGAATGAACTTATTGGTAAGTACTGCTTCCCAGCTCTTAATGCCTTTTGTCTGGTTTCTTTTCCTCTGAATAGGTCACTGCAAATGACCTTCAGGAGAATATTACAAAATTAAACAATGGGATGGCCTTTATGATTAAACACTCCCAGAAACTTTTTAAGGTAGGTAAGGGGTGGCATTTGGTAACAGGACATAGGAAATGGAGCATGATGGGATCCTTAGCAGGGCAATAAAGATGACTGTGTAAGAAAGGTCCTGATGGGGACTGTAAACCAGACTGGACAGAAGCAAAACCCAGGGGAAGCAACCAAGGTGACAGGAATAGGAACAGGAATAACAGGTCCACTGGGCAATTGGCTCTACCCTCTGAGTCATTCTTCCTTTTTTATTCTTTTTTTTTTTTAATTGCACATCTTTACTTATTTATTTATTTTTTATTTTATTTTATTTTGCGGTTTCTGGCTGGGGCTGGGTTTGAACCTGCCACCTCCGGCATATGGGGCCGGTGCTCTACTCCTTTGAGCCACAGGCACCACCCATTCTTCCTTTTTTATGAAAGGCCACACCTGTTGTCAGCTGAGTGGTTTTATCCTGCTTGCTCCCTGCCAGTAGAATTTTTAGGGGGTAATGGCCTCTTTTCATTTTGTACTCTTTGTCTTGTTCAGTTCAAACAGGCAGTATTTCTGCCACCTTTATTTATTCATTTATTTTATTTTATTTTTTATTTACTGAGATAGAGTCTCATTTTGTCACCCTTGTTAAAATGCCATGGCTTCATAGCTAACAGCAACCTCAAACTCTTGAGTTTACGCAATTCTCTTGCCTCAGCCTCCCAAGTAGCTGGCAGTACAGGTGCCCACCACAATGCCCAGCTGAGGGAGGGACTGTTTTTAAAGTGACTTAACACACAGTTATTATCTTAAGAGTTCTGTAGGGCAGGAGCCTGACACGAGTCTCATTGAGCTAAAGTCAGGTATTAGCAGGGCTGTGTTCCTTTCCGATGTTCTTCAAAGACAGTCTGTCTACTTGCCTTTCCCAGCTTCTGGGGGGAGCCAACATTTCTTGCCTTGTGGACTTTTTTTTTTTTGAGACAGAGTCTTAGTACGTCCTCCGTAGAGGGCCATGGTTTCACAGGTCACAACAACCTCAAACTCCTGGGCTGAAGTGATTCTCTTGCCTCAGCCAAGTAGCTGAGACTACAGGCACCCACCACAATTCCTGGCTATTTTTTTGTTGCAATTGTCACTGTTGTTTAGCTGGCCCAGGCCGGGTTTGAATTTGCCAGCCTTGGTGTACATAGCTGGTGCCGTAACCACTGTGCTATGGATGACGAGCCTAGATTCAGTATTATAGAGCTTTCTCTTGTCTTCTTTTATTTTTTATTATACTTCAAATTTCAGATTTTAATGGCATTTATATGATTTGTTTTACCCTACAATATGCCTAAATTAGTTTATTAAAATAATACAACTGTTACTACTGATAGAAACATAAATAAACCTAATAAGATTTGCTTATGGTTCCTTTTCCCTTGAATATATCCACTAAGGATATATACTTAGAATACGGTTTTCAAAAGTTATGTGAAATAATGCCTTTCTCTGTGCTCATGTTATCAATTTGATATATAGATATGTTTATTTTTTTCTGTTTTTGTTAAGTTTAGAATTTGCCTTGTTTTTATTTTGTTATTTATTTATTTATTTATTTATTTATTGTCTTTAGAGATAGGCTCTCACTTTGTTGCCAAGGCTAGAGTGCAGTGGCCATAGCTCACTGCAACCTTGAGCTCCTGATCTTAAGCAGTCCTCCTTCTTTGGCCCCTGCAGTGTTAGGACTGTATCCGTTAATAATCCATAGAACCTATGATTACATTGGGCATTATAAAATAGTAATTTTCTAATTCTGTCAATTAAGTGCGAGCTGCCACCACACCTGGCCTATGTCACCACACCCACCACACATGTCATGTTTGATTTTTAAAATAGCGACAGCTACATTGGTATCTTTTTTTTTTTTGTGGAGACAGAGTTTCACTTTATCACCCTTGGTAGAGTGCTGTGGCGTCACACAGCTTCAGCAACCTCCAACTCCTGGGCTTAGGTGATTCCCTTGCCTCAGCCTCCCAAGTAGCTGGGACTACAGGTGTCCACCACATAGCCCAGCTATTTTTTTGTTGCAGTTTGGCCGGGGCTGGGTTTGAACCCGCCACCCTCAGTATATGGGGCCGGCACCCTGCCCACTGAGCCACAGGCACTGCCCAACATTGGTATCTTGTTAGTGTTTTCCTTTCAGATCTTTTTTTTTTT
>NW_003852416.1:23275002-23287464 GCF_000181295.1 Otolemur garnettii
CCGTCATTGTTGTTTGGCGGGTCCGGGCTGGGGATTCGAACCCGCCACCTTAGGTGTACGTGGCTGGTGCCTTAGCCGGTTGAGCTATAGGCGCCGAGACATGTCCAGCTATTTTTTATTTTTAGTAGAGACAGGGACTCGCTCTTGCTCAGGCTGCTCTTGAACTCCTGAGGTCAAGCAATCTACCCACCTCAGCCTCCCAGAGTGATAGGATTATGAACCATCACACCTGGCCTTCCCCTCAGATTTTTTGAGATATCTCTTTGGTGGCAAGAGAAAGGAAGGTAAGGAAGAGTGCATTTGGAGGATCTTTGGCTTTTCCAAAGAAATCTGCCAGTCAAATAATTTTAAGAACCACTGTCCTTGTGGTCTGAAAGAATTTTAGACCCTGCTACCGCTGGGTCTTGGTTTTCTTTTATGTCTTGTGCAGGCTCCTGCATATATTCGGGAATGTGCCAGATTGCACTATTTGGGATCCAGAACACAAGTATCAAAGGTAAGACTAGGAAACTGCTCTTAACCCAAACAAGGAAAATAGTTAAGATGAGTGGAGTTTTACAACAAAGTATGGACTCAAAGTAAAGCCATGGAAAATAAGGAATTTTTAGTGTTACAGCTCAAAATTATTTTATCATAAAGAAAAGGACTGAGAAGAAAGTTTTGTTTTTTTTTTGAGACGCTCACTTTGTCACCCTCAGTAGAACTCTTGGGATCAAGTGATTCTCTTGCTGAGGCCTCCCAAGTAGCTGGGACTACAGGCACCTGCTACAATGCCCTGCTATTGTAGAGACATGGTCTTGCTATGGCTCAGGCTGGTCTCAAACCTGTGAGCTCTATCCACTCACCTCGGCCTCCCACAGTGGTAGGATTACAGGCATAAGCCACCGCGCCCAGCCAAGAAGAAAGTTTTGTGTTAAAATAAAAATACTCTCACATTCAGTAATTTTGTCTGCTTTTAGAGGGTCTCCACTGGTCGATGGTATCTTGTACCTAAGAATGATGGCATAGACCAGTGGTTCTCAACCTTCCTAATGCCACGACCCTTTAATACTATTTCTCATGTTGTGGTGACCCCCCAACCATAATTGTATGTAAATATCTGATATGCAGGATGGTCTTAGACAATCCCTGTGAAAGGGTCATTCGACCCCCAAAGGGGTCACGACCCACAGGTTGAGAACCGCTGGCATAGACGCTTTAAAGTTTTTGTATAAAGTCTTTCTGCATTCTTACACCATATGATAGATGCAATCTGTAAATAGCAATTTTTTTTTTTTTTTGAGGCAGAGTTTTACTTTGTCTCCTCCAGTAGAGTGCTGTGGAGTCATAGCTCACAGCTACAGATCGTCTTTGCCTCAGACTCCTGAGTAGCTGGGACTATAGGCGCCTACCACAACACCCAGCTATTTTTAGAGATGGGATCTCACTCTTGCTCAGACTGGTCTCAAACCTATGAGCTCAGGCAATCCACACACCTCAGCCTCCTAGAGTGCTAGGATTACAGGTATGAGCCATGGCTCCCAGCTGTAAATAGCAAATTTATTAAATATTTTACAATAACAAAAGTACAGTTTTATGTAATTCATTCTTATTTTAGGTTCAGTGGTAGAGTAAAATGCCTATCCAATGGCTAAAAGACTAGAGATCACACAAGCTTAGATTGGGAAATGTGTGATGCTTATTAACAGAAGATTACATATGATTATTGCGCCTTAAAAGTAAGAGGTTACAAGTACTTTTGGGGTGCTTAAGCTTTTCAAGTTCTGATTAGTCTGTCTTGTTTAGAAACTTAAGCTGTCATGCTATTTTTTTCTGGTCCTATTTGTTTCTTTCTCATTTAGCAAATTTTCAGTGCGACCAGGGAAACAGTACTTAATTTTGACGAGTTTAACTGGAGTGTGGTTTTTCTTGGAGAGTTGTTTTAGTTCCTCTACCACTGCCGTGTGGTTGTCAGATAAAGCTTTGGTGTTTGGGAAGAAGAAACAATGCCCTTGGGCTCTAGGGTGGATCATCACTTTAGTGTCTAGATGACTTTAAATTTACAGTTCAGCTTCAGTTTTTTCTTCCATGAAATAGGAATGATTATATTTTCTCTGTTTACCTGATAGAATAGCCATGATAATTACATGAGATTAAAAGATGCTTTGAAAATGGAACTGTTTAACAAATGTAACACTTGATGGCAGTATTCTAAATGCATGTAGGTTCTATGGGCAGGTCATGGGAGTGGGCTATTAGTATAACCTATAGTAATACATTCTTATTTATCTGATAATATTGATTCTTTTTGTTCCTGGGTATAAAATACACCATATCCCCATTCCCCCCTTTTTTATTTCATTTTTTATGGAAACCTGAAAACAAAGCCTGCAGCATATATGAATTTACTTTTTAAAAAATTTTCTTTAGGATGACCTTGATCTGACAGCTTCTTGTCACACCAAGTCCTTCCAGCTGGCAAAATCTCAGACACAGAGCCGTGTAGATTCCTGCTGTCATCAGGAGGAGACCCAGCAGCGTACGGAAGAGGCATTGAGAGAGTTGTTCCAGCACGTTCACAATATGCCAGAGTCAGCAAAGAAGAAACAACTTATCAGACAGGTGCCTGAAGGCAGGAAAGTGTGACCGTGGCTGTAGAAGTAGTTGGAAGTATTATTAAAAACCTCATTTAATACCCAGTCGTTGTGGCAGGTGCCTGTAGTCCCAGCTACTTGGGAGGCTGAGGCAAGAGGATTGCTTGAGCCCAAGAATTTGAGGTTGCTGTGAGCTAAGATGTCATGGTATCTAATGAGGGTGACCAAGTGAGATTCTGTCTCAAAAACAAAACAAACAAAAACATCTCATTTAATTTTTGGCTGTTATTGGGCCAAACTTTGGAACAAGGAAGCAAGCTCTGAACCTCAGTGGTGATATCTGTGCTACTGCACCACTAAAGAAAGTAGTGGAGGCTCTTGGATTTCTATAGTTAAATAGGACCCAAGTATGCGTAGGGTATCTCTAACTTTGGTTATGTACCAAGTTTGCTGATAGAGGACCAGTAGTTATAGTATATTGTTTCAAAGTTTAATACCCTTCAGATTTTTTTGGCCAATAACTTTCTGAATTTCAGTTTTTTTGTTTGTAAAATGGTAATAGTAACGTCCATGTTTTGTGGTTATAAAGATTAGAGATAATCTTTATAGAGTGGCTGGCATAGCAGAGCATAAGTGGTAGGTCTTATTGACTTGTTTGCAGTTAGAAAACACAATAAATCAAAATCTTAGTTTGATACCTACTAGAAAGTAGGAATCTAGGCTCAGTGCCCATAGCACAGTGGTTACGGCGCTGGCCACATATGCCAAGGCTGGTAGGTTTGAAACTGGTCCAGGCCAGCTAAAACAACAATGACAACTGCAACAACAAAATAGCCAGGCGTTGTGACAGGTGCCTGTAGTCCCAGCTACTTGGGAGGCTGAAGCAAGAGAATCTCTTAAGCCCAAGAGTTTACGGTTACTGTGAGCTGTGACACCATGGCACTCTACGGAGGGTGACATGGTGAGACTCTGTCTCAAAAAAAGAAAGAAAGTAGGAACCTAGTAGGTAAGCTTGTTTGTTTTGGAGTTATGAGAGCAAAATTAGGTCTTTCATTTGCCATTTTGGGACTCTCAACGTGTGGTTTGGATAATGATAGTTTCTTAGAAAATTTATTTTGTTTCTAACCCTCTTGAATTTTAGCTGAATAGGCAGAATAAGCCTCTTCTTATTCATCTGGGACCTTTTCTGGAGAAGAGGCTGTGTTTTTATTTATTTAATCTCAAGCATAGGGCCAGCTATAAACAAGAGAAGTTTTCTCTTTTTCTTTTTTTAATTGTGACAGAGTCTCATTTTGTCCCCCTTGGTAAAGTGTTGTGGCATTATAAAGAGTGCTGTGGCGTCATAGCCCATAGCAACCTCAAACTCTTGGGCTCAAGTGATTCCCTTGCCTCAGCCTCCTGAGTAGCTGGGACTACAGGCGCCCACCACAGTGCCTGGCTATTTTTTTGTTTTCTTAAGAGACGAGGTCTCGCTCTGGCCCAGGCTGGTCTTGAGTGAGCTCAGGTAGTCCACTTGCCTCGGCTTCCCAGAGTGCTAAGATTACAGGCGTGAGCCACCTTGCCCGGCCAAGAGAAGTTTTCTGTCACTCTCTTTGAAGTTACTTTGAGATCAAGCTAGTTGTGCTGTGACTGGAATTTTACAGGATGTTGGCTGAGTAATGTAGATTGAAAGCAGTCTAGTGATTTAATTCTTGATGGAAACTAAAACAGCAGTGTTATGTAGGACAAGTATAATGACTTTTCTTGGGCGGTGCCTGTGGCTCAGTGAGTAGGGCCCTGGCCCCATATACTGAGGGTAGTGGGTTTGAACCCAGCTCCGGTCAAACTGCAACAAAAAAATAGGTGGGCATTGTGGCGGGCGCCTGTAGTCCCAGCTACTCAGGAGGCTGAGGCAAGAGAATCACCTAAGGCCAGGAGTTGGAGGTTGCTGTGAGCTGTGATGTCACAGCACTCTACCAGGGGTGATAAAATGAGACTCTGTCTCTAAAAAAAAAAGACTTAAGAAGAACACTGAGGGTTCTTGGTAATATGAAGGAAAAACGTTTTATATTTTTTAGAAAGATAGGAAATCATAAAGAAGAAAATAAATCATCCTGTTAGTATTTACATTTTAGGCCTTTCTTTCAGTCTTTTTCCTGTGGCTATATTTTTATATGGTTATGATCATACCATAAATGTTTTTTCATCTCTCACTTTTCCCCTGAACATTATAGCATTAACATTTTCTCATGCATACTTGCAGACTCCTTGCATACATTTTAAATACTGCTGTTTTTCAGCTCCATTGTAACCCTGTGGGACCACTGTCAAATATGTGGTTCATCACTGACCAAAACGTTATGCAATGCATGACTCTGTTCGAACTTTATTTGTGGAAGAAACCCAATTGTTCCCACGGTCTGGATTTAATTGATTGCATCCCTGTGATATTATGCATGTTCTTCAGTCTTCTATATTGACTGTTAACTGAGCTACTTCTAGAGGCTTGATTTACTTCCAATTCTGTATTTGGGGGTGGGGAGTAATAAGAACACTTTTTAGCTGGTGCGTACTTTTTCATTTTGTTTTGTTTTTTGGTGTGTACTTTATAATATGCATATTTATTTATTTATTTATTTTTTTGGAGACAGAGTCTCTGTGTTGCCCTAGGTAGAGTGCAGTGGTGTCACAGCTCACAGCAACCTCAAACTTTTGGGCTTGAGTGATTCTCTTGCCTCAGCCTCCCCAAGATGCATTTTTTCTTTTTTTGAGACAGAGTCTTAAGCTATCACCTTGGGTAGAGCACTGTGGCATCACAGCTCACAGCAACCTCAAACTCTTGGACTTAAGTGATTCTCTTGCCTCAGCCTCCCAAGTAGCTGGGACTACAGGCGCCCACCACAACACCCAGCTATTTTTTGTTGCAGTTGCTATTGTTGTTTGGCAGTCCGGGGGTGGATTTAAACCCTCCAGCTCCTATGTATGTGGCTGGCACCCTAGCCACTTGAGCTATAGGCGCCAAGCCCCAAATGTGCATTTTTTCAAAGTATGAATACACTTTGCTAAATAGCTTCCCAGAACTTTTTGCCAATTAACAGTCCCCCCCAGGTGGGCATGAGAAAACGTACTTTATTGCACTCTTGCCAACATTATCAGGAACGATGGGGTTTTTACTTTTTGCAGTGTGTTCAGGGGTGATACTAATTGAGCTCTTTGGAAATGACTAAATTTTCTGTCTGCTAAGATAATTAACTTTGAGAACCTCTTGGTATTTGTATGTAAAAAGTCATTTTTAGCCTTTAGAACCTGAATTGCTAAAAATATACAAATTTATAATCTAGAAAATTTAAAAGTACAGTTGGGCTTCTGTGCCTGTTGCTCAGTGGTTAGGGCGCAGGCCACATACACGGAGCTAGTGGGTTCAAACCTGGCCTGGGCCAGCTAAACAACAGTGACAACTGTAACAAAAAAATAGCTGGTGTTGTGGCAGGTGCCTATGGTCCCAGCTACTCCAGAGGTGGAGGCAAGAGAATTGCTATAAGTCCAAGATTTTGAGGTTGTTGTGAGCTGTGACGCCACGGCACCTACTGAGAGTGACATAGTGAGACTTGAGACTCTGTCTCAGAAAAAAAAAAAAAAAATTAAAAATTAAAAGCAGATTGGGAAAAGCAGAAGAGTAGAAGAATTCAGTACTATATTATTATTTTGTTTTTATTTTGGATGACACTCCTAGGATATTTTCGTTTTGTTTTGTTTTATTTTTGTTTTTGCTTTTTTTTCTTTACTACATTGCCTCCAGTAGAGTACTGTGGTGTTGCAGCTCACAGCAACCTCAAACTCTTGCGGACAAACAATCGTCTTGCTTCAGCCTCCCCAACTAGTAAGGACTACAGGCTCCTGCCACAAAACAATTCTCTTGCCTTAGCCTCCCAAGTAGCTGGGACTGCAGGCATCTGCCACAACACCAGCTATTTTTTTATTGCAGTTGTTGTTGTTTAGCTGGCCTGGGCTGGGTTCAAATCTGCCAGCCTTAGTGCGTGTGGTTGGTGCTGTAACCACTGTGCTATAGGTGCTGAGCCCCTAGGATATTTTTTTTTAAGTGGGAAATTAGTGTCTAAACAAAGCATTGAATAAGACTACACAATGCCTGGGTCTTCCTTTTTTCTTATTTATTTTTGAAACAGAGTCTCACTTTGTCACCCTTGGTAGAGTACTATGGCATCATAGCTCACAGCAACCTCAAATTCTTGGGCTCAAGCGATGCTCTTGTCTCAGGCTCCCAAGTAGCTGGGACTACAGGTGCTCTTCACAACACTCAGCTATTCTTAGAGACAGGGTCTCATACTTGTTCAGTGTGGTCTCAAACTGTGAGCACAGGCAGTCTATTTGCTTCAGCCTCTCCGAGTACTAGGATTACAGGTGGGAGCCACTGTGCCTGGCCCCTTTTTCTGCTTTAGATTCCTCCAAATGGAGAGCTGATGTTGATAGCATTGATAAATAATGCTGGCAGGCAATCATGATAGATACTCATTTAAAGAGCTTAAACAACTTTAAAAGATTAATTTGTGTCAAATTCAAATTAAGGTCTGTTTTAGGTTATACCAGTAACTTTCTGTGTCCAAGGTGCTTTATGCAAAAAAATCTTGATTACCAGCTAGAAGTCTTGGGCAAATTCCATAAATTCTCCTAGTCTCTGTTTCCCTGTCTGTAAAATAGGGATAATATTTCTATATTCAAGGAATGTGAAGTGCTAGACTCTTCAGAGCAAATTAATAAAATTTGACTTTTTTTTGGCACCATCATTTCTACCTTTGAGATTTTCTTGTTGACCTCATAATCCGTATATGCACAGACTCATTTACTCCTGGATTGTTCTGGGTATTTACACTTAGCTATTGATTGTCCCAAAATGCCATCTCTCTTTTTTTTTTTTTTTGAGACAGAGCCTCAAGCTATCCCCCTGGGTAGAGTGCCATGGCATCACAGCTCACAGCAACCTCCAACTCCTGGGCTCAAGCGAGTCTCCTGCCTCAGCCTCCCAAGTAGCTGGGACCACAGGTGCCTGCCACGACGCCCAGCTATTTTTTGGTTGCAGCTGTCATTGTTGTTTTGGCTG
Source organism: Otolemur garnettii (assembly GCF_000181295.1). Classification (NCBI taxonomy): domain Eukaryota; kingdom Metazoa; phylum Chordata; class Mammalia; order Primates; family Galagidae; genus Otolemur; species Otolemur garnettii. The sequence continues at coordinate 23,282,671 of NW_003852416.1, forward strand.
GCCTGGGCTGGATTCGAACCCGCCACCTTAGGTGTATGTGGCTGGCGCCTTAGCCACTTGAGCCACAGGTGGCGCTGAGCCAGAATGCCATCTCTTGATGGGAGACTATTAATAAAATGTTCTCTTTGTTCATTTTTTTTTTTTTTTTTAGTTTAATAAGCAGTCTTTGACCCAAACACCAGGACGAGAACCTTCTACTCCCCGAGTACAGAAGAGGGCCCGTTCTCGCTCTTTCAGTGGACTTATTAAGGTAGGTGTGCTGTGTTGTTTTCAGTATTGGTTGTGAGGAAGTTTAACAGTCTGATTTTTCTTACGGATAAATAATTTTCTCCCATTCTTTGGGATTCTATAAAAAGTTGATTTGTAAGGCAGTATAGATAGAATTCAGAAAACTTACTTTTCTTTCTTTCTTTTTTTTTTTAAGACAGAGTCTCACTTTGTTGCTCTCAGTAGAGTGCCATGGTGTCATAACTTACAGCAACCTCAAACTTTTGGGCACAAATGATCCTCTTGCTTCAGTCTCCCAACTAGCAGGGACTACAGGCCCCTGCCACAAAACCTGGCTATTTTTTAGAGACAAGTTTTGCTCTTGCTCAGGCTGGTCTTGAACTCTTGAGCTCAAGCAATCCACTTGCTTCGGCCTCACAGAATGCTAGGATTACAGGTGTGAGCCACTGTGCCTGTCCTGGAAAACCTATTTTTCAAAGCATTTTGATATGTTTCAAATCAGAGAAGGGGCTCAATGGAGAAATGAGGGGTTAAAGAAATAAAGTTCTTCTCTTCTTGGGCTTAGGGCAGAGTCCTTATTCCTGAGCAGTGGAAAAAGTCTCTTTCATTTCCTAACCTACTTCATGTTATACACTTCTTTCCTCAATTTGCTAAGCCTATGGAGAAGTGAGGAGGCTGAGAGACACCAGGGATATTGTTAGAAAAAGTGGATTTTGTAATAGGCTAGTGAGTTTTGGTACCTCAGAGGGTTGTAAGCTCAATATTTTCAACAGTTATAAGATTCTCTTCCCTTGTATCAAGTTCACCAAAAGTCTTGTTTTTAAAACAACTATGAGGGCAGTGCCTGTGGCTCAAAAGGGTAGGGCGCTGTTCCCATATGCTGGAAGTGGTGGGTTCAAACCCAGCCCTGGCCCCCCAAAAAAACACAAAAAACAAACCAACTATGAAATATACTTCTGTGCTGTTGCCACCATCGCTGTTTGCAGATTCAATTTATAGGTGATTTGAACTTGTAGTTGAGGAGTATTGCCATCAGGTGGCAGTAGATAACTTGATTATGGGGTTCAAATTCCCATGTGTAAACTGAGGCAAGGTTCTGGTTAATTTAGAGATTAGTACTATTCTGTGTTACACTGTTTTTCTTTTTACAATTGTTTTATTATTAAGATAAATAAATCCAACAACTTTAAGGAGCTCGTCACTTAAAATTAAAAATTTTTGCTCTAAAAAAGAAATATCTTGTAATTTTTTTTCTTTAAGGTGGAACTATTATTTACAAATTCCTGTAACTCTAATTTTGGTCCTACTTATGATTTGTCTATGTGTAGAATTTACTATCAATCCTATTTTTCTGGGACCAATAGGCTCTGGGACATTAGGTCACTTTATATCAAAATTTCCTTTGCTTTAATAGAGTGAAAAGGCAACCCATGGAATGGGAGGAAATATTTGCAAATAATATATCTGGTTAAGGCTTAATAGCCAGAATATAGGCTTGGCGCCTGTGGCTCAAGTGGCTAAGGCGCCAGCCACATACACCTAAGGTGGTGGGTTCGAATCTAGCCCGGGCCCACCAAACAACAATGACGGCTGCAACCAAAAAATAGCCAGGCGTTGTGGTAGGTGCCTGTGGTCCCAGCTACTTGGGAGGCTGAGGCAGGGGACTCACTTGAGCCCAGGAGTTGGAGGTTGCTGTGAGCTGTGATGCCACAGCACTCTACCCAGGGGGAAAGCTTGAGGCTCTGTCTCAAAAAAAAAAAAAAATCCAGAATATATAAAGAACTCCTATAACTCAACATAGTAAAAGAAGCCTTATTAAAAAATGGACAAAGGACTTACATAGATATTTCTCCAAAGAAAATGTACAAATGATCAAGAAACACATGAAAAGATGCTCCTCATCACTAATCATTAGAGACATGTAAATCAAAACCACAGTGAGATACCTTTTCACGTCCACTGGAAAGGCTATTCCCCCCACTCCAAAATGATGATGATGTGGAGAAATTAGAACCCTGTGGACTGTTGGTGGGAATGAAACATGGTGTAGCTGCTGTAGAATACAATGCGAGAGTTCCTCAGAAAACAAAAAATAGAGTTAATTTATGATCTAGCAATTCCATTTCTGGGCAAATGCCCAAAAGAATTGAAAACAGAGTCTCAAGGAGATTTTGGTGCATGTATATTCATAGCACTATTCTCAGCAATAGCCATAAGGTGGAAGCAACCTAACTCTCCGTTGACAGATGCATGGATAAACAAAACATTCTCTATATAGACAGTGGAATATTATTCATCCTTAAAAAGAAAGGAAATTCTGATATAGGCTACAACGTTGATAAACTTTAAGGACATTAGGCTAAGCGAAATAAGCCAGTCATAAAAGGACAGATATGGTATGATTCCACTTACATGATGTGCCTAGAATAGTCAAATTTATAGAGATAGAAAGTAGAAGGACAGTTGTCAGAGGCTACAGATATGGGAAGAATGGGAGATATTATTTAATAGGTATAAAGCTTCTGTTTTGAAGGCTGAAAAAATTCTAGAGATGGATGATGGTTGCACAATACTGTGAATGTACTTAATGCCATTGAATTGTACCATTTGAAATTGTTAAAATAGTAAATTTTATATTTTTTTATTATACTTAAGAAAAAAATCCCTTTGCTAGAAGTACATTTACCTGCTTAGATATGGTTAGTGAAATGAACATTGTTTACCTTCTTGTTTTTCTTCTCAGTTGAAAAGTCTGTCATTCTGTCTGAATTCCCTGTCATAGAGATGATTGTTGAACAGAAAAGTTATAGTCAACTAATTTGTGTTTCTCTACGTCAGTGGTTCTCACCCTTCCTAATGCTGCAATGTATTTTCATTGTTAAAAAGGAATCACGACCCACAGGTTGAGAACCGCTGCTCTCTGTGTTTTCAAATAAATGTTAAAAAATTTTTTTTGATTTATTTTTATGTTTTTGAGACAAGAGTCTCAACTCTGTCACCCTGGCTAGAGTGCCATGGCATTATCATAACTCACAGCAACCTTGGGCTCCAGTGATTCTTTTGCCTCAGCCTTCTGAGTAGCTGGGACTACAGGTGTGCCCCACCATGTTCAGCCAATTTTTTTCCATTTTTAGTAGAGATGGGGTTTTTACTCTTGCTCAGGGTGGTCTCAAATTCCTGACTTCAAGCAATCCACCTGCCTCGGCCTCCCAAAGTGCTAGGATTATAGGCGTAAAGCCACCTCGCCTGGCCTAAATGTTTTCTTTAAACTGAAGTTAAATGGGTGTAGTTTTCTGTCTCAGTGACCTCTTGCAGTTGGCTTTAGGTGTATTGCTAATTGCTGCTGGAAATGTAAATGTATAGTATTTTCTTGGCAGCTGCTTACTTTTTTACTAAGAGAATTTAGGACTTTAGAGTTTATAAAAGAGCTTCTAATTTTATCAGGATGAAACATTTTAGAATAACAATTTTAAACACAAATGTTAGCAAAATTTATAAACAGAAGGATAAAATGTTTTCGTTATAAACAAAGAGATTTTTTAGCTAATAATAGATACAGGTTTTTGTTCAGTAGTTCTGCGTGGAGTAATGAAATGTCTCTTACGAAATTGGTTGGAAGCTTTATAACCAGTCCTGTGGCTCCCCCTTTCAGCTTACTCTGAGGGGAGTACTGTACCTAACTTCTGAAAGGAGGATGTGCTAATCTTATTTTTCTAGTATTTCTGTGGTTTAGCTATTTGATATCTATCTTGCTTTTTAAAAAATAAAAAGAAATTAAAAAAATTTTTTCCCCTCAAGCTTTATTAATGTGTAGTTGACAATCTATTCTGTCTTAATCCCTTTTTTGGCTAGATTATTTTCTCTTCTCATGTAAGTAATTTATTAATGGGAATATTCTGAGTATTGGTGCTGTTATTTATAATGTAGAGTTAAATATTCTGATTTTATAATGTTCTTTTTTTGAAATTCACATTTATTCTCTTAGTAGAAAAAGGTAAGATTATCATTGTTAGCTGTTACAGTCAGTTACATCAGCTTCTGAGCTGCTCAGAGATGAAAGGGCTTTTAGTCTTGCTTTGAATGTCAATATAGTCACATCACCCTCTAAAAAAGGCCTATACCTTTTTGTGGCTATATTAGGAACTCTAATAGAATTTCTCCGGATTACCCAATTCTGTGGAGGAAATGACAGACAAGCAAAGTCTTAGGGTAGACTCAGCCTAAGTATTCCACAGTGGGGAGGGAGGAAGAGGGAGGAAGGACTTTTTAAACAGCTGCCAGAGACAACACACCTATGGGGAAAAAATTATACAGGTAAGTAACTGACATTTCTTTTCTGGTCTTAGAGTTACACTGTAATCAACCTATATTAGTTTAAAGCAACTATAAAGTTGCTTCTAATGTATTGTTGTGCCCACCCCGGGGGTCGCCTACCCAAAGACCACTCACAATCACGAATCGATGCAAAAAGCAAGAGGCAGGTTTATTGCTGGCGCGTCAGGGTTCCTCAGCCACAAGGGGAAGGAACCCCGAGAGGCTGTTACAAGCTGCTTTTAAGCGAAAAAC
>NW_003852416.1:23293667-23304607 GCF_000181295.1 Otolemur garnettii
AGCTGGGACTATAGGCGCCCGCCACAACGCCTGGCCATTTTTTGGTTGCAGCCATCATTGTTGTTTGGCAGGCCCAGGCTGGGGATTCGAACCTGCCACCTTAGGTGTACGTGGCTGGCGCCTTAGCCGCTTGAGCCACAAGCGCCGAGCTGAAGCTGGCAGGTTTGAGCCTGGTGCAGGCCTGCTAAACAACAGTGACAGCTATTTGTTGATGTGATACAATGATGATAGCTGGTTGTTGTAGCAGGCACCTATAGTCCCAGCTCCTTGGGAGGCTGAGGCAAGAGAATCACTTATGTCCGAGAAGTTGAGGTTGCTGTGAGCTGTGACACCACAGCACTTTACTGGGTGCAACATAGTGAGACTCTCTCTCAAAAAAAAAAGAAAAAAAAAAAGAAAGGCAATAATTTCAGGCGTTTTTGGTAATAGCTTTGGCCTCTCTTGAATAAGATGACCTGGAAGGGTCTATGTAGAGTTTATCATCAGAAAAGGGTGAGGGTTTTTTGTTCTAAAGAAATTATAATTTTGAAGGCCATATGGCTTTAATATAGCTAAAACAGATGTTTATAAATCATCTATTTTCTGTTCCTAAATTAGCGGAAGGTCCTGGGAAATCAGGTGATGTCAGAAAAGAAAAACAAATACCCTACCCCAGAATCTGTGGCCATCGGTGAATTGAAGAGAACCAGCAAAGAAAATATGAACTTAGTAAGATACCATTCTTTGGATTTTGTCTCTGTTTGTGTACATATGTAGGAGGGAGGAAAGTTGATATTCCGTCATCTGTTTTACTGTATTTCTTTGGCCATTCAGATACCTTGTTCTCTATTAATCCTTCCGTCTGTGCTATTTTCTTTCTGTAGGTTTTCATTGATTCATTTCACAAACATACTTTGATTTCAAGAAGGGTACAAGTAGTCACATACAAGTGACCAATTCAGTACAATATAGCTCCATAAACAAGTCCTGGAGAGAGTGGTTAATTCTTACGGAGAAGCTCCACAGGGCAGGTGTTATTTGGTCCAGGCCTTCTTGACGCTGCATTACCTGTGGGGTAGCCCTTCAAGGTATCCCAGGTAATCAGTTAAGAATAATGAAATATAAATATTTCAGTCTTTACATTGAAAATTGAACAAATAATTCCTCTTTGTTAGTAAAGTATGTCAATAGGAATGACGTTAGCACATTTAAGCCACTGTAACATTTTCTTATTGCAGTTATTTTCTGGCTCTCCAGCTGTCATGATGACACCAACAAAACTGAAGTGGTCTGAGGGGAAGAAAGAGGGGAAAAAAGGTACTAATTGTGCTTTTTCTCTGTTCTTGCTGAATGCAGTTCTTTCCTGCTTCGAGTTAGTCAGTAGCATTTTTTAAATTATAGTCAGAAGTGATGTAAAAATTACAAGGCCAGGTCCTTGCTTTGAATTTATTCACCAGATGGTTATTTATTTATTTATTTATTTGAGACAGAGTCTCACTCTGTTGCCCCAGGCTAGAGTGCGCTGGTGTTAGCGTTGCTCACAGCAATCTCAAATGCCTGGGCTCAAGGGATCCTACTGCCTTAGACTCCTGAGTATCTGGGACTACAGCCCCCATCGTGACACCCAGCTAGTTTTTCTATTTTTAGTAGAGATGGTGTCTCACTCTTGCTCAGGCTGGTCTTGAACTCCTGAGCTCAAGGAATTCTCTTACCTCAGCCTCCCAGAGTGCTAAGATTACAGGTGTGAGCCATCAGGCCTGGCCTGTGTTGTATGATGTTTAGCAACATCGCTGGCCTCTACCTAGTAGATGCTGGTAGCATCCTTCCCCCAGTTTTCATAACCAAAAATGCTACCAGTGTTGCCAGATGTCCCTAGGCCAGGGAAGGAAAAATAATCACCTAGATGAGAACAACTGATTTAGTGCTTACTTACTAATGGACGTTATTTTCAGGAGGACAAATCTTACCCATTCTTCAAAGTCCAGCCTAAATCTCACGTCCTCTTTGGAACTTTCTCTGGCTAACTCAGCCAGATATAATTACATTTGCCTTTGAACTCTTATTGACTCTGCTGAGATGTTGACATTTAATATGATTTATTGTGTTTACTTCACAAGTATCATCTTCTTCCTGTAGCTAGTTTCTCTTCTGGAAGACAAAGGTCAGTCTTAATGTAGTTGTGGCTACTGCCCCTGCTCTTCTCTTCCTTCCACAGTGCTTCGTGTCTGGTAGGCATTTAGTGAATGCTCACTGACGACAGGAGTTGTGCTGGTGAGAGTGTGAGATGTGTTTATTTAGGCTTGGGTTCAGTTCTCAGTTTTGTTGCTTAATAGCTGTATATCCTGGGGCAAATTAATTTGTATAGCCTGCAGATTCTCTATGGAAGGGAAGTAGTACCTCATATACTGGTATGAGGGTGAATAAGATACATGTACATAAAGAACTTAGAGCAGCACCCTGCACAAAGTAATGCACTTTCTAAGTGTAAGCTGTTATTGCTGTTAAGGTGATTTAGCGAGGTGAGATTCTTCAAGCAGACTGGGTGATGTTTACTAGAGAGTCATAAATTCTCAAACTCCGCAACACTCAGTTTGAAGTAAATAATAAGGATAGATATTCTATCTTTTTTTTTTTTTTTGACCGTCTCACTCTATTGCTCTGGGTAGAGTGCCATGGCATCATAGCTCACAGCATCCTCAAACTCTTCGGCTTAAGCAATCCTCTTGCCTCAGCCTGTGGATTAGCTGAGACTACAGGTGTGTGCCATAACACCTGGCTAGTTTTTCTTTTTTCTTTTTTGCTATTTTTGGCAGGGGCTGGGTTTGAACCTACCACCTCCAGCATATGGAGCCGACACCCTAAGTTTTTCTATTTTTAGTAGAGATGGGGACTCATTTTTGCTCAGGCTAGTCTATAACTCCTGAGCTCAGACAGTCCACCCACCTTGGTCTCCCAGAGTGCTAGGATTACAGGCATGAGCCACTGAACCAGACAGATTTTCTAGTTTTTGTTTACCAGAAGAACTATTTAAAAATGTGTTAATGCTCTTGTTTCTCTTTCAACCTAGGATTCCTCTGAAGGATCCAGAGTTCTCCTGTCGTCCACCCAGAAGTTTATTTTTAGTGGGCGTTATTACTACTCACAGCAAAGCTTGAACTTGCAGTTTGCTTACTGCATTTTGAATTATGAAAGCCAACTAATCCCGTGTCCTGACTGATACCTCTAATCCCACTCACTGGATGATATGTTTGCAAGCTGTGCCTTCTGAGAGAGTGCTAGGCACACACTCTCTTCCTCTTATTTAATACTACGGGGAAACCACTAACCAACCGATCAGCTTATACAGCACAGTAAATGGGCAGAACCAGGCGGGCTCCAATGCTCATTCTGTGTGTGTAGGCAGGTTCCATTTTTTTAAAAAACATGAAATCTGTGCTTAACTGCCAGTGTTTTTTTTTTTTTTTTTTTAAAGTACTATCAATCCTGGTGGATTGATGTTAGTTTGTTAGTTTTCATGGATAACTTTGGTTTTTTTCTGTTTTGATAGTGTTGGGGGGGGATTCAGTTATTGTTTTTATTTGTTATTTCTTTGTTTTAAAAGCCATTTTATTGGATGCATTCTCAGATGCCTTTCACTCCTTTTCACCTTGAGCTTTAGGAAAGCTCTTAATCTCATGAAGCTATATTCCTTAGTACCTTATTTATGTCCAAAGAATTTATAACTTTTCTAGAAATTTTTTATTATTTCTTGGGTCTGAGATTGAAGGGTATTTGACCTGAGGTACTGAAAAAGAATTAAGAACGATACAATATTTTAACAAATTTCAGTTATTAAATTGCTTTTCTTCCCTCCTTCCATTCCTCCCTCCCTCTCTTATCCATCTTTGCCTTTCTTCCTCTTTCCTCAGTGATGCAAAAATAGTTGTGTGATTGCTGAAATTGTTTCCTTCATTCAGTTTCCTCTTGACTAAAACGTCTCTGGTGCCAATGTAGTACTTGTGGACCAAATCACTGTGGCTCAAGAAAAGTCACTGACAGCTTAATAGAGGTTTGCTGAAATATTTGTATGTAATGGGAACCTCGAGTGTGCCTACAAGGCAGCTGGCTGCCTTTATGTCCCAGACTCTTTATGGGTGGGATTATACTGCATCTTCCAAGGGATCAGGTATTCAGGCTTGATAGTCTTCTGAGAACAAGTGGAATCAGAGGAAAGGAAGCAGCAATCTCTGCAGGGCAGATGGGACTTAAAGGAGAGACTGTTCTTATATGGAAGCAGTTGTGACTTACTACCAGGGTTCAAGGGGCAGTTGCTGCACCAGTCCTGTCTTTGTTTGGGTAGGCAAAGGTAATCTGGAGATGGAGATGGGGCTGGAGCTTTTAGCTTGCGGGTTGGGTGTGTTCATGTACATTGGAGGTGACCAATGGCATGGCTTTGATCTAGTATAAAGTAGCCCCTACCCAGAAAGCAGCATGTAGCAGGTGAGAACGTTCAGGTTTGTGCCTGGCTGCATTAAGCTGTATAACCATTGTCATCCTGTTGGCTGGAGCTGAGTCAGGCCACTACTGGGAAGTAGAAATATGGTTGGTGACCTATTTTTAAACTATTGAACATGCTGCATTATTGCTGAAATGAAAAATGACTCTGGGGCAGGAGAGTTTGGCTTTGTGTCTGACTGTCAGCCCTCCCATGCTTTCTGTTTCTTTAGTTGCTGTAATAGCAATAGTGAAAACAAACGTAAAATTTGGCCTTCCAATGTGATTGACTGTGAACAGTAGATGTTTGGAAGTATAAAACTGCTGAAAAGCACCTTTCTCTAGAGCAGTTTTATGTAATTCTTCAAAAAGTACTCATTAACAAATTCATTTGTATAGATTTCTATTTACTTTTTTTCTTATTGAGAAAAGATGAAATTCTTTCTACCTAATATCAGTAATTCAGTCAGAAATTCCAAATTGGAGTAGCATTCTCCCTTAATAGAGTATTTCTTGTCTTTATTCATCTAAGTGTACGTCCTGGAGTAGTTGTGTGGTCTGTTAAAGATGGGCTGGCATCAGGTGGAGAGAGCAGAACAGTGACCTGAGGCCTCCTTGTCATTGAGTTAGTTTTGTTTCAGGAAGGTAGCTGAGATTCAGGAGGTGCTCTTTGGGTGAATGGACTCAGTAAATGAGACTTGTGTTCTGGGCGAGGGTAGTGAGAGAGATATTTATCATATGCACATGCTTTTATATGGCTGGTCCCCAAAATCAGTTGGTGTGTGTATTTGGGTGTATGTGTTCTGTTTATTTATTGAATATGCTTTCCCTTGCTTTCAGGGTTTTATAGGTCATTTTTGTCATAAAAGCTGTGATCCAGTTAGAATCCAAATTTGAGGAGTAAGCAGCATAATCTTCTACCTTGTAATATGTAACTATTTTAATCCTGTGGAATCTTACCAAAAACTTAGACAAAAACCTTTTATCATTGACCACAGTGGAATGCTATCTCCTTTCCAACTTGGTAGGCAGGTATTGTAATATTTTTGAGCCAGTATTTAACAAGTTTTTTTTTTAATCTATAAGGTTATTAAAAATCTGTTTTGTTACGTTTATTTTTCATGTTGGAACAATCTCTTTGGAATTGCCTCTATTTATGGCTTTTAACATTTTGTTTCTTCCTAGGGGTTAACTGCAATTGGTTTTGATATAGTATTAATGTGCGACATTGCATTTGAGCTAGTGGGACGTAAGATAAAAAGCGAAGACCACTTTCTTAATGCAGACCTGCACTTGGTGAGCTACACTGGTTGAATTAGTGAAAACCATAGGGACTAGAGTTTCTCACCTTTTACAGTGGTGAACTTTTGTACTAGGACCAATAAATCTGGTTTGAAAAACCCCACTACAAGAGTGAAAGAGGATCAGGGGATAGTGATTGTACCTGGGTGTCAAAATATATGAAAGGAACAAGGAACAAGTAATGAGTCATAACTGAAACCACAGTTGATAGTTGATCTTCCAGAAAGGAAAACTCTTTACTCTGAATGTCCTTCAGAGTCATTCAGAAATGACAAAGGAATACCCTTGGGACATGAGGTCATGCAGAACTGTTAACTGGTGGCTACTAGGAGCTCCAGAGGTGGTGGTTTTGTCTGGCCTGCAAGGAAACCAGTTGATTCCCCAGAGTGTTAGAGCAAGGCCATTCTCTCCTCCCAAATAGGAATATTCCTGTTCAGCTTCTTTCACAAGATCCCATGTTAACATAAGGTTTAAGAGAACCTATGGTCACTGGGACTGTGCCGTACAGTGACTGGCCATGTGACCAGGTATAACTGGAAGCCATCTTTGGGAATGGGTGTTTCTGGACTTTGTTTCTTTACTTCCTAAAGGGCCTCACATTAGCTTGCAGCTAATTGCTCCCTTTCTGAGGTCCTATCTATTGGGAACTCCTTTCCCCAGGAGAGAGCATCATCCTTGCCCTCTTCCACCCTAAGCCCTTTATACTGAAGGTAGGACCTAGATCTAAACCTGGATACCAGCATTTGGCAGGATTGCCTTAGAATTTTGGGAAGATTTGGGTTCCTTAGCTGCACAAGCTTTATAAACAGTGGTGATTAATTCAGTCTAAAACTCACTGTAAAATGTTGTGCTGAGATCTTTCTACTGGTGTAGCTGATGGAGGTAGGCTAGTGAGGAGGTGGATTGCATAATAGCCTGAGTGCTTGGACTGCCATAGAAACTGGAGTGTGTGAGGCCACAGCCCATGCTAAAGAGCCTTTGAGCACTCTCCCAGACATGTTTGGGGACCAGCAGAACCTGTCAGGAGAAACATTTCTGTATCCCAGGGTTGTTCTTCATAGCAAGTATTGCCTTTGTACTACTATCCCTGAATTCACTCAACAAGAGAAACAAGGTTTCTTAACTATTTCACCATTTAAAAATGTGTTGTTTTTATTTGGCTATATATATGTAATTGTAAAGAAACAATTTTATGTATTGTGTTTCTTTTATATTCATGTAATATTTTGAAATTAAATTTGTTTCATATCCATAGGCTTTGCCTGGTTTTTTGGTTTACCTTTTGACTGATGGATTATTTTGAAGAGAAAAGTTCCCTTTTGGTTTGAGGAATGTGAGGTCTCTAAGAAAGACTTCTTTTTGGCTTATTATCTAGCTGGGTAGGTGGGTTCAGGAGGAGTGAGGCTTTTGGCTGATAAGAGGTGGCATTGGAGGACGACGCCTGTGGCTCAGAGGAGTAGGGCACCAGCCCCATATACCAGGGGTGGTTGGTTCAAACCCAGCCCCGGCCAAAAACTTCAAAAAAAAAAAAAAAAAAAAGAGGTGGGATTGGAAACTTCGGGATTCTGAGCTTCCTGATTTCCTGCAGCAAAGTCTAGAATGTATTGCACAGTTGTAGTTTCTCTTCTGGTCTTTATTCCCTCCTTTTAAAATAAGGCATGATAGGTATAGTAACAATAAAAGTGGCTTGATATTTTCACTTGGGTCAAGCGGGTGTAGTCTTTAGACAACTCTGGTGGAAGATGTTTTTTTTCCTGCCACTGTTTGGGCTATTATAACAGAATAGCATGGGCTGATAAGCAATAGAAATTTATTTCTCATAGTTCTGGAGTCTGGAAAGTTCAAAATCAAGGTGCCAACAGATTTGTTTCTGGTAAGGGTCTGCTTCCTTGTTCATAGAATTCCATCTTCTTGTTGTAACCTCATGTGGTGTAAGGGACAAGGATCTCTCTTGGGGCTCTTTTTTTTTTTTTTTTTTTGAGACAGAGCCTCAAGCTGTCCCCCTGGGCAGAGTGCCGTGGCATTACAGCTCATAGCAACCTCCAACTCCTGGGCTCAAGCGAGTCTCCTGCCTCCGCCTCCCAAGTAGCTGGGACCACAGGCGCCTGCCACAACGCCCGGCTATTTTTTTTTGGTTGCAGCCGTCATTGTTGTTTGGCGGGTCCGGGCTGGGGATTCGAACCCGCCACCTTAGGTGTACGTGGCTGGCGCCTTAGCCGGTTGAGCTATAGGCGCCAAGCCTTGGGGCTCTTTTATAAAGGGCACTAACCCCATTTATTAGGGTTCTGCCCTCATGACCTAAACACCCCCCAAAAGCTCCACCTCCCCCTCTCAAATTGGGGATCGGGTTTCAACATGGATTTTGAAGGAATATAATCATTTAGTCATAGCAGCTACTTATTATATATATAATATGACCTTAGCTGTATCCCTAAACCTCTCTGTTCCCTCATCTATAATGCAGGAATGTTCTCTGCAGTACTGTGGTCTCAGTGGGTTAACAGATGTAAGGATCTAGAACAGAGGGTATTAATCTAGAGTCTGTGGATGGGCTTCAGGATAATTGTTTGCCCTTGTAATTCTTATGTAAAATTTTATACACATTGCATTTTTCTAGGGGAGAAATTTCATAGCTTCCACAGGAATCTGAGAGGAGTCCTTGACTACTAAAACACTGAGCACCACTGGCCTTACACAGTGCAGGCGGGTGGCAGTTACTCATTAAATGTTAATTTTCTCCTTCTCTGCAAAGGATATATTTTATAATCAGCAGATTATTGATGCTGACATACTTATTTTGATAAGAAAGGAGTTATTTAAATCTTGAATAGAAATAAGAACTCTGCAATTGTCTTTACTCGGTCACCCACTCGTGCTTCTGTTTCACCACGTTAGCTGCTGAGGTGCTGTTCAGGACTTTACTCATTGTCCCTCTCTTCCTACCCCCTACCAGGACCAACTCATATTATTTACTGTGAAGAAAGGAGCCAGATCTGTTCCTTGAAAGTGAAGCATGGAGAGACTTAAAGTTAGTACATGGGAAACTGGGTAATACCAAAGAAAAGAAAAGGAATTAGAGGGAACAAGAGAGGGACTTTGAAACATAGGCGGAGGATCAAGTATAGTTCTGAGCACATAACCATTGGTCATTGAGTTGTAGAAAGGGCTGAAGGAACAGACATGTATTACATAGTGGGAAGGGGCTGTAGCTTACGTCTATAATCCCAGCACTTTGGGAGGCTAAGGTGGGAGGATTGCTTGAGGTCAGCAGTTCCAGACCAGCCCAGGTAACATGGTAACATCTTTACAAAAAAATAAGAAAAATAACTGGGTACAGCAGCTCATGCCTGTTGTCTCAGCTACTCAGGAGGCTGGGGCAGGATCGCTTGTGCACAGGACTTTGAGGTTACAGTGAGCTATGAGCAAGCCACTGCACTGCAGCTTGGGGACAGAATGAGACCCTGTCCCCTCTAAAACACATCCACCCACATGCACATATGTGCACACATGCATGCATGCAGACACAAACCCCCTCCCAAAATATAGTGGAAAGGGAAAATAGAAAAACAGAAAAGTGGGAGATTTCCACTTCGTCTTCTCCCTCCTCCTGGGCCAGTTCCATCACCTCTGCCTCTGTGAGGTCTGGCCCACCTTTTGTTCCTATCTGTGTTCCTGAATCAGAAGTGTACAGGGGATGGAATAATGAAAAATGCTGAACCCAGGCTAGAGGTTATGGTATGGAACATACCAGTTTTGTTCTGATGCTTCTTTAAAGCCCATCCTTTTGATTTTCTCCATAAAAAACAAAAGTAAAGAACAAAAATTGGACCAGGTGCAGTGGCTCATGTTTATGATCCTGGGACTTTGGGGAACAGAAGTGAGAGCTTGCTTCAGGCCAGGAATTTGAGAACAGCCTGGGCAATACACTGATACCCTGTCTCTGTAAATATTAAAAATAATTTACTGGGCTTGGCGCCTATGGCTCAAGTGGCTAAGGCGCCAGCCACATATACCTAAGGTGGTGGGTTCGAATCCAGCCCGGGCCACGGCACTCTACCAGAGTGATAGCTTGAGGCTCTGTCTCAAAAAATAAATAAATAAATAAAAAATAAAAATAATTAACTGGGTGTGGTGTTGTATGCATGTAGTTCTAGCTTTTTTGAGAGGCTGAAGCAATCAGTCTGGGCAACAGGGTGAGACTGCTGCTAAAAAAGAAAAAGAAAAGAAAGAAAAATAATAAAGAAGAAAAAGTTAGGGTTGAGCAATGGCAAAGTCTTGGTTCAAGTTGATCATCAATATCCTTTATCAGCTGTACTCAGTCCCCAGATCCTGAGAGTCTTCTACCTTAAGAGTCAGGATTAGAGTGAGGAGGAGAGGCTGTTGGTGTCATTGCTTGCTTTCTCCTTTCATTTACAGAAATGAATTTTTTGTTTTCAGTGCCTTGGCATCGAGGAGTACTCAATTCAGTTGAACAGACCTGTGGGCAAAAGAGAAAGAAAACAGATTATCCAAAAATTGTGAGCCCAAGGGGCAAAGAAACCAAAAATGTAGGGCCAGTGGTCTACAAAAGAGCTATAGTTTAAACCAGCGGTTCTCAGTGTGTGGGTTGCGACCCACAGGAACTGTATTAAAGGGCTGCGGCATTAGGAGGGTTGAGAACCACTGGTTTAAACCAACAAGGTATATAGTTGACCCTTGAACAACACACGGCCTGGGACATCAGCTTCTTACCCTCATGAAGTAAAAAAATCCATGTATAACTTATGACTCCTCCAAATCTTAACCACTAATAGTCTGTTATTGACTGGAAGCTTTACTGATAATACAAACAGATTAACACATGTGTATTTTGTATGTTACTTGTATTACAATAAAGTAAGCTAGAAAATTGTTATCAAGAAAATCATGCCAGGTGAGGTGGCTTGTGCCTATAATCCTGGCATTTTAGGTGTCTAGGAATTTGAGACCAGACTAGGCAGTTTTAGAGACCAGTTTCTGGTCTCTCAAAAGATAAGCCAGGGGCTTGGTGCCTGTGGCTCAAGCGGCTAAGGCGCCAGCCACATACACCTAAGGTGGCAGGTTCGAATCCCCAGCCTGGGCCTGCCAAACAACAATGATGGCTGCAACCAAAAAATGGCCAGGCGTTGTGGTGGGCGCCTGTAGTCCCAGCTACTTGGGAGGCTGAG
>NW_003852416.1:23305761-23307156 GCF_000181295.1 Otolemur garnettii
CCCCCCGTTTTTTGTTTTTTTTTGAGACAAACTCTCACTCTGTTGCCCTGGGTAGAGTACCATGGCATGTCATCATAGCTCATAGCCACCTCTGTCTGTTGGGCTCAGGCGATCCTCTTGCCTCAGCCTTCCCAGTAGCTGGGACTATAGGTCCCTGCCATGACAATAGAAAAACATGCCAGCTAGTTTTTCTATTTTCAGTAGAGATGGAGTCTTGCTGTTGCTGGAACACCTCAGGTCAAGCAGTTCACCCACCTCAGCTTCATAGAGTGCTAGGATTATAGATGTGAGCCACTGTGCTTGGCCATTCTCATCATGCTCTCGTGAACTATGGTGGAAAATGTGTTTGATTGTTGGTACCAGATGAAGGGAAGCACACCAGGAACCAGCACCATGGATCCTAGATTCAGTGACTTTGTCTGCATCCCTGTGACAATGCGAAAACTATACTAAATTCCACTCAGTTTACTTGTCTGTACAGCACAGACAGTAATGACTTCCCTACTTCTCCGTACAGTGCTATCATGAAGTCCAAGTGAGATCATGTATTGAAAAGAGCTGTAAAGTTGTAAATCTTTGCAGGATGTGTACATGTGGCAAATTACCTAAGAAAGTTTTTTAAAACCAGCACAACAACTGTTTTGAAGTAAATTAACATCTTAGAGTTTATTTAGTGTATGAATGAAGAGAAATTTCCTGGCACTTAAAAAAATAAATAAATAAAGGTTGTGAGCTCAGAAGCTATTCTTTAACACTGTGTGTACAGAAGTGAAGATTGCTGCTGAGCGCTCTGCCCATGTCCTTCCCATTTTCCAAAATTGGAAGAGGAATGTGGCTGGGCCTCTAAGGATTTCAAGTTTCTTATGAATGAAAAACTAATACCACAATTTATTGAGTAATTGCTATGTACTTAGCTCTGTGATAGCCAATTAATTCCTTATCTCATTAAATACATATATCTCTGTGAGATATTATTTCCAATTTTATAAAGGACACAGTTTATTTATTTATTTACTGGGACAGTCTCACTCTATTGCTCTGGGTAGAGTGCCATGACATCACAGCTCACAGCAACCTCAAATTCTTGGCTCAGTGTACTTGTCTGTACAATACAGGTAGTAATGACTTCCCCACTTCTCCATACAATGCTATCATTACTATCTGTGCTGTACAGACAAGTAAACTGAGCAGAATTTAAGTGATCCTTTTGCCTTAGCCTCTCGAGTAACTAGGACCACAGGCACCCACCATTACACCCACCTAGTTTTTTAGTAGAGACAGGGTCTTGCTCTTGCTCAGGCTAGTCTCAAACCCCTTAGCTCACATGATCCACCACCTTGGCCTCCCAGAGTGCTAGGACCTCGGTAGAATTTGCATTTCTTTTTTTTTTTTTTT
>NW_003852416.1:23307355-23318656 GCF_000181295.1 Otolemur garnettii
GGCTG
The DNA here is from genome assembly GCF_000181295.1 of Otolemur garnettii. Lineage (NCBI taxonomy): Eukaryota > Metazoa > Chordata > Mammalia > Primates > Galagidae > Otolemur > Otolemur garnettii. The sequence goes on from NW_003852416.1 coordinate 23,307,361, forward strand.
GGGATTCGAACCCGCCACCTTAGGTGTACGTGGCTGGCGCCTTAGCCGGTTGAGCTATAGGCACCGAGCCCCAGAATTTGCATTTCTAACAAGTTCCTAGCACATGCTGATACGGATGCTGATGTGAGATAGCAGTGAGTGAGCAGTTCTGGCCCGGCTGTGGGTGTGGTTCCAGGAGGCTGCTCACTGTGGGAAGGGAAGGGTAGGGTGTGTGGATGGAGAGACGTCTGGGCAGGTTGGACCTTGCTCCACAGGTATGAGTGAACTTGTAAATGGTGCTGTGAGCATAGTGGGATGCCAAGTGGGGATCCCTAGGAAGGCTACAGCTGGTGCTGACCCTTTGCAAGTGGGGACACTGATTACTTGGGCCACAGCCCCTGGGGGAAGAGGGAAGTGAATCAATGTCCTGGGAGGAGGCCTGCTCTAGTTCTTTTTGCCATTTTGATCAGCTCTGAGAGGAAGGGAACCAGCTTCTACTGAGCACTCAGAGTGTCTTAGGCATTTTTTTTTTTTGAGACAGAGCCTCAAGCTGTCACCTTGGGTAGAGAACCGTGGCATCATAGCTCACAGCAACCTCCAACTCCTGGGCTCAAGCGATTCTCCTGCCTCCACCTCCCAAGTAGCTGGGACTACAGGCGCCCGCCACAATGCCCAGCTGTTTTTTGGTTGCAGCTGTCATTGTTGTTTGGTGGGTCGGGCTGGATTCGAACCCGCCAGCTTAGGTGTATGTGCTGGCGCCTTAGCCGGTTGAGCCATAGGCGCCTAGCCGTGTCTTAGGCATTTTATAGGCTTTACTGCATTTAATCATGGTATCTGATGTAGGCACCACGGATCCATTTTAAGGATGAGGAAATAAGGCCCTGAGAAGTGAAGGGACTGTTGTTATCTAGAGAATGCAATTAGCCTTGGGGTTGACTGGTCTAATTAAATCTCCTACTGTTCCCCCTACTCCTAGTATTTTAACAAGTAATCCATATAAAATCAGTATGTAATCAGTAGAAACAATTGTTGAAGAGCTACTTTCTTTTTTTCGTACTTAGTCTTCGAGGTCCCATAAGTACTTTACACCTACAGGGTGTCTCAATTCTCACAAGCCACATTTCAAGTGGTCATTAGGCACGTGTTGCAACCTCACTGGACAGAGCTGCTTCAGGGCTGGCTAGTCCCGCCACACATGCCTGTAATAAACACTTATGCCACTAGATGGCGCAGGCGATCTTCCCCCACTGGATTTAGGGACTGGAAGTGTGGGGACTTCTTTTAAATCCCCCTGTCTTTGATTTACTTTTTTGAATTTTAGACGGAGTGAGCTCGAGAGCATCCAACCCATTACAAACTTATTCTAGAAAAAACACAGGTATCTGCGTCCTTTTGTTTCTGGGGCCAACTATATAATTAGGAGTTCTCCCATTTAACATCTGCATAGAATACAATATTCATTAAAAGATAAATAATAAAAATGGGCTAATTTAAAGCTTATACAGATATTATTGAAACTAAATAGTAACTGTAGCAATTATTTAGAATTCAGGGAAACATAAGTTTTTGGGTGAGGAATATTTTCTCACTGATATTAGAGTTGCACTAAAAAGAAGACCCAACTCTGAGCTGGTTATTTGAAAGATTCTGCATAGACAGCTGGCTTCACTGTTGCCTGCACCCCAGCCCCAGCACCCCACTCTTGGTTCCTGCTGTCTGGGAGCCTCTCTTCTGTTTCAATGGTGAGGAATGGCCTACAGGGGCAAAGTGCCCCATTCCTGTCACACAGTGCTAGTGCAGACCTGGCTCTAGAAGTCAGCTGGTCATCTCAGACTCCCTGACCAGTGCTCTTTTCACTGCATCACTCATTATGAGCTGTGGTGGCAGGTGTAACCTTGACTGTGGCCAAGAGCGTAGCCCCTGCTGTGCCATTTATAGGCTGAGTACAGGGGTGGGCCCAGAGGAGACTCACAGAAAATTATTGAGTGAATGATGAAAGGAAGGAAAGAAAATGCCCTCCAGACATTGTGGAAGCTTACCATTCCGGAGGTGAGGACCAGTCAGCCAGCCCTCTGGTGGCACATTGATTATACTGAACCCCTTCCATCACGGAGGGGTATTGATTTTTGTCTTCATTGAATAGACACTTATTCTGGATGTGCATTTGCCATCCCTTCCCAAAATACTTCTGCCAGCCCAACCATGTGTGTGTTCACGGAATACCTTCACTGTCATGGTATCCACATAATATTGCTTCTGACCAGGGAATCTGAAATGCAGAGCAATGGAAATTCAGCCATGGATTTGTGCTTGTGAGAATTCATTGTCTTATGATGCCCTATAACCCAGAGCAGTAGGTCTGATGGAACTGTGGGAACTCCAGTCGGCCTGGAATGTTGGGGTCTGTCTTACAGGATACGGTGTATGCTTGGAATCTGTGACTGTTTCTTTGATAGAAACCAAGGTGTGGAAATGGGAGGGGCTTTTCTCACAATTCCATTTGCTGCCATACTTGCAGAATTAGTTCCTTTTGCCTGTGCAACTTTGACCTGTGCTGGCTTGAAGGCCTTAGGATGAGGAAAGCTTCCATCAGGGACACAGCCCAGATTCTATTGAATTGAGGCAGCTTGTTGGCTATGTTGGGCTCCTTATGCCTCTGAGCCAAGGAGAATTTGGGTTGAATTTGGGTTGCTGCTACAAAGTAGGGGCAGAAGAAAGATGCCTGCAACTTTGGGGCACCTCTTGGTATTCCTATGTCAATACTAAAAGTTAATGGAAAATATAGCAATGAACAAAAGGTGGCCAGGGAAGGTTTGGGTCCCCTTACTAAGTAAAGGACCCCAACCAGCTGATATTTTAGCAGAGCACGAATGGAACATGAAAGATATTAACAAATGGAGGAACATACTATGCTCATGACTGGGAAGAATCAACATTGTGAAAATGTTTATTTTACCCAAAGCAATCTACAGATTCAGTGCAATCCCCATTAAAATACCACTATCATATTTTCAGGAACTGTAAAAAAGAATTCTTTGTTTTGTATGGAACCATGAAGAAACCCTCTATAGCCATGGCAATTCTTAGAAATAAAAGCAAAGCTGGTGGGAGGTGCCTGTAGCTCAGTGGTTAAGGTGTTGGCCACATACACCCAGGCTGGCGGGTTCGAACACAGCCTGGGCCAGCTAAACAACAATGATAACTGCAATAAAAAAAATAGCCGGGCATTGTGGCTGGTGCCTGTAGTCCCAGCTCCTTGGGAGGTTGAGGCAAGAGAATTGCTTAAGCCCAAGAGTTTGAGGTTGCTGTGAGCTGTGACAGCACAACACTCTACCAAGGGCAACATAGTGAGACTCTGTCTCAAAACAAAAACAAAAACAAACAAACAAACAAAAAAAAACAAAGCTGGGGTTATCACTCTATCAGATGTTCAGCTGTACTACAAGGCCAGAGTGATCAAAACAGCATGGTATTCACACAAAAATAGAGACATTGACATTTGGAACCAAATTGAAAAAAAAACTATGAGAGGAAACTAACCTCATACAGCCACCTGATCTTTGATAAACCTTTAAACAAGAACATACACTGGGGAAAAGAATCCCTATTCAATAAATGGTGTTGGGAGAACTGGATATCCACATGTAAAAGACTGAAACTACACCTCCACCTCTCACCACTTAGAAAAATTGATTCAAGATGGATAAAAGATTTAAATCTAAGGCATGAAACAATAAAAATCCTTGAAGAAAGTGTGGGGAAAACACTTGAAGATATTGGCCTGCAGAAAGATTCTATGAAGAAGATTTCCATGGGAATTGTAATAACAACAAAAAGAAACAAATGGGACTCAGTTAAACTGAAAAGCTTTGTACAGCTAAGGAAACAACAACCAAAGCAAACAGACATTCCCTTCAGAATGGGAAAAGATATTTGTGTATTATGAATCAGACAAAAGCTTGATAACTAGGATCTATAGATAACTCAAATTCATCAACAACAACAAAAAAGACCCAACAATCCCCTATATCACTGGGCAAGAGACATGAATAGAACCCTCTCTAAAGAAGATAGATGAATGGCTAACAAATATATGAAAAAATCCTCATCATCCCTAATCATCAAGCCAATGCAAGTCAAACTATGCTGAGATATCACCTAACCCCAGTGAGAATGGCCCACATCATAAAGTCTCAAAGCTGCAGATAGTGCATGAATTTGGAGAGAAGAGAACACTTTTACACTGCTGGTGGGACTGCAAACTAATCAAACTTTATGGAAGGAAGTATGGAGAATCCTCAAGGAATTCAAATTAGACTTCCCATCTGATCCTGTAATCCCATTACTAGACATCTATACAGAAGAAAACAAATCCTTTTATCATACGGACATTTGCACTAGACTGTTTATCACAGCTCAATTTACAATCACCAAAATGTGGAAACAATGGAAATGCCCAGGAATTCCAACCCAGGAATGGATTAACAAGCTGTGGTATACGTATACCATGGAATACTGTTCAACCACTAAAAAAGATGAAGACATTACATCTTTTGTATAAACCTGGATGGAGGTGGAACACATCTTCTTAGTAAAGCATCACAAGAATGGAGAAGCAAGAATCCAACATACTCAATTCTACTCTGAAGGCAGTAGGTGAGCTAATACAAGGAGGGTGAGTAGGGGAATGAGCGTGGGAGGTGGATGTGGGGTCATGGTGGAAGGCACACGGGGCAGGACACCATTACAAGAGGGACTTTATCTAACAAACGTAATCAGTATAATCTAATTCTTTGTACCCTCAATGAATCCCAAACAATTAAAAAATAATAAAATAAAAAAAGGATCTGAATAGGCCTTTGTTCAAAGAAGAGATAAATATGGCCAATAAGCACGTGAAAAGATGTTTTCCTGCCTGAGTCTGAAGAACATTCATTTGTGTCCTCTCTAGGAGACAGTTTCCCCAGCCTTTCCCTCTTGTCATTCAAGACCCAGCTCCAGAGATGACTCCCCTAAGCAGCCTCCTCTCTCTCCTGGGCAATGCTCTTGGCTCTGCTGGCCCAATTCCGGCAGCGGCTTAAATGCACCTCTGTTGGGGGCCTGTCACGCTGCACAGGGTTTATGTGACTATCTCTCAGAGGTAGATGAGCTCCTGCAGCCTAGGGACTGTATCATACTCACCTGTGCACTCACTCAGCAGCGGCTGGGGCAGAGCGAGGGCTCAGTAAGCGGGTGGCTGGAGGCAGGGAAGCTGCCTCAGCTTCGGGCTGAGGGTAGACGGCTGTACTAGGAAGCCAAAGCTAACTGTAATAGGTAAAGGTCAGGTAGCTGGGCCAAGAGTTCTAGAACTGTGGCTGCGTCTATCTTACCGAACTTGAAAACTTGCTCTCTGATCCTGAGACCTATCTAGCCTGTAGATTTTTTTAAAATTGTAGGCACCTGATTGAATGTGAGGCCACTGAGTCACTGTGAGGAGGGGAATAGTCCTGAGGACGGACAAGGCGTGAGGCCCCAGGTTTCAGCAGGAATGGGAAACCCTTTGAGGCCTCTGGGGGTGAGGGATGTGCTGGTGGGCAGACTTGAGCGCAGAAGGGAGCACCTGGGGACCCTTTCCTCTGTTTCTGGTGGCTTGTTTCTAGATCTCTTCAGTCCTAAGGAAGCCCTTTCTCTATAGGCCCTGTTGGCTAAGGGCCACGGGTGAGTGTGGGAGATGAAGGGTGTGCAGGGTGCTCTGGAAAGCCAGCAAGGGCCCTTGGGGCTCACCACCTCCTGTCTCTGGCCGCTTATAGGCAGCAGCTAGGGGTGTGTATGAGATTTCCATACAACTTGTTTCTATGACTGCCTCCCTGCATTAAATGAACCTGGAATTTAAGAGTTAGCTCTTGGGTCTTAGCGTGAGGCACTTATAGGAACCCGTTTCTCCTAGCTGGCCAACCAGCCAGGCTATCAGGTCCTGCGGCTTGAGGGAGCCCTCAGCCTCAGCATCCTAGTGCAATGTCTTCCCTGCCCCCAGGCCCTTTGCCTGAAGGTACGACTCATTCACCCAGTGCCAGTCTGAGCTCATATCAGAGCCGCCTCTGCCTCTCAGGCAAAGTCACACTTCTCTGTTTATACTCTCAACTACCTATGTGGTTCCTTCATAGCTCTCACTGGAATCACACTCCTGTGATCATTTTGTTCCATTGCTATCTTTCTCCCAAACTAGAGCATGACCTCCCTGAGGGTGAGGACTCTGTCTCTGCCGCTCACCATTCTGTCCCAGAGCCAAGCACAGAGCCTGGCACAGAGTAAATTAATACGTGAGGGAGCACACATTTGTTTATTATTTTTTTTTTTTTTTGAGACAGGAGCCTCAAGCTGTCCCCCTGGGTAGAGTGCTGTGGCATTTCAGCTCACAGCAACCTCCAACTCCTGGGCTCAAGTGAGTCTCCTGCCTCTGCCTCCCAAGTAGCTGGGACTACAGGCGCCCACCACAATGCCCAGCTATTTTTTTGGTTGCAGCTATCATTGTTGTTTGGCGGGCCCGGGCTGGATTCGAACTCACCACCTTGGGTGTACATGGCTGGCGCCTTAGCCACTTGAGCCACAGGCACCGAGCCGGGGAGCACACATTTGACAGAAGTACATGATGTTCCCATAAAAACCCTGGACAGGGGCGGCACCTGTGGTTCAAGGGAGTAGGGCACTGGCCCCATATAGGGAAGGTGGTGGGTTCAAACCCGGTCCCTGCCAAAAAACTGCAAAACAAATAAACAACAACAACAATAAAAACAAAAACAAAAAACTATGTACAATATGCTTGGCTGGCTAAGAGTGCATGGTTGGAAGTGCCAGGCGAGGCCAGGTCACAAAGGCCTTGTGCCAACATCAGGCGGTTGGTGTGACCGTGCAGCCCCAGGGGACCACTGAATGCACTCACATGAAGGAGTGCCATGTGCTGTGGGCAACATTGGATAGGAGACTCTAGAGCCTGGGTGGCCACACGGGGCACCAGGGTCCTCATTAGGGTCACGAGGGCTTGAGTTGAGGTCAGGGCAGTGGTGCAGGGGAAAAGAACTAAGCCAGTGTTCATGGTAGCGAGTAACCCAGTGCAGTGGCTTCGTGGCCCTTCTGAGAAAACAGTACTTCTGCGCAAGAGAGCTGGGAAGGGAGCCCCAGAGGCTCCTGTTGGCAACAAAGTGTGTTCCACAGACACATGCCTGGATCACAAAGAGTCTTGCAAATGATTCCTCCAGAGGCAGTCACCAGGAAGTGATTCGACAGCGCAGCAGCTTGGGCAGGGGCAGGCCTTGTGCCAGTGATAGCAGAGCCGGGCAATAGCACATGGAAAGTCGCTTGTGCAGTGAACATGTCTGCAATACTCCTTCATTTAAGGCTTGACACGGAGTCAGAGGAAGAGCTTGGGAGACTCTGCGACCTGAGAAGCCACTGGGGCTTCGGGCTGGGGCCAGGAGGGTGCTGCCCTGGGCCAAGTGGAGATGTGGTGAGCTGGGTTTACGCTGCCCACCAGAACCATGCTGCTTGTCCCAACACGTGTACTCTCTGTCCCCCAGGAGGCTGGTAATCAATTGAAGGGCAGTTAGGTCACCCAGTTCCTCTTCTCATGGGAACTTGCTAGGGGGGAGGCTGGGTGGTTGGGAAGGTGCTGAGTAAAAACCTATACAGTTGGGAGTCTCTCTGGACCTAGACTTGTCCTGTAGAACACCGAGCACAGTTGTAATGGAGATATTCATGCACACATTTTTTTTTTTTTTTTTGAGACAGAGCCTCAAGCTGTCGCCCTGGGTAGAGTGCTGTGGCATCACAGCTCACAGCAACCTCCAACTCCTGGGCTCAAGAGAGTCTCCTGCCTCCGCCTCCCAAGTAGCTGGGACTACAAGCACCCGCCACGACACCTGGCTATTTTTTGGTTGCAGCCATCATTGTTGTTTGGTAGGCCCAGGCTGGATTCAAACCTGCCAGCTCAGGTGTATGTGGCTGGCGCCTTAGCCATTTGAGCCACACACATTTGTTTAATGCCTGTCTTGTTAGACCATAAACTTCGTGAGGGTTGGGAGTGGGCTTCTGTCCTCTATGGTAGCTTCACTTAACAGGCTTCCTGGCATATAGCTGGCCTGCAAAATCTATTCGTTGAAGAAATGAAGGATGCTCACAGCAACCCAGTAAAGTAGGTACTGCTATTATCCTAATTTAAGGATGGCCAAAATGAGTCTTAGAGAGCTTGAGTGGCCCAAGCCACAGAGCAGGGAGTAGCACCCAGGATTCAGAGTCATGATTATTAGCATGAGGAGCGGGTATGTGGCCCAGGATTGGCCAGTAAAATTTGATCTGGGGAAGGTAAGGCCCTTGTCCTTTCTGGCCTCTTGTCTATTGGGATGTGAGACTAGGGCTGCTAGTGGGCAGGATTCTAGCCTAGTGGGGCAGTTGGCCCTGGAGCATGGTGTCAGAGAGAAGCAAGGATGGGGGGTTCTGCATGCTGTTACCACCTTGCCCTCTCTGTGGTTTGAAATGAGAGCCAATATATCCTCCTTAGCTCAGTCTGGCCTGGCTCACCTTTCTTGCACTGGTAGCAGAGTTCTGATGGACACAGTGATCAAACCCGACCCCCTGTCAGTGTAGTGAAAAGACCACTGACCTGGGTTTCAGTTCCAGCTCCTCCAGGCGCTCAGTGTGTGACAGAGCAAATCCCTCTCGACCTCTGGGTCTCAGCTGCCTCCCCTGTGAAATGGGGTAGAGACTTCTAACTTCCAGGTTGGGAGGGGGATCATAAACAAGTACTGAGGTCTAGCTAGCTTCCTCCATTGCCCCTGTGGGTGGCTTTTGCTTTTGATAATAGAAAACTCATCCAGGATGAGCTTACGCAGTGAGGCTTTGATCACTGCATGCCACGAGAAGACCAAGGGTAGGGCAGGTCCAGGAGGGTGAGCTCAGAAGCTCAGCAGCGTCACCACAACCCAGGTTCTTTCTGTCTTTCAGCACTGCCCTTCTCAGAGTGTTGGCCATTTCCCTCAAGGTCATAAGATTGCTGCCACAGCTCCAGCTCCAGGCATCACAGGGTGTTGACCTGGGGAGGGAGGAGTTTCTTCTTGATGTCCCTTTGTAACAGTGTGAGGAAAACCTTCCCATTGGTCCCCTGCAGATGTTGCTTCAAGTTTTATTGGCTGGAATTGCTGTACGCCCATTGCTTGACAGAGCATTGACGGTGGGGGGGAATAAAGCACCATGATTGACTTAGAGTAATAATTGGAGAAAAAAACAAGGGACCAGGGTAGGAGACTGAACAAAATATTAGCAAGAATAAAGGAGAGAAAGGGTGTCCATGGATGGATCCTGACCATCTCAAATAGCCCCTGGCCATGGTAGATGCTTAGGGGGTCTTCACTGAGCAAGCCCTCTGCAAGATCTGGAAGAGCTTCCTGATTGGGGAACAGGTTCTTCAGATGACTGTGCAGACTGTCTTTAAGAATTTTTCAGGCCTTGGGGAAGTACCCAAATGCACTGGCAAGGCAGGGGTGGGTGGGTGTGGGGTCTGGCAGAAGAAGTTCTGGCACTTGGCAGGGTTGGAGAGGCCAGGTGTGCATGGCTATCTCAGTCCAAGGCAACGGTCCTGCTCCCGGCTCATCATGGCTGGTCTGGAGGCTCTGAGAAGCCAGAGAGAAGGGTGGGGTGGGGAGCAGGAGTGGCTTCTACAGGGAGGGCTCTAAGGGCTGCAGAAGGTGGTGCTCCCTTGGGCAGCAGCATGCAAATGGTGGCAACTGAGATGGGGAAGCAGGCTCCTTCTTCAGTCTAACATTTAGTTCTTTCAGTATCTCTTCCCTGAGCACCTGCTACATGCCAGGAATATGCTAAACCCCGGAGACAACAAGACAAGCTAACGCAGGCATGGCCCCCACCCTCTTGGAGCTTAAAGTCTAGCGGGGGGAGGCAGCTATTAATCAAATAATCCCAACAGTAATTTAAATTGTAACTACGGTGAATGACAAGAAGGAGAATGTGTGCTACAACCCTGGGAGTGCCATTCCCAATAGTGACCCAGGAAGAAGGTGTGGGAGGTGGAGGAAGGGAATGGTTTTGAGACATAATTAGATGGTGAGGTCCACAAGCCATGATGATGGGTCACGGTGGGCTGAGGAACAGGGAGGTGTGAAGGATGCCGGCCCTGTTTCTGTCTCTCTTAATGGTGGTACTGTTTAGAGAGATAAAACACTAGAAGAAGATCAGGGTAGGAGGCAGGGGTGGGGGAGCTCTCAAATGGGGAAATTGGGTTTTAGTAGTGAGTTTGAGGTGTCAGGTGATTGACAGGTTTGATAGCAGCAGGGCTTTTCAAGCTCTCACATCCTCAGATAGAGGAAAGATTGGTGGAGAACTCCCCCTTTTCCCTGGTTTTCCTTTCTGGTCATTTTGATCCTGGGACTGTGTCCTTTAAATGAAATTAATGATGACAATAAGACTTGCTGATTATTTACCCTGAGCCAAGCTCTCTTTTTAGACTTGACATATTTCAGCTTGAGAATCCAAAAACCTATGAAACGAATACTGTTAGAGTCTCCACTTCATATATGGGGAAACTGAGGGCCAGAGACTATGAGAAGCTTGTGTGGCTTGGCACCTGTAGTTTAGTGGTTAGAACACTGGATACATGCACTGGGGCTGGTGGGTTCAAACCCAACCCGGGCAAGCTAAACTTAATGACAACAACAACAACAAAACAATGGCCAGGCATTGTGGGGGCACCTCTAGTCCCAGCTACTTGGGAGGCTGAGGCAAGAGAATCGCTTAAGCCCAGGAGTTTGAGGTTGCTGTGAGCTGTGATGTAGCAGCATTCTACTGAGGGTGACATAGTGAGACTCTGTCTCAAAAAAAAAAAAAAGAAAAAGAAAAAGAAAAGCTTGTTGCCTGAGGTCAGGTGGCAAAGCTCAGAGTTGAGCACAGGCAGTCGGAACCCAGCAGCTGTGTTCTTAACCACTGCTCCCTGTGTACCTGACGTTTGTGTGAGTGTCAGGGATGACCCTGTTCTGGGACACTTCTAGCCATGAACTGACAGAAAGCTATTTCTTTCTTTTTTTTTTAATTGAATGGTAACTATGTACATTAATGCACTTCTGGGGTACAGTGTGGGGTTTTCACATGCAATCCGAAATACTTCCATCAAACTGGTCAACACAGCCTTCGTGTCATTTTCTCAGTTGTTGTTTTAAAATGTTCACATTCTACTCTTAGAAAGATTTACTTGGCTTGGTGCCTGTGGCTCAAGTGGCTAAGGTGCCAGCCACATATACCTAAGGTGGCGGGTTCGAATCCAGCCCGGGCCCGCCAA
>NW_003852416.1:23319945-23324520 GCF_000181295.1 Otolemur garnettii
ATTTGTTAAATAGGGAATCTTTTCCCCACTCAATGTTTTTAATTGGCTTGTCAAAGATCAGGTACTGGTAAGTAGTTGGATTCATCTGTTGGCTCTCTATTCTTTCAGAAAGCTATTTCAATTTTGACTCTGTGACAGCACATGGTGGTGGCATCTTTGTGGTGGCACAAAGATTTTAGCTGAATTCATATTAGAGAATTTGAGAAGCAGAAAATGAAAGGGGATGGCTGACAATAAAGGTGTCTAAGTCTTATTTTCTATGTCATGGGGATGAGACCCTGGTTGTCACGTTGCTGACCCCTGGCAGGGCTCAACCATTGCAGCGCTGTGAGAATGTCCCTAGAGGTGGAGGTGGGCTGTACCCAGGACCTGGGGTTTACATGCAGGGAGGAAACAGCCCAGTATGGGGCCTTTCCTTGCTGAGACATAGTTCAGCAAGGAAAAGATGAGTAGGCCCAGCTATGGGCTACCCAACTCTTTAATTCCTTTTTATTAGAATAAAAACAATTTTTCTATGGATATATAATAGTTGTACATACATTTTTTTTTGGTCGGGGCTGGGTTTGAACCTGCTACCTCCAGCATATGGGGCTGACACCCTACTCCTTTGAGCTACAAGTGCCATCCAGTTGTACATACTTTTATGTAGAACTTCCCAAATTCTTTTTTAAAATTAATTTTTAATTAAAACCATAACTGTATACTTTTATGAGGTACTATGTGCTCATTTGATACACAATGTGGAATGCTTAATTCAAACTGATTAACATCGCCATTCATCTCTTATCATCAGAGAAATGTAAATCAAAACCACTTTGAGATATCACCTAACTTCAATAAGATTAGCCCACATCACAAAGTCCTAAATTCTTGTCTGTTAATTCAGATAAAATGTTTATTAGAATATGTTGGCCAAGAATCAGGACTGCAGTAGCTTTCTTTATTTTCAGTTTTTCTTTTTAATTGTACTAAGATAGAAAACTGCAAGAAACAAAGGTATAGCTTAATGAATTATCGTAATTGTGAACACTCTGGTAAAGAAGCACCAAGATCAAGAAAAGAAGTTCCAGAAGCCTCTGTGTGCCCTCTCCCAGCACAACTCCCATCCTGCCCACCGAAAGTAATCCCATCCTAACTTTTACAGTAATCACTTCCTTGCATTTCTATATAATTTTACCACCCAGGACTGCCTCCTTATACTCTGAAATTTAGTCTTGAGTACCTGCTTAAGAAAAAAGAAATTGTAATTGTGCTAAAAACATAGAACATAAAGTTTACCATCTTAACCATTTCAAGTGTATAGTTTAGTACATTAAGTGTAGTCACATTATTGTGCAACAAATCTTTGGAACTTTTCATCCTGCTAATCTGAAACTCTACACCAGTGTTTTTTCAACTTCTTCTTTTTTTTTAATCTCACAATACACTTGAACCTATAGTTAAACTTCCGCGGCACACTTAAATTATGTTGATTAAAAAAAAGGAGTAAAAAAGAGAATATACTTACTGTGCTTTGAACTTCTTTTGAAAATAATTTAATTAATAGTCTTTAAAAATTTTCACAGCACACCTAAGATCCTCTCATGGCACGGTTGAAAATCACTGCTCTATACTCATTAAACAACAACTCCCATCTCCCCTCCCACCCCAGCCTCTGGCAACTGCTGTTCCACTTTCTCTATCAATGGATTTGACTTACGTTATGTAAGTGGAATCACATCCCGTTTGTCTTTTCGTGGCTGGCTTATTTCAGTTAGCATAATGTCTTCAAGGCCATTCAGTGCCTTTAAGGTCTTCAGTGTCTTCAAGGTTTGTCCATGTTCTAGTGTTCTCGTGGGACTGAATTTCTTTCCTTTTAAACACAGAGTGATATTCCAATGTATGTACATACCACATGTGTTTATCCATTCATCTATGGATGGACACTTGGGTTGCTTCCATCTCTTGGCTATTGTGAACAGTGTTGCTACGAATGTAGGTGTGTGGCTGGCTGTGCTGGACCACGCCTGTAATCCTAGCACTCTGGGAGGCTGAGGCAGGTGAATTGCCTGATCTCAGGAGTTTGAGACCAGCCTGAGCAGGAGTGAGACCCCATCTCTAAAAAATAGCCAGGCAGTCCAGGCTTGGTCTATAATCTTAGCACTTTGGGAGGCTGAGGTGGGTGGACCGCCTGAGCTCACAGGTTTCAGACCAGCTTGAGCAAGTTTGAGACAGTCTCTTAAAAAAAAAAAAACACAAAGTGGGCACTTGTAGTCCCAGCAACTTGGGAGGCTGAGATAAGAGAATTGTTTGAGTCCAAGAGTTTGAGATTGCTGTGAGCTATGATACCACCGCACTCTACCAAGGGTGTCAAAGTAAGACCACGTCTCAACAATAACAACAACAAAAATAGCCAGGCATTGTGGGGGCACCTGTAGTCTCAGCTCCTCGGGAGGCTGAAGCAAGAGGACTGCTTGAACCCAAGAGTTGGAGGTTGCTGTGAGCTGTGATGCCATGGCACTCCAACAGGGGCAAGAAAGTGAGACTGTTTAAAAAAAAATAAGAGTTTGAGGTTGCTGTGAGCTATTGCACCTCAAGGCAGTCTACCAAGGGCAACAAAGTGAGACTCTGTCTCAAAAAAAAAAAAAAAAAAAGAATGTGGGTATGCACTTACCCACTTTTCTTTCTTTCTTTCTTTTTGAGACAGAGTCTATTATGTTGCCCTGGGTAGAGTGCTGTGGCATCACAGGTCACAGTAACCTCAAACTCTTGGGCTTAGGTGATTCTCTTGCTGCAGCCTCCCAGGTAGCTGGAACCACAGGCTCCTGCCACAACACCCAGTTATTTTTTGTTGCATTTCTCACTGTTGTTTAGCTGGCACAGGCTGGGCTCAAACCTGCCAGCCTCGGTGCATGTGGCTGGCACCGTAACCACTGTGCTACAGGTGCCGAGCCACTTACCCGCTTTTTATTTTCATGTATCCTTTAAGTCTCTTTTAAGCCAAAGATTCTCCTTTCACCTCTTTTCTTCCTTCTTACTCTGTAATATGTGCTGAAGAATCCAGGGCATTCAGCCAGTAACCTTTCCCCCAGTCTGGATTTACTGATGGGGCAGTTCAGCATGTCCTCTCTGGGTGGGCGTGCTTTGTTTCATGGTGCTGTGCCTCATTATGCTTTGCAGATGTTGAATTTTATAAACTGAAGGTTTGTGGCAACTTTGAGTCAAGCAATATTAGTGCCATTTTTCCAATAGCACATGCTTGCTTGATGTCTCAATCACATTTTGGTAATTCTCACAGTATTTCAGAATTGGCACTATTATCATACCTGTTATGGTGATCTGTGATCAGTGATCTTCAATGTTACTACTGCAATGGTTTGGGGGCATCATGAACTGCACCCGTACCGGACAGTGAATTTAACTGATAAATGTGTGTGTTCTCACTGCTCCACCCACTAGCTGTTCTTTGTTGCTCACCCTCCCCCCACTGGTCCTCCCTAGTCCCTGAGATGCAACAATACTGAAATTAGGCCATTTAGTAACCCAATGATGGCTTCTATGTGTTCAAATGAAAGGAAGAGTTCTATGTCTCTCACTTAAAATCAAAAGCTAGAAATGATTAAGCTTAGCTAGGAAGGCATGTTGAAAGCTGAGATAGGCCAACACTAGGCCTCTTGTGCCAAATACATAGCCAAGTGGTAAATGTAAAAGGAAAAGCTCTTGAAGGTCCTATACCAGTGAACCACAGATGATAAGAAAGCAAAACAGGCTATTGCTGATGCAGAGAAAGTTTTATTGGTCTGGATAGAAGACCAAACTAGCCACAACATTCCCTAAGCCAAAGCCTAATTCAGAGCAAGGCCCTAATGCTCTTCAATTCTAAGAAGGCTGAGAGAGGTGAGGAAGCTTCAGAAGAAAAGTTTTAAGCTAGCAGAGGCTGATTCATGCTGTTTTATAATGTAAAAGTGTGAGGTGAAGCAGTAAGTACTGATGGAAAAGCTGGAGTGTTATCCAGATGATCTAGCCAAGATAATTGACAAAGGTGACTACACTAGACAACAGATTTTCGATGTAAAAAAAATAGCTTTTTACTAGAAGAAGATGCCATCAATGACTTTCAGAGCTAGAGAGGAGAAGTCAATGCCTGGCTTCAACGTTTCAGAGTACAGTTTGACTCTCTGCTTAGGGGCTAATGTAGCTGGGGACTTTAAGTTGAAGCCAGTGTTCATTTACCATTCTGAAAATCCTGGGACTCTTAAGATTTATGCTAAATCTACTCTGCCTGAGGTCTGTAAATGGAACAACAAAGCTTAGATAACAGCAAATCTGTTTTATGAGATGGTTTATTGGAATTTTTAAGTCTACTGTTGAGACCTGCTGCTCAGGAAAAAAGGTTCCTTTCAAAATATTACTGCTCATTTACAAAGTATCTAGTCACCCAAGAGCTCTGAAGGAGATCTACAAGGTGTTGGGGTCCCGCCCCAGGGGAAGGGTCCATTAAGACCTGTAGAACTGGCTCGGCACCTATAGCTCAACCGGCTAAGGCGCCAGCCACGTACACCTAAGGTGGCGGGTTCGAATCCCCAGCCCGGACCC
>NW_003852416.1:23324737-23329228 GCF_000181295.1 Otolemur garnettii
TCAAAAAAAAAAAAAAAAAAAAGACCTGTAGAACTGGCTGAGACTGACTGAAGAAATAGAAAGTTAGAAATGAGGGCAAAGAAAGAGACATGAGACACAGAATAGAATTAAAGGTGGGAACTCAGGGGTCCATTGCCCGTTTGTGGAATTCTGGCAATGGCGTTGAGTGTTTGCTCTACTCTGCTTTTTTTGAAGTCTATTTGCCCAGAGGGTAAGATGAGGGAGGGAATAAAGATGACAGAAGTTTCTCTGAGTGACCATATCAGCTCCTATTGTTATTATTATTAATTTTAGGGGTTTGAGTAGCCTTGAGGATTCTGAAATCTGAGCCTTGTATTAGGAGAGCCTCCTGCTTGAGATCACACAGATTTCTAGGGAGGTGTTAAACTCTGCTAGTTTCTTGTAGAGAAAACACCACTGGCATTAACCTCCTCTGAGGAATTGGTGGGAGGGAGGAATTTTCCTCCCATCATCACCATAGAAGATCTTCCTCTGCAATAATGGATATAAGTTCTTTTGCCCATATCTCAGGGCTCAAGCTACTCCCTTGATCTCTGCCCCAGGCAAATGCAAATCTCCATCATGGGTATCTGCTTTGCCTGTTTACTAGGCAGGAAATGACTCAGTTAATGTATCTTTCTAGGTCTTTGCCATAGTCTCTTCTACGACCATTTTTCCTTAGAGTGCTGCAGACCCAGCAGGGGTGTTTATAAGCTGTATCCTCAAAAGCTAGAATTTCAGAAAAAGCAGGAAATTTGCTAGCAAAGGCTAGCTTAAACGTAAACTACCTGACTTTTCTTTGTTCCAACTCACTCAGCTTACTTTTTAATTTTCCCCCTTTTCTAGGGGTGCTTTCTCTTGATAAGAATGGGTCTTTGGTCCCCATTCTCCCAGCACAAGGAAATAAATGTTGTTTTAATGCCTGCTGGCACAACATTCATTCTGCCACCCATAGATCAAGGAATAATTTTGACTTTCAAGTTTTATTATTTAAGGCTGGGCATTGCAGATCACTTTGGGAGACTGAGGTGGAAGAATCACTTGAGGCCAGGAGTTTAAGACCAACCTGAACAATATAATGAGACCCTGTATCTAAAAAATACATATATAAAAAAAATAGCCAGGCATGGTACCTGTAATCCCAGCTACTCAGGAGGCTGAGATGGGAAGACGGCTTGAGTTCAGTCCTTCAAGACCAGATGATCAACATAGCAAGCAAGAACCATCTCAAAGAAATTAAAAAATGAAAAGAAAAAGAACATTCATGATTCATGGGAGGAGATCAAAATATTGATATTAATAGGAGTTTGGAAGAAAGTGATTCTAACCCTCATGGATGACTTGAGGGGGGTTTAAGACTTCAGTGGAGGAAGGAAGTAACTGCAGATGTGGTGGAAATAGCAAAAGAACTAGAATTAGAAGTGGAGTATGAAGATGCACCTGAATTGTTTCAGTCTCATAAAAGTTGAATGGTTGAGGAGTTGCTTCTTACGGATGAACAAAGAAAGTGGTTCCTTGAGATCAAATCCACTCCTCTTGACGATACTGCGAACATTATTGAAATAATTTAGGATATCAACAAAGAATTTAGGATATCACATAAACTCAGTTATTAAAGCCATGGCAGAATTTGAGAGTGTTGACTCCAATTTGAAGGGAATTCTAGAATGGGTAAACTGTTATTTAACAGTATCATGTGTTACAGAGAAGTCTTCTGTGAAAGAAAGAGTCAATAGATGTGGCAAACTTTATTGTCTTCTTTTAAGAAATGGCCACGAATGCCCCAAGCTTCAGCAACCACTATCCTGATTTATCAGCAATCAATACTGAGGTAAGACTCCACCAGTAAAAAAAGATTATAACTTGCTGAATGCTCAGATAATTGTTGACATTATTTTTAGCAATAAGTATTTTAAAAGTAAGATATGTGCAATTTTTTAAAGACATAACGCTATTATCTTAACAGACCACAGTATAAAAACTTTTAAATGCACTGGGAAGCCAACAAGTTAGTGTGACTTGCTTCATTGTGATTTTCCCTTTACTGTGGTGGTCTGGAACAGAGCCTGTAATATCTCTGAGTTATGCCTATATCGCTAGTAAATTGGTTAGCTGAATCCAATCACAGGTTTTGGCCAGGTGCAGTAGCTCATGTGAATAGTCCCAGGCTGTAGTCCTAGCTACTTGGGAGGTTGAGGCAAGAAAAGGGTTGAACCCAGGAATTTGGAGTTACAGTGAGTTATGATCATACCACAGTACTCCAGCCTATCTCAAAAACCCACGAAACAAAAACAAACAATCCCTCCCAATCTAGGTTTCAATTTTTTGGCAACTATAGGTGGTTACGTGTTCCTTCCTCAAGAGGTACACATAAGATATTAATGTGCGTGTGTGTAGGAGATGATGTTAATGGTACTCATTACCTAGATCCATTAATTAATTGACAGGTAGAAAATGGTGTTATTCTGATTCGGCCATTCCCTTTTTATTAATTAAGTGCAGCAACTTTCTTGACAGCCAGCTAATGGAGAGCAACTACACTACAACCAGTGTAACATCACTTCTGTGTGTTTTAGATCTTCGTTGTTTACAAAAGATTTTGTTTGAAGAAGGGTCCGCTGCTTATAAAAATGTAAAAAAGAATTGAGAACTTATGGGTAACAATAGTCGATTGAATCTATCTCCTTTCACTCTCTCAAATTCCTACTAAATTGACAGAAAAATAATTTTTTGGGGGGGGGGAGATAAAAAGCAGAAGAGGGCCATCAGGAACAACATTTTGGATAAGTTGGAAAGGTTTGACATCCTCTAAGACAAGTGTCCTCAAACTACAGTCCATGGGCCACATGTGGCCCGCCTAGGACATTTATCTGGCCCTCCGGGTGTTTTTGCCACTGCTGCCTGTCCTGCTTTGCAGCCAACTCGGCCTGGGGCCCACAGTCCGGCCCTCCAACAGTCTGAGGGACAGTGAACGGGCCCCCTTGTTTATAAAGTTTGAGGACCCCTGCTCTCAGAGCTTACTGAGAGGTCAATATTTTGAGATCTTTAGTATCTAAAAAAGTCTTCATTTTATCTTCAATTTTGAAAAACAGTTTGGCTGGGTATAGAATTCTAAGTTGGGGATCATTTTCTTTCTCTCTTTCTCTCTTTCTCTCTTTCTCTCTTTCTCTCTTTCTCTCTTTCTTTCTTTCTTTCTTTCTTTTTTTTTGAGACAGAGCCTCAAGCTGTCGCCCTGGGTAGAGTGCCGTGGCATCACGGCTCATAGCAACCTCCCAACTCCTGTGCTCAAGTGATTCTTCTCCTTCCACTTTCCAAGTAGCTGGGACTACAGGTGCTCACCACAATGCCCGGCTATTTTTGGTTGCAGCCGTCATTGTTGTTTGGCGGCCCAGGTTGAATTGGAACCCACCAGCTCAGGTGTATGTGGCTGGGGCTTCAGCTGCTTGAGCCACAGGCGCCGAGGCTAGGGGATCATTTTCATTCAAAATTTTGAAGGGGTTGTTTCATTGTCTTCTGTCTTCCAGTGTTGCTGTTGAGAATATTAAAACCATTCTAATTCCTGCTCTTTGCAGATGATGTATTCCTGCTCTTTCTGAAGTTTGTAGTATCTTCTTTTTGTCCTCACTGTGCTGAAATTCCACAGTCATTCTATTTGGTGTGGATCTATTTTCATACATGGTGGCAGCAAATACCAAAACAATTACTTTAAAGGGGTGAAAATTATTGCTTCCAGGGAAGGGAAATGGGGGTTGGAGAAGGGACCGTCATTTTCATAACAGTTCTTACAGAACAATTTGACCACTTATGTGCATGTATAACTTTGACATAAAAATTAAAACTAAAATGAAAAGAGAAGACAAAGAAGGAGCATGGGCTTTGTGCATAGTATAGTAGGCCGGAATCTGTTACTTTGTTAGCAGGATGTTTATGGGTCACATAACAGCTCTGAACATTAGTTTTCTTATTTTAAAATGGAGGGGGCTGGGGATAATTCCCATCTTGTCCAGATCTTGGGATTGTGTGATAATGAAGATATGAAGAATGAATCCCTTAGGAAGTGTTACCATCCCTGAAAAGACCAGAGAGCCTGGGTGACTGCTGAGGGGCAGGCTGTGTTTCAGGTTGCCAGAGGACCTTGGCCAAATCAAGTGGGTGTCATTCCCAGCAGCCCAGCATTTGTTAGGTTATTAAATATGAAATGTCCAATTTCAAGTCAAAAGTTTAGTCTATTATGTCTCAAAACAAGAGCAGTACGATTAATCAAAGTAGCACCTAAACTATCGACACAGTTTTGCCCTCTTAACGGTAACTTGTTTATGCCAGCAGTGAAGAAGCCTGAACAGTGAGTGGCAATGAAATCATGCAAGCCATTTTCTGCAGCTTGTTGAGAATTGAATTTTTTTTTTTTTTCTTTGAGACAGAGCCTCAAGCTGTCCCCCTGGGTAGAGTGCCATGGCATTACAGCTCACAGCAACCTCCAACTCCTGGGCT
>NW_003852416.1:23330766-23368555 GCF_000181295.1 Otolemur garnettii
AGGACAGCTTGAGGCTCTGTCTCAAAAAAAAAAAAAAAAAAAAAGATTTGAGAGCTAATCAAAAGCCAAAGTGAGTGTTTGAAAGGCCGAGGATGTACCTTCACAATAAAAACAAAACAAGAAGTGTGAAAGTGAAATGTCACAAATATCTACCATCAAATTTAGTACTTAAGGAAATCAGACATTTCATAGATAATAACCTCAATACTTCGCTTCTCTTTCCATTTCTTGCTAGTAGAGAAAAAAAAGGTTTGTTCTACCTGGTAGAGAAGGGGCCCAGTTAGGCCAGATATGGTGGCTCACACCTATAATCCCAGCACTTTGGGAGGACAAGGTGGGAGGATCACTTGAGGCCAGAAGTTCGAGACCAGTCTAGGCAACATAATGAGACCCCATCCCTAAAACAATTCTAAAAATTAGCCAGGTGGTGGCACAACCCTGTGGTCCCAGCTACTTGGAAGGCTGAAGAAGGAGGATCACTTGAGCCCAGGAGTTTGAGTTTGAAGCTGGGTGGGCTATGATTGCACCACTGTATTGCAGCCTGGGTAATAGAACAAGACCCTGTCTCTAAATCAAAAAGAAAAGAAAAAGGGGGAAAAAAAGGAAATAGGCCTAATCCAACTCTAGGCTTTTTTGGGCCCTGGTTACCTATGTGCTAAGTTAATCCCCTAGTCTCTCCTGGGGCTTCCTTCAGTTATGTGGCCCTCATGCTGTCAACTCCCAAGCTTCTGAGTCTGTTCTTCAGAAGCCATTCTCTCCTGGAAACTGAACCTGAACTTGGATTTTGGGGAAGCTGCTACCAGTCAATAGTGGGAGCCAGCCTTCCTCAAAATGTGGCTAGAAAAACCAGAGATGCCAGCTTACTCTGTCTCTTAATCAAGATACTTGTGTACACGTGAGAGAAAGCTTATGGTTTTTGGTTCTGAAGCTTAGCTCAATGGAAAGAATGCTGGTGACTTCTTCCAGATGTCAAATCTTCTTCAGCTTTCTTTAGTTGTCCTAGAGCATATCTTGTCTGTGTTGGCTTGGAAAAGACACACTCCCAGTCCACTGAGCAGTTCTGAATGCCTAGAAAGTGTTGTTTCTTCCAGTTAGAAGAGAGCATTAGAGCTTACCTCAATGGAAAGAACTCCTTTGGTCACGGCCAAAGGAGGGGAAAGTGGTAGCATGCCCACCAGGTACTTGTCTTCCCTGATAAAATTATTTTTTCTTCTTTTATTGAGTTATAACTTTCATAAAGTGCACTAATTTTAAGTGTTTAACTTGTTCGTTAATATACATATAAATGGATATGTGTATAAATATTTATATACACACTACCACCATCTAGACCAAGATACAGATTATTTCCAGAAACCCAAAAGCCTCCCTTGCACCCTCATTCAGTCTCTCCTGTCTCAAAAGCAACTATTATTTTGACTTCTATCACCATTGATGAGTTTTGCTTGTGTTTTACGTCATGCTTTTAATTAAGCAACATGTATGCTTGCATCTGGCTTCTTTCACTCAGCAGAATGCCTGTGGGACTCATTCATGTTTGTTGGGTGGTTCGTTCTTGCTCATTATTCCACTGTAGAGCTACACTGCAATTTGTTTACCCATTCTGTTGATGAACATTTGAGTTGTCTCCAAGTCTGAGCAATTATGAATGAGGTTGCTATAAATATGCTTGCACATGTCTTTTGGTGGACTTAACCATCACTTCTGTTGAAGACATATATCTGTATATCTTTCTATACAGATACACAAGGTCTGACACTTAAGTTCACGAACTCATCCTAGAAAAAGTGCTAAATACCTCACTGTTCAATATCGCTACAGTCACCTTTGAGGTACTCCCCTTAGGAAGCTGAGCACTAACACCAGTGCCTGGTCTACCCTTTGATTTTTGGAACTCTTTTTCTAGGATGGCCATCAGAGCTGTCATTGTATTACCCTTGATGTTCTGAATGTCATCAAAATGTCTTCCTTTCAACATTTCCTTTATCTTTAGGTAAAGAAGAAAGTCAGTGGGGGCCAGATCCAGGTGAGTAGGGAGGGTGACTCAAACTCCCTCACAGAGAGTGCCCTGTGAGCTGGTGCATGATCATGACACAAGAGCCCATTTTTGCACACATCCTTCTCCTGCCAAGATTTTCCTATTTCTCTAGCAATGTGTACTTGGTCTGCTGTGCTTCTCATAGTTAGTCAATGATTTTGATGCATAATTCAATGAATTTTTGCAATGTTTTAGTCAGTTCTGCACATAGTGGCAAGTTTGTGAACTTAATTGGCAGATCTTGTATGTCTCCAGGAGCGGAAAGGAACTGTTGGGTCATAGGGTAGGTAAATGTTTAGCTTGTAGGGTGAGTTCAAATCACTAAGCACTGAATCGCATCCAGTGAAAACAGTATCTGTCACACTGTCAAACTGCTAGGCTCTGGGCACACACGGAGCCATTGAATTTGGACTTGAACTATCAGATATGATATCAACTTAGAGCCACACTTAAAGAAAAGCAAACACCTAATACAGTCAGACTAGGGTGCACATTCTCTAACTTTTCCTATTTTCACAATGTTTCACATTTTTTATTATTTAATTAAACTTTGGTTTCTTGTAGGTTTGAGCACTTTTTTTTTTTTTAAGGCAAAGTCTCACTTTGTTGCCTTTGGTACAGTGTCATGGCATCATAGCTCACAGCAACCTCAAACTCTTCGGCTCAGGTGATCCTCTTGCCTCAGGATTTTATTTTTTAGTAGAGATAGGGTCTAACTCTTGCTCAGGCTGGTCTTGAACTTCTGAGCTCAAGTGATCCACCACCCTAGCCCCCAGAATGCTATGATTATAGGCGTGAGCCACTGCATCTGGCCAGGTTTGAATACATTTTTCTCCCTAATTCTTTTCTAGACATTCCAAGGGGTTGTCCAGTCTTGTTCTTCTAGATGTCAAATCTTCTTCAGCTTTCTTTAGTTGTCCTAGAGCTGCTCTTGTCTGAGTTGGCTGGGAAAAGGCTTGGTACACACCCCAAGTGTACCAACTGAGCAGTTCTCAATGCCTGGAACTGAGCAGTTCTCAATGCCTGGAAAATTATTGTTTCTTCCAGTTAGAAGAGAATAATTTCTCCAAAAATGACCTTTTTTACTTTTTAAAAGATAATACGATTTTTTTTTTAAAGAAAAAGCAATGTGGAGGAAAGACACTTTATTCCAATGCAAAGTTTTCAAACCAGGGAGATGCAGCCATCTGTATTAAATGAAGGTGTGTGCCCCCCAAATGGCTGCTTTTAACTTGGGTTCTCTGCTTTATTGAAATAATAGCATCTGTATGTTTGGCTTGTATTGAATACTGATGTTAGCTTACTAAATACTTCTGGCTGTAGAAGAGTCCGGATTTATAAACTTGCTTTTGATTTTAACAAGAAACACACTTCTTGTTTCAGCAATGCAGGGCCTTGTTCATGTTGGATACACAATAAATATTTATTGAATGAACTTAATGAAAATCATTTAAGAAAACATTACATAGACGGTAACTAAAGGATATGGAAAGTTCCTTCCAGCTCTAAGGTTTTAAGTCAAAGCCCTCCAGGGGTTTCCTCAGTCTCAGTCTGGAGGGGAGTGGTGAGATGGAGAAGGGAGAGAGCAGAAAGAAGTGAGCTGATACGCAACATCTGGGCCCCTGGGTCGGGTCTGTTCATCCAGCCTCCAGCTGCTCTGGCTCTGAACAACTATGAGCATTCCTGGATTTCTAAGTTCTGTCTTTCCTCAAAGATCAAGGACCTGCGTTTCTATTCCCATCCCAGTTCATTTCAGTTTCACAAATATTTATTGAGCACCTACTAGGTTCCAGGTCCTGGGCTAGGTGGTGGATTGCACCAGTGAATAGGAGAGAAGCTACAGATAGGCAGGCAGGCAGCCATGTAAAGGTGTAATCTCAATGTGTGAGGCATGTGATGAGGTAGGGAGAAGGATCTGCTCTGGCCCAGTCTGTTCTGTGACCTTAGGTCAGTTGCTTCTCTCAGAACTCTATTTCCCCATCTGTAAAATGGGGGGATTACAGTGTTTCTCTCTGAAGTAATGTTCAGCTGTACTGCACTGGGGCACTATGTGTCTGTCCCCACCAAGGGAAGCTGGAGACAGTGTGGCTGGGCAACTGGACAGGTTACAGAGCTAGACCAATTCTGCACCCCACCCCAGCCCTGGGCACACCCCCTCACAGATGGTGCCGGAACCCCCCAGAGGGCCTGTGCATGCCCCCATTCCCATGTGTCCAGAGCCATTCTGATTGACCCAGCGGTGCGGGTTTCTGTTTGTTCTGAGCCCCTCTTGGCAAAGATCCCTAGCCCCAAGCAGTGGTCCAGATGGCCCCAGCTGCCCCACTCCACCTCTACCAGCGTCCTGCCTTCCTCTTAGGTTGCTCTAGCTCTCCCAGGAACCCCAGTGGCATCCTCACAGTGCAGGGTCAGGCAGAGCTGTGGGCTGCAGCCAGGGAGCAAGTAACTGTGAACCTGTTCAGGACTTGGGTTCCAGCTGCTGCCCTGGCAGTCACAGCTGGTTGATGAATGCCCATATTGAAGAGGTTGAGAGACCTTCCAAGGATCCAGACTGGCTTGGCAGAAGCCCAAAAGCAGCCAAACAATCGATTTTGAAAATTCTTCCTTCCTTCCCTGAAAAATTCTCCAAGTCTTTCCTGCCGTGCCTACCTTGATTCCCTGACCCAACTTTAAAAACTGCCACGATTCTTTCCAATCTGCAGTCAGTCATTTATACCATTGTCTGGCTCTTGCAGGCACCAGGCCTGGATCTGAAAATGGAGCTTTGCCACCTGCTAGCTGCATGAGGGAGCATAGTTGACTCCTCTGTGTCCCAGATCTCTCAAAAAAGAGGGGTAGCAGCTCCACCCTTGCGGGGATTGCCTGCAGATCATTTAGGTCATGGATGACACCAACAGCAGGCAGCTCTGTCGCTGTGGAATGCGGTAAAATGGCCCAGGGTGTGACATCTGGAGTCAGACTGCCTGGGTTAAAATCTCCTGCCTCCCCTTTGTGGGGAACGATGAGAGAGTTATTTGATGCTAGCGATCACTATTGTTTTCAACATTTATTGGGCTCTTTCTGGGCATTCTGAACCACTTTCTCTCCCTTAACTGAGCCATTGCTGTTTTTATTATTTTTTATTGTGATAAACATATATATACAATAAAATTCTCTATTTTAACCACTTTTATATTTTATTTTATTTTTATATTTTGTAAAGACAAGGTCTAGCTATGTTACCTGGGCCGGTCTTGAACTCCTAGGTTCAAATCATGCTCTAACCTCAGCCTCCCAAAGAGCTAGGATTATAGGTGGGAATGACTGTGCTTAGCCTGGTATGGTTTTTAAAAACACATTAAATTCATCTAATGTTTTTAGGCTATGAGCTGCTAAACTTGGATTTTTTGCCAGTTTAAGAAGGACAACTACATTTGAGATAGAAGACCCCACCCACAGTCTGTGAAGGAAAGGAAAGGTCTAAGAATATCTGAATTTTGCGTCAGTTACATTCCCCAGCAGACCCAGAATGTGCTCGTTTGCAGAAGGAGCTAAGGGAAATGAAGAGGAAGGAATCCTCCAGAAATTACTCACCCATAATGTTTGTCAAAAGGAACTTTCTGTAGACAGACCTTTTCCCTAACTATCACTATTGCCAGTTTTGGCTATTTTTAAAATGAACACACTAACCATATGCCTGTATAGCAAAAGAACTTTCATATGTACTATCCGCTTAATCCCCACACCCTCCCCAGGAGATTGTAATTAAATGCATATTTTACATCCCAGCTCTGCCACCCATGCACTGTGTGACCTTGGACAAGCTGCTGGACATCTCTGTGCTTCCATCTCCTCATTTATAAAAATAGTACAGGGCTACTGTCTTAGTTCATTTCTCATTGCTATAAAAGAATCCCCGAGGCCGAGAAGTTTCTAAAGAAGAGAGGTTTATACGGCTCACGGTTTTGCAGTCTGTTTGAGAAGCATGGCACTGGCATCTGCTTCCAGCGATGGCCTCGAGGAGCTTCCAATTAAGGCAGAAGGTGAAGAGGGAGCAGGCGTGTCACATAAGGAGAGAAGGAGCAAGAGGGGGCAGAGCGGTGCCATGCTCTATCAGCTCTCCTGTGAACTAATAAAGCAAGAAGTCACTCATTGCTATGGGGAGGGCACTAAGCCATTCACGAGAGACCTGCCGCATGACCAAACGCCTGTCTCTGCGCTCTGCCTCCAACATAGGGGTCAAAATTTGGAGGGGACAAATGTCCAAGCTATATCACCTGCCTCATAAATTTGTTGGGAGGATTAAATGTTGTAATATGGAAAGCTCTTGGAACATTATGGGTCCTCAGAATTTATAGGCACAGTGGAAGTCTTTGTTAACAGGTCAGATTGTTCTTTAACACCCTGAGATGCAGGTGGGATAAGGAGCTCCCTGATGCCACATTTTTGGCCTCTTCTTGGTCCTTGGAGGACTGAAGCCTGGCTTAGGTGGAGAGGCTGCCTCTTCCTTCTCCTGGGTGGTTTTGGGTATACAATATGTTTCCACCTTGGGTCCTCCCTTTCCTACCCGAGGCAGAGGGGCTGAGGCAGAGGACCAGTAGAAGAGAGGAGATAGAGTGTCTCACTCCACAGCTTAACCTACCAGACGGCTTCCTCTCAGGATCTGTACTACTTCCCTTCCGAAAACATAATAGTTTTAATCCTGTTCTTGCCTCTGGGCCTTCTCCTGCTCTGTTCCCCTGTCTGAAACATGCTTGCCTTGCACCTGTTTGACTGGCTAATTCCTAACCATCCTTTAGATCTTAGCTTATACTCACTCTAGGAAGGGTTCCCTAATCTCTCATGTCCCCCGGTCTTCCATACTGCCCCTTAAGTATACACAATGTGGTAGAATGCCTGGATTTGCCTCTGGGAATGAAGACCGTATCCCCCTGACCAGATGGAAGAGCTTTCTGGGATGGCCCCCCGCTATTAGCCTTCACTGGGCACTGCCCATACTGTAAGAAAATTGCCCTGCCCAAGGTTACACTTCCTTGCAGGGGCAACCCCCATCCAGTGCTACTGGATAAGGGCCCAGCATTCTCACCGCAACTTGGGATAGCTCCAGAGGGTCATCCTATCTTTAGAACTTCTTGTAGACCTGACTGAGGCTTCCACTTAGCTGGTGTTACAGCTCCACAGAGACAGTGATTCTAACAGCAGTACTAATAAAGGTTCTGCAAGCCCTTCTCCATCCCAGAGTCTCTTCCCAGGACCCCAACCAGGTGGCACAGGTGCCAGGTGGTGACTGTTTAGGACTGACCAGTGGCACATTAATGCCTCCAGGATTATGTCCCAGTGTCTCAGTCTGGCCTTCAGGTTCTCTGCACCCTGCCCTCCCGCCTCATTTCATAATCTCATTGTTCCCCTGGGGAATTCTCTCTCTAGTCAAATGTGCTTCTCTATTGCTCTCTGACATAAACAGAAATGCTGTCTTTCCTGCACCTCTATTCTCCAGATCACTCCCCACCCCACCAATGACCTCCCTATGCGGCAGTTAGAATACTTACTCAGCATTTTCTCTGTGTCAGGCTCTGAACACAGTTAAAGTACAAGACAGACGCAAACCTATACATGTGGATCTTCAGCCTGGAAGGGAGGAGAGATAGTAGATAAACAAATAATTTCAAATCATAGTATAAAGTGCTCTGAAGGGGAGGCACAGGAAGGAACCCTGAGACCGCCTAGCAGTACAGAGAGCTGGCTGACCTACCCCAGTGTCAGAGAAGGCTTCCTGAGGCCTGCAGGATGAGGCGGACCATGCCAGGTTGATAATGGCCGGAGAGTCTTCTAGCATGAGGACTGGATGCACAAAGAGTGTTAAGATACTTCAAAAGCTAAGAGAAGACCCATGAGGCTGAGATTCCCTTCCTCTCTGGCCGGCTTCAGGACACTTGTCAGAGTCATGTAATTGTCTGTGTTCTTGACTGTCTCTCTCTGGCACACTGGGAATGTTTAGAGGGCACAGAGTGTTGTCAGAACATCTCTTACAAACTTCTGTTTCTGGCCAAGATGGGGTAAGGGGCCAAATTTACCCTCCTGCCTTAAACAACTAAAGAAGGCAGGAACAAAATTATGAAATAACCATTTTCAGAAAATAGACAACTGCTAGTGTGGCACAGTGATTCCTGAGAGAGGGAAACAGTGGGGTGAGTCCTTTAGTCTCCCCAGCTTACAGCCTGGAGAGAGTTTCCAGCCCACAGAGCAAGAGGGGCCCCATATGGAACCCAGCATCCACCTGAGCTATAGCTGGGAGTCTGGGGAGGCCATGGTGGTAAGAGTTTTTAGGGAAGACAGAAGAGATTGATTCCAAAGAGGACAACAGGCAGGGATTTGCAGGTGGTCCACCCCTGCTGTGCCATACTTTCTCCTCCCAGTCTGCAACTGTGAACTGATCAGTACATGTGTATAAATGGGAAAGTTCCACCCAAAAGGAGCAGGCAGAACCATCCTGGGAACTCCCATGGAGTTGGGAGTGGTTGACATTCCCACCAGTGACAGGAGAAACCTTCAGCAGGACCTTGGTGGAGTATTTAGAAATGTACTGCCTCAGTAGTGGGGAAATCTGTCCTTAGCCTTTGGTAAAAGGCTACTCTGGTCCTGCCCAAGGATGTGTAAAGGCAAGTCTCAGGGATCAAACTGTTTCCAAGTGATTTGACTCTGTTCCAGAAGAAGGTCAAGAATATTAAAAAAATAAAACAAGATTATCCAGCACTCAACAAGGTAAAATTCACAGTGTCTGTCATTGAATCTATAATTACCAGGATACAAGGTACAGCAGCTCCCCCTTCTCTGAGGTTTCACTGTCCATGATTTCAGTTACCTACAGTATGGTATAATAAGATAATTTGAGAGAGAGAGACTACATTCATGCAATTTTTATTACAGTATATTGTTATAATTGTTTTATTTTATTATTAGTTGCTATTGTTAATCTCTTATTGTGTCTTATTTGGAAATTGAACTTTATCATAGGTACGTATGTATAGTAAAAAACATAGTATATACAGGGTTTGGTACTATCCACATTTTTAGTCATCCTCAGGGGGGTGTCTTGAAATATATACCCTGAAGATAAGGGGTAACTATTATAGTATGAAAATATGACCCGTAATGAAGAGAAAAAGCAATCAATCAAAACTGATCCAGAAATGATACTTAAAATTAGTGGATAGACTTATAATGACTATATTCCGTATATACAGGAAGGTAGAGGGAAAATGAGCATGTTAAGAAAATGGAAGGTATGAAAAAAAAAAAGAAAATCCAAATACGTCTTCTGGATATAGAAACTACAAAGTTTGAGATAAAAATTGTATTGGATGAGATTAATAGCAGATTCGATACTGTGGGAGAAAAGGTCATGAACTTGACAACACAGCAAGAGAAACTCACCAAAATGAAACACAGATAGAAACAAGATGAAAAAAACTGAACAGGAAATTAATGAGCTATGAGACAATTAGGTCAAATGGCCTAATGTACGTGTAACTGGAGTCCCCAAAGTATAGGAAAATAAGGAGGGAACAGAAAAAATGTGAAGAAGTAAAGGTTGAAAACTTCTTAAATTTGAAGAAAACTACAAATAGATACAAACCCCCCAATGAACCCCAAGCATGGCTCTCTTATCTGCCCAGTGCTAGGCTCACAGTTAACCTGTAAGCAATGTCTTGTGATTGAGTGACAAGTGCTGCCTGCTCAATTGTCACTGTTGCCGTACTCTCTCCCTCTCTTCTCTTCTTCCTTCTCCTCTCCACTGCACTTCTCTCTTACTTCTAGTTCTTCTATTTGCCAGGTTGTCCTGGATGCATATGGTGGCCTCTAAAAGCCACTTGACCCTAAGTCTAGAAGCTTGTCCCTGCTGTGGGCGTTGTCGTAAGTGCCTCAAACAGTGCAACTCCCTCCAAATCTGAGCATATGTTAGGGATTTAGAGTTTAAAGCTAAAATGCCCAGAGTCCTGCTGACACAGATCTCCCAGTTTCTTAGTCACTCTGTGGGTGTCAGGGTCAAGAGGGGTGCCCAGGATAGATTGGCTGTTGTGCTTTACCCAGGTGTGTGGCCCAGCAGAGCAAGATCCATCCTCCTTCTTGGCTCACTGCTGTAGCTTCTTTGTCATGTGCAGTTAGGCTGAGTGCCTCATTTCTTTTTTTTTTTGAGACACAGCCTCAAGCTGTCCCCCTGGGTAGAGTGCCGTGGCATTACAGCTCACAGCAACCTCCAACTCCTGGGCTCCAGCGAGTCTCCTGCCTCCACCTCCCAAGTAGCTGGGACCACAGGCACCCGCCACAACGCCCGGCTCTTTTTTTGGTTGCTACCGTCATTGTTGTTTGGCGGGTCTGGGCTGGGGATTCGAACCTGCCACCTTAGGTGTACGTGGCTGGCGCCTTAGCCGGTTGAGCTACAGGCACCGAGCCGAGTGCCTCATTTCTATGGGCCCCCAACTGTATCATGGCATTTGGTTTTTATTTTCTGAGACAGAGTCTCACTTTGTTGCCCCTGGTAGAGTGCCCTGGCATCACAGCTCACAGCAACCTCTAACTTTTGGGCTTAAGCAATTCTCTTGTCTCAGCCTCCCAAGTAGCTGGGACTATAGGTGTCTACCATAATGCCATGCCTTTTTTTTTTTAGAGATGGGGTCTTGCTTTAGCTCAGGCTGGTCTCGAACTCATGAGCTCAGGTCATCTGCCCATCTTGGCCTCCCCAAACGCTGGGATTACAGGCGTGAGCCACCACACCTGGCTTGTATCATGGCATTTGGATTTGATTATTTATTTATTGCCTTTCAGCGCTGACATCCTGTCCTCCCCCATTCCCACTTGGCTATCTTTCTCTTTGATGTGCCACATCCTTGCGGAAGCTCCGCCATTGAGGGTGCTGGTCCTGGTCTGTGTGCCTGGCCTCATGCAGTTCTCTTTGCCAGGAAAGCCTGTCTCCCTGTTTTGCTGCCCACAGCTCTTTGATGTGCCACATCCTTGCTATGTGGAATCTAGAGGGAGGAAGACCAGTGGACCTCAGATCTTTTGTCCCTGCCAGGCCCTTTCCTTTAATGGCTCTTCAGAGAAGTTCAAATTCATTAACTCAGCACACCAGGCCAGATTCTTAGAGCATGGTCTCTGAGAACCACCTGCATCAGAATCACACCTCCTTACAAACAGCAACCCCCCCCCCCACTGCCCCCTCCATCTTGCTACCAGTGAAGATTCTGACTATAGAGGTCGGGGGTGGGTCACAGGAACCAGGATGTATCATAAGCACCCCAGGGGGGGTGTACATAATGTATTGGTGGGGGCAGGTCATACTACACAGAATGAAAAATCTAATCAATTAAAAAAATTGGAACTGTTGGAACTGTCTCTTGCGACCTCCCAGGTCCCTGCCCTGGAATGAACCAGGTGCTCGAGACACTGGTTCCAGAGACTGCATTTCCCAGCACACACATGTATAGGCATATGTTTGAACACAGGGACAGTCTAGGGATGCTGACGCTGAATAAAGCAGGGGATGGCTACATTAGGGCCTCTGAGCTGTGCTCCCATCCTCTCCATAACCTCCTCCCGTGCTCCCCACATGAACCCCTCCTGTAATCCAGCCCTACTGCACTTGCCGAAGCTCAGCCATTAAGGGTGCTGGTCCTGGTCTGTGTGCCTGGCCTCATGCAGCTCTCTTTGCCAGGAAAGCCTGTCTTCCTGTTTTGCTGCCCAGCCAATGCCTGTTTACCTTTCAAGACTCCGCTCAAGTACCTCCTCTTCCATTCTGTGACCTTCACTCTGAGTTCTCTGCAATTCTCCCTTCCCTGTCACCGAACTTAATCATGCTGAGCGGGCTTTCCTGTTTCCTCTCTCCGTGCCCATGCTGGACTGTGAGCTTACTGAGAGCCAGGGTCATTCTCATTCCCAGCTGAATTACCAAGTTCCAATACAGTGTACACAGTATATAGACCCTCAGAAAGTAGTATTTAGCGATTCAGGCTTTCTGTCTCACGCTTGTCTTTGTGGTTTGGAAATCCACACCACAGTGGTCCTCAGCCTCACCCAGGGTCTCCATCTTCTTGGTGCTCCAGAAGGAGCTGAAGGAGAGGAGCTGTGCAGAAGCCAGAAGGCGGGGACTCCCTCCTCTAGTCCCAGGCAGGAGGTGGCCCTCAACTCCCGAATACACATGGCTGAGGGGATTCAGGGAAGAATCACACCACTGGGATGGGGAGACCCAACCCTAAGTTTCTCTCCTGGGGGTTGCACTGCTGGTGGCAGGTGGGCAGAGCCAGGCTTGGTGGAGCATTCCTGGCAGAAGCAATGCACCAGGCCTGCCTCCTCCCCACCCGTGCAGAGGGAGCAGGTGGCCAGGCTGTAGGGAGGGGGTAGGGGGACCCAACAGAGGGAGGGGCAGGGGAGAGGAAATTGAAAAAGCAGGGGGGGGGGTTAGGGGTGTGTTGCTGGCCAGGTGGTTGTTTAAGGAGTAAATGTGCTGGGACCGCTAATGAGCTGCGTTCATTCATGGCGAACTGCCTCCTGAGTTGGGGAGCTGGCCAGGTTCTGGGGTGGAGGAGCTGGGGAGGGGAGCCAAGTTGGGGGGCTGCCCCACTGCTGGGTCAGGGCCTCCCTGATAGGCTGCTGGGGGGGAGCTTTTGTCCTGGGTCTGGGGGGGGCTCCTTTTCCCCCTCCCTTCAAAGGAGAGGCCAGACTTTGCCAGGTTGTGATAAGTTGGCTTAGGGTCTTTGTGGGGATTCACTCTCCAGGCTGGTCTGGAAGAAGGGGGCTGGCTTTCAAAAGCCACAGACACTGCTGATCTTGGACCCCCTTCCCACACTCACCCCTCCTCATGCCCCTTCACCCTGCCACTCTGAGGACCTCAGGGCATCCCGCCCAGCTAATTAACACTTTCTCCCTTCCCCACATGGGTTCTGGCTGCTGAGGGTCCCTCCAAGGTCATGGGCCAAGGAGATACCACTGGGGTGGAAGGTTGGAGACTTCAACTGTCTGATGGCGTCTGTGACAGGCCTATTAAGTGCCAGGTGCTGGGGCAAGTGCCCAAGTGAGGAAGTGAGGAAGCCAGGGTGAGTAGGGTGGGGTGGGGCTCTGCCCCAAGTGTGGAGAAAGAGCCGCATGTGTAAACAGCCCCAGCTTGGAGGGGATAAACAAAGCAGCTGGGCACAGCACAGCTAAGGAGGATTTAACTCTGCCTGAGGCTGCTGGGAGGGCCCCGTGGAGCAGCAGCAGGAGCTAGTGAGGAGAAGGGGAGATGCAGCCTTGTCAGACTCTGCCTGATTTGTGGGAAGGTTCCCTCTGTCTTGTTGTACCACACAGGCACCCCCGAGTTATTGAATTGATGGAGCTCATGGACCGGGATGTGTGAAAACTTTCAAAAGAACTGTTAGAAGCCCATAAGATCAGCCACATAAGCTGTGCATACTGGACACAGTTGTATTTGTGTCACGATGGTAGGGATACTGCAAAATTTGCATCAAGATGGAAAAGAAAAATAAAAAACCCTGGAGCCTTGGGTACGTGGTGGGTGGTAAGGCTTCAATCCCATAGAGCCTCTTAACATCGTGTGCCTCACCACGCACAGGCACGCACACACACAGATACACACATGCACACACATGGGAGCATGCACACGCACACACACATTGCATCCATACTGTGCCTGCTTCGGTACCTCTTGGACCAGACCCTGCTCCCATGGGGGAAGCATTTCAAGATCTCCTTAGCCCTTTCCCCTTCCTAGGCTGTGGCAGGTGGACATCAGGACCATGATGATGGACAATGCCTGGTTCTGAAGAACCCTAGCAAGCCACAGTGTCCTTGGTTTTGGGGAGCTCCTTCATCTTTTCTGGAGTTGAGGAGAATTCTCCATCCCCCACTCCGTCTCCCAGTCACGCCCACAGTCCACACCTGCCTCAGAGTGCACAGAGTCCCTGCCCAGCAGGATGTAAGGCCTGCATCCCAAATGGGTGGGTCTGTCGTGTGTCCCTCCCAGGCTGGCTCTGCTCTGTTCCAGCCTACTCTGTCGCCTTTGATATAGGGACTGAATTTTTGTTTTCACCTGTCAGAAATGGAAGAATATTGGCATGAGTGGAGGAAGATGTTTACTGGACTTCCAACTCCCATTGATACCTCGCCTCTGTCTCCAGCAGCCAGGGTAGAGGTAGTGGCCCAGGGTAGAAATGCGTCCTGCTGTGCAAACGTCTGAGTCAGGGTCACTCTCATCCTGGGTGGGGAGCTGGCTTGTTCCCTCTGAGAAGTGAGTACTGCCATCTTGGCAGAGAACATGTGTTTTTCAGGGAGAGGGTGTACTTGGTCTAAGGCTTTTTGTTCACCCCACCCTACCTGAGACCTCACTCTCAAGGCCCCAGGCTAAGTAAGATAGGTGGTTTGGAGATGCCTACCTGGGAGTGGGGCTTCTCTTTACCAAAAATTGACAAAGCAAGTCCCGTGGGACCTGGGAGCCGCTTCTGCCGTCGGGGAAAGCCTGTCTGTGGTCTGGGGAAGGCGTCCAAGCGGCTAAATAAGATCCCCTCCCCCCTCTGGACGGGCGGCTGGGGCCGCGGGTGCTGGGGTGCGCGTGTTTAAGTGTGAGCATCCTCGCCGTGTGCGTAAGTGTGTAAAGCCGGGACCCCTCCCTTCCCTGGCAGCCCCCTGCCCGCCGGCGGCGCCTCTGAGGTTCCACCTTTGAAACTGTACTCGGCTCTCAGCGGCGGGGCTGTGGTCGGGAGGAGGGGGCGGTGGGGGGTCTGGGAGGAGCCTGGCCCTGGATGTGAGCTTTTCGATTGATGGATGACTGCCGGGTGGGAGCGAGCGTGCGGGTGTGAGCGTGTGTGTGTGTGTGTGTGTGTGTGTGCACGCGGGGTGCGTGCGCGCGCGGGGCCTGCCCATTTTCCTCCTCGCAGCAGTCAGTTGGGAGCTGGAGGGAGGGAGAGGGAGACGCAGGCAGCGAAACAGGAGAGGAGCCGAGCGCCCTCCACCCAAGGCGCCCTCCCTCCGTCCGCGCACAGGCGCCGTCGCTTGGCGGAGCAAGGTGCCTCCCAGCCCGCAAGGGCGCAGTGCACCAGTCCGTAGGCTCTTTTAGTGGCTTTGCCCGGGGACGGCACCTGGAGGCGGCCCCGGACGGGGATGGTCAGGGGCTGCCGTCGTCTGGCTCTCAAGCGGGACGCGGTGAGGGCACCATGGCGTTGATGGCCAGGTGGGGGTCCTCAGCTGGGCTGGTCCGGCCGGAGCTCTGGCTACTGCTGTGGGCAGCCGCGTGGCGCCTGGGTGCCACGGGGTGCCCCGCCCTCTGCACCTGCACGGGCACCACGGTGGACTGCCACGGCACCGGGCTGCAGGCCATCCCCAAGAACATCCCACGGAACACCGAGCGGCTGTGAGTATGGCCCCTATCCCTAGAGCTCCTGGAGCCCCGGGGTTATCCTCTCCCCCAAACGCAATTCAGAGCCGGGGGTGGAGGCAGGACCGTTGGGGCCCGGAGTCCGGAGCCCATAGACCGGTCAACGTCTGCCAGGTTTTTTTTCCCCCTCCAAACCAAGAGCCTGGAGCCTGGAGCTCTGCTGTTTCCCTTTCCTCGGGATCCAAAGGGCCCTCGGGGTTGTCAGCTCCTGTCCTCACACCTGCATCCTGCGCTCTGCACCAGCAGGCCCTTCCCACTGCGCCAGCACTTTATTCCTCCAGGGTGCCTGCGAATTGGTGCCAGAAAGCTCCTGGCACCCAGGAGAGTAGCTTCTCTTATTCACCAGGCACAATGTCTCCTTTTGGGCACATGGGCCCTGGCTGTGCTCTGAGCCAGTTGTGTGGATTTGCAGCTTCCAGACTGGTGATGGGCTGCAGAGTGGGATGGAGGTGAAGTTTGTGGTCGCCCCCCCCCCCCCCCCCATTGTTTGCCCCAGAGCCTTGAGAATTTTTCCCCTGCAGGTGTCAGGCATTGGTCTCCCATCTCCCCCCACTCACATCCAGCCATCCCCAACCCAGGCAGACAATAGGACCTGACAGGCTTTTGATCTGGGGCTTGGGGTATGTAACATTCAGCACCCAGAGATAGGGAGGTGTTTCCTGGATGGGCAGCCCCATGAATAATGCCAAGAGGTCAGGAGCTTGGAGATGGAGGCAAAGGTTAAAGACATTGACCATGACAAGTTAACAAGTCGTAAAACAACATTTCTCTTTTCTTTCACTTATGAATTCTTGAGGAAACTCAACCCTTTCTAGACCCACTGAGCTTTGTAGGATGTGTGTGTGTGCTTTCAGTGATTCTCCAGCAGAATGTGTGTCTGTGTGAATTCCTAGTATTATGGGGCCACCTCAGTAGTATTAGGCCATGAGAGTCCCTGTACGTGGGCTGGGTGTATAGATTTTTGGTCACATGCAGGGCTTTTGTACTGCTCACAGAGGTGACTGCACCAGGAGGTTTTTGAACAAGGCTTTGGAGAGGCTGCTGGCTCCTTTGAAACCTACCTACTCCTTCTCACACTCCTCACGACTGCAGTGGCTCTCAGGAAAGACATACATATTTTGGTAACTTTTGAGTACATTTCTACAGCTCCCAGCCGGTCAGAGACAGAAATCTGACGCTGAGGAGAGCTATCTCCTGGATCAAACTACTGAGGCCAGCAATTAGTGAGCGCACATTTGCCCCACACTCTTCTTGAATGAGTCTAAAAAAGTCCTGTGCAGTTTTCAGGGAATTTACGGTTTTGATGGGAATCAGCGTGTGTGCTTGAGTGTGTGTGTGGGGGGGGAGGGGGTTGGAGAGATATGGAGCCAAACTGAATTTCCTTGGGGCAGCCTGTGCATCCTCCTCTGTGGATGTGGAGAGGAACTGAAGGTCAGAAACATAACCAGAGGAGCCCTGAGGTGGCCCAGTCACCCTCCATGCCTATTCCCTCTGCACCTCCTTCCTGTTCCCCTGGCCTTACCACTGGGGTGTTTCTCCTGCAGCTGTTACTCTGGGAGCAGCCTAGATCTGAGATGCATTTGCCTTTCTCCTTTGCTTTCGGATCTTGAATCTTGAAGCCATCTCCATCCTTGCTCTCTTACCACCTTTCATGTTGGACAGCATCTGTTTTGACTTCCATGAATTCCTCAGCTCTTTTGTGATCAGGGTGATGGAAGTGAAATTTCCTAGTATGGAGGAAAGAGTTGGGGCTCCAGGAGTCACACCACCTGAGTTGGAGCCCCAGCTTTGTCACTTGTTAGTTGCATGACCTTGGGTAAGTTACTTAACTTCTCTGAGCCTTAGTTGCTTTCCGTCAGGAAATTGGGGATGGGGATATGTAAGGTCTCTGGTTTTGGGGAGGATGGAAGATAACTCAAGTGCCTGGCATGTTCTGATGCTGAGTGAGAGCCATTATTAGAATAGGGTAGGGAAAGGAGTCTTTTTTGGGGGGGGTAGTCTCATTTTGTCACCCTCAGTAGAGTGCCATGGTGTCATTTCTCACAGCAACCTCAAACTCTTGGGCTCCAGTGATTCTCTTGCCTCAGCCTCTCAAGTAGCTGGGACTACAGGCACCTGCCACAATGCCCAGCTATTTTTAGAGATGAGATCTCTCTCTGGCTCACCCTGGTCTCAAACCTGTGAGCTCAGGCAATCCATCTGCCTCAGCCTCCCAGAGTGCTAGAATTACAGGTGTGAGCCACCGTGCCAGCTGGGAGACAAGTCTTGTTATTTTAGTTCAGTAAATGTTTATGGAGCCAAGAACTGTCTTGGGGGTTAGGCATCAGCAGTGAGAGTGCCTGTTCCTACTCTCAAGGGACATATGGCCTAGAGGACTGGGCAAGGGACTCCTGACTGTGAGCTCCCAAGAGAAGGCCAGGTAGCCTTGGAAATGGACTGTAGGAACATAGAGGGTGAGAAACATGCTTTTTCTGCTCTGAGTGGGCTTTTCCAAAGGAAAGGGCTTTCTTTATCCTTTTTATCAGGGTAGGGCTGGATTTTGCCAAGCAGAGAGCGCATGCAGTACAGGCGGGGGAGCAACGTGAGCAAAAAGCAGCAGCTGTGTGTGCGCCTGGTCCGATGCGGGCGAGTGGCCCAGTTTGTCCATGGGTCTGAAACATGCCGTGACCAGTGGGTGTGATGGGGACTTAGGGTGGGAAGGGAGGTTGGCAAGGTTCAGCAAGGCCTTTCTCCATCTGGAATTTTCCCTTGGGGACTTCCCAGTTGGAACCCAGGGATGAGTTGTCTTGGGGAGAGGAGGAGGTCTGCTCTTTGCCCTCTCACCAGGCAGCTTGTGGAGAGCCATTTGAAGAGGAAAAGAACACCCTGACAGAGGCCTTGGTGAGACCCAGCTGACTCAGAATCACTGTGGCAAATGCTCTCTAATCAATATGGGTGTCGTGCGGTATTAGCTGAGACAGCGGCTGCTTCTGAGGCTGTGAAGTTTTTATAGACTGCAGCTGTGCCTTTGCCGTTTGTCCTTTGGGCAGTTTCTGCAGCAGCCTGTGAGGCCCGGCAACTTTATGATCACATATTCCTAACTGCAGATCCAGCCCTGTCCCCCCACGTGGAAAGAAATTGTCATTGGTTTGTGCAGGGACTTCTGGGAAGAGGTTGGGTAGGCCCCTGAGGTGCCAAGGAAATTGGTTCAGCCAGAGCGGCTGTGGGGCTGGTGGGCTGGGTGGGGAAGGAACGCTCAATAATTCACTGTAATGGAACAATAAAAATACAGAGGGGACCTGGGGGAGGTGGTAGAGGAGGCCTTGGAGGCATCATCTCTTTGTAGAGCCCAGGTGCAGAGGGACCCAGCTATGGTCACTGTTAACTTTTTTTTTCTTCCACAGATGGATATATATATATATTTAATTTAAAAAGTCTAGCCTGTAATCCTAGCACTTTGGGAGGCTGAGGTGAGAGGATTGCTTAAGGCCAGGGGTCTGAGACCAGCCTGAGCAAGAGTGAGGCCCTATGTCTACAAAAAATAGGAAAATTTGCTGCCTATAATCCTGGCCGGATTTGGGAAGGGAACTTGGGAAGCTGAGGCAGGGAATCACTTTGAGCCAGGAGTTTGAAGGTGCAGTGAGTTATGATGTTGCCACTGCACTCCAGCCAGTGACAGAGTAAGACTCTGTCTTACAATAAATAAATAAATAAATAAAGGTCTTTTGGACTAGGTTGTCCAGGAGAATGTGAACAGGAGAGTGTGGTATGTATGGATATGGTCCACCCTCAACCCCGGGTACTTGTGTTCTGCTGTGGCAGGTTCCCTTGTGGGTGCTTCTGCAGGGCCTCTGGCAGATCACCACCCATGGAGAGGAGTGGTGGGCAGACCCCTGGGCAGGCCTGCTGATTTCTGCTTTCTCCCAGGCCCAGCACACTCTGCTGCTTGTCAGATCATGGGCCTGTTCTCCTGCCACCCTCTTTCCCTCCCATCTGTCTACCCCGCCTCTCTCTATGTATGCCAGAGAGCCCTGGGATACCCACACCTTTTCGAGGCTCAACTCTTTGAGTCTGGAAGTCATGCGTGAGGGAGACTGCCCAGGCACTCAAGCCTAATGGTCTGGGGAGCCTATCTGGAATTCTTAATAATGATCGGACGGTGGCTGTGGTGAGTGAGGTTAGGGGCCACTGAAGCCGTATCTGCCATCAGGGCCTGGATCACCTGGGCTCCCTGAGCCGGCCACTGTGGTCCCCTGCAGCAGAGACCTGCGTGTACAGGAGATTGCCTTCTGGCAGGGAGAGCACCTCCTGCTCTCTTAGGCTTTGATGTGGTGGCTGGGCTCTGGATGACTAATGTCAGAGCCCCAGAGTGGTCCTACAGCTGTGCGGGTTGATGATGAGGAATGAGTGAGCAAAGAAGCCATGCTGGGCACATGGCTGGTATTCACCTGCTTCAAGGGATAATAGCAGCTGCTACCTCCTAGGGCCTTTGCAAGGATTCACTCATGCAATAACTGTGAAAATCCTTTGCGACTCAAACATTAGGATATTATTGTTACTATTTGAGAAGCTAGAGCTAGAACTAGAGCTTTGAGGGCAGAATGGAAAGTAAGGAGTTGAGCATGGGCGGTGCTGCAAGCTGCTCTCCTGAGGCCTGCTCAGACTGCCTGTCCAGTGCACCTGGGCATCTCTCCTGCCTACCGTTGGGATTGGAGCCAGGGAATGGCGACCCTGCAGAGTGGATAGTGGCCATGGCACAGCCCTGGAGCCAGACCCTTTGGGTATATAGTTCCCTCTGCCTCTCAGCAGCTGGGGGGACATGGGGCAAGCGTGGGGTTTAATTCCCTCATTCAACAGATAGCTGCCTATTGAGTGCCTGCATTGTGCCCAGTGAATAGTGCTGAGGAGAAGCAGAAACCCGAGTTTTAGTTAAGCAGGCGGATAGAATGTAGAATAAATAATTGCAAGCTGGGGTAAGTGCTTGGGAGAAAAATGTGACTTCTTAGAACCCCTATTTCCTAGCCTGTAAGTGAGGATGATGGCCGGACCTGCCTCCCAGGGTGGCCGCGAGGATTAATGAGTAATGCTCTGAGGAGCACTATGCACAGGGCCAGGCAGACAGTAAGTGCCCAATAAGTGGTATTATTATTATTATTAAGGTGACAGAGAATTGCAGGGACGTG
The DNA here is from genome assembly GCF_000181295.1 of Otolemur garnettii. Classification (NCBI taxonomy): domain Eukaryota; kingdom Metazoa; phylum Chordata; class Mammalia; order Primates; family Galagidae; genus Otolemur; species Otolemur garnettii. The sequence continues at coordinate 23,351,366 of NW_003852416.1, forward strand.
AGGGGAACAGGTGCCACTCAATGCTCGGTATTGGGGTGGCCCTCCTTTCCCTCTCCAGGCAGCTACTGGGAGCCCTGGAGCACACCGCGCTGCCCTTCCTGGATACCAGTTCCTGGGCCAGGGCTGGCTGTCGGTGGCCCAGGCTGTCTGAGGCTGCCAGCAGAGGCGGCCGTGCTCTTTTGGGGCTGGGCGAGGGGTGGCGGGGACAGGCAGCTCCCACATTATTGGGAGCAGACAGGCTTGGCGGAGTTGCCGCCTCCAGTTCTGTGCCGGCATTAGCAGCTCGGCAGGGCTCTTGCTTAATGGGATTTTCTTCCCAAATGCTGTAATTATCGCCATACAAATACTTATTACCCAGAGCAGATGACGGCCGGGCCTTGGGCAGTAGCCAGGGAGCTGGGCTGTGCTGGGGGGTGGAGAACTGGCTTCTCTTTTTTGATGGAGTTGGCGACCCCTCCTCTCCTTTCTGGAACCCAGCCTGTGGCGGACAGACAGCTGTTGGGCACCTGCAGTGTGCAGAGCGTGTGGAGAGAGGTCCTGGTGTGGACCTGCTCCTCCGGGAGCTTGTAGGCTAGTGGGGGAGAAAGAGCAAATGTGTAAGGACATATGTAGTGACCGAGAGCACAGTCACTACCAGCCCAGCATTGGGTGTGAAAATGGCAGATTAGAATTTTGGCACCACCAACAGCCACCTGATAGATCTTGGACAGCTCACTACTGACTCAATTTCCTCATCTGCTAAATGGGACCAGCGAGTGCACTTATCTTACCGGGCTGTGAAGTTCAAATGAGATAATCCACATGAAGTGCTTATATAACGTGCTCTGGCATGTGGTCAGCGCTCCGTCAGAGCAGAGATGAGGATCATGTGAGTCGATAGGCCAGAGTGAGAGATGGAAAGGAGGGGTGGACTGTCGCAGGTGTAGCCAGGTGGGATCTGAATGGGGCCTGAAGGCTGGCCAACACTTAGGTAGGTAGAGAGGTGAAGCAAAGGTAAGGGGGCTTGGTGGTATTTGGAAGGTGTGTGCTGTGCACTTGGGAGGGAAAGTGAGGAGCAGACCCATCTGAGGCCGAAGATTTGTGTTGGGGAGTTCTGTGGTGGGGAGATTAAAGTAAAGGGCGGGTACCAGGCCACAGGGCTAGGAAATGAGGGTGTGTAAGACCTTTTGCTTTATTAAATTTTTAAAACAATTCAATCATTTTTAAACTTTTTTCCGTCATGTCATAGCTTAAACAACTTAATAATTTTTAACAAATGTATAGTTATACAGACATCACCACAATCCAATTTTAGAGTATTTTCATCATCTGAAAAGATCCTCTGTGCTCACTGTAACTTTTTATTTTGTTATAATTTCAAACTTACAGAAAAGTTACAAAAGTATAAGGAACTCCTGTATATCCTTTATCCAGATTCAATTATTTATTTTTCTCCCATTTTCTTTCTCATATGTCACACACACACTCACTCAATTTTTTTCTGAACCATTAAAGAATAGGTTGGAGACATTGTGACATTTTTCTTTAAATACTTTGGTGTATATTTTCTAAGAACGATAAAGCTATCAACATCAGAAAATTTAGCCTTGGTAAATACTATTACCATTGTCTACTCCATAGTTCACATTCAAATTTCATCAATTGTTCCTTTAGGCTATTTTTTTCCAGGTGCAGAATCTTGTCCAGGATCACAAGTGGTATTTAGTGGTAAGGGCTTGCAAGTCTGGTTTAACTTGGAATAGGGCCTCGATTTCTCTGTTGTTCTTGACCCTGACATTATTGATGAAGACAGGCCGGTTATTTTGTAGACTGTCTCTCAATTTGGCCTCATCTGATCTGTTTGTCTGTTTATATCAGTATGGACTCAGGCATTATTGTTTCATTCACTGGGTTATAATTTGTTGCTATCATTATTTATTTGATGTTCAGAGTGTTCCAGGTTTGGCCAATGAGAGCCCCTTCAAGCTGCTTCTGTGTCCTTTTGACAAGGCCCTTTGAGCACCTGCCCCCAGGGTTTTGAGTGGAGAGTGACAAGTGCAAATGGTCTTTTAAGAAATTCTGTTGCCTGGCTTTGGAGTGGAGAATAAATGGGGGAGGAGGGTTGAGGTCCCAGTGGCTTTTCTGTGGCGGTGCTTTTGCTGTGATTGCTGTATTTTTATTCTGTTTTTAAAAACTAAAAAAATTACTTTAAAATAATTTCAGACCTACAGAAAAATTTCAAACAGTCAAAAGAGTCCTTATAACACTTCAGCCAGCTTTTACTGACATTAGCGTCTCAAGTAACCACAGTACAGTTATCAAAACCAAGAAATTAGCATTGTTATAATACTAGTAACAGACTTAATTTGACCCTTACCAGTTTTTCCCCAGATGTTCTTTTTCAATTCCAGAATTCCTCATTGTGTTTAGTCATCGTATTTCTTTAGTCTCCTTCAATCTGGGACACTTCCTTGGTCTTTTCTTGCTTTTCATGACCTTGACACTTTTGAGAAGTCTTGGTCAATTATTTTGCAGACTGTTCTTCACTTTCTTCATGATTAGCTTGAGGTTATACATTTTTGGCAAGAATGCCACAGCCGTGAAGTGTCCTTCTCAGTACATGCTGTCAGTGGGTAGATGACATCAGTGCGTCGTCCTCAGACTGACTGAACTATGTCGTGATAGCCTTCATCTCTGGGCGAAGGGGGTGTCTGCCAGGTTTTTGCACTGTAAAGGTACTTCCTATTTGTAATTAATACATATTTAATAAAGATGTCTTTGGAGGGCGATACTTCGAGACTATGTGATAGTATCACTAGGAAATTCTCACTTCCTAACTTTAGTATCCATTAATAGATCTTCTGTAATAATTGTTATCCAAATGTAATTTGGTTCCCCCTTTTTACATGTATTAATTGGCGTTCTTCTGTAAGGAAGAGAATTTTATTCCTTTTTAATAAGATGGCTTATTTTGACTTTTCCGAGAGCAGGGACTATGTCTTGTATAAATTTGGATCCCTCTTTCCTTGTGCATAATCAGTGCTCAAAAATGTATGTGCAATGAGTTCTTTTTCTTAAAAACCTTTGCTAAGACATTTCATTGGTTCTGATCTTTGCTTTGGAAAATATGGCCATTGTGATAGGCTGCATAATAGCCCTCAAAAATGTCCATGTCCTAATCCCTAAACCCCCTGAACATGTTACCTTACGTGGTAAAACGGACTTTGCAGATGTGATTAAGTTAAGGATCTTGAGATGGGGAGATGAGCCTGGATTATCTGGGTGGGCCCAGCGTGAGGGGCAGGAGGATCAGAGTCAGTAGTAGGAGATTTGATGATAGAAGCATGAAATTAGAGTGATGGAAGGAAGGGGCCATGAGCGAGGAAACGTACGTAGTATCTAGATGCCGGGGTTTCCTGGTGAAGAACATCCTTCAAGAACATCCTTCAAGACCGTCTTTGGCTTCTATCCACATGAGGAGGGCAGGAAGAAGGAAAGGTGACCTAGGAGGGATGGTGGAGAGGTCGGGGGAGTGCCTACCCTGTGTTTTGCACAGGGGAGCACTGGCTAAACATTTGTGGGTTTGAAGCTGGGCTGTGTATTTATTGCAAAAGGCAAAGAAGGTGTTTGGAGACAGGGAGGAGGGTTAACAGCGTGGAGAGCAGTCAGTCTGAGGATGAGATCCAGGGAAAGCTTCTGGAACAAGAGACCCGGAGGGGGGTTGAGGGTTGAGGTGGGAGATGTGAAGGTGTCACTGGCACAGCTGGGCAGAAGTTTTCTGGGAGGAGGGGAAGGAGGGAAGCAGATGGCTGGGAGCCAGTAGGTGGTAGAGAAGTTTGCTAAGAAAGGACCAGCACAGGGGTCCCCAGGGGACAGGAGAGAGGGCAGGTGCCCATGGAGGGAAAGGGAACAGGAGACTTTGGGGGATGGGGGAAGGGCTAGAGAAGGGCAGAGGCAGAGGGGAGAGGTTGCTTTAATAGCATCTATGGTCACCACATTGAACCCCTTTCCTCCACCCTTCGTCAGGCTGGGAGGGAGATAGTTGCCCGTAACTCCTCTTTACTTCTCATGACAGTCTTGCAGTGGGTGGGTGGGGGGAGAAGTTATTATTTTCCCAGACTTTGCAGATGAAGAGAAGGTTCAGAGAGGCAGAGCCATCCGCCTGGTGTCAAATAGCTGACGCATGAGCTGAGAATCCATGGGTCTTGAGGCTCTGAGACTGCTCTATACAGTTTAATAAAGTCTGCCTTCTTTCATTCATTCATGTATTTGTCAGACATTTATTTGGCACCTACAAAACACCTATTAGTGCTTAGCATTGGGCCACACAGGCAAATTGGCTGTGATTGATTCCTGCCTGCATGCATTTGGGGAGGGGTGGACCCAAGTTACAGGCTGCTGTAGGGAGGAGGGTCTCCAGTCTGGAGGTGGAGAGTGGGGAACAGAGTTGGGTGCCAGGCCTTTCAGGGGCCTGGGAAGGCTGTGACAAAGGGTGTGGAGCCTGTTGGGGGGGAGCTGCAAAGCTGTGGTTTGGGGGTGGCCCCCAGATCTGAAAAGGGAATTGACAAGATCATGGTGGGGACTTGGTACCAAAAAGACAGGGGTGCAGTTTGGACCTTAGAACAGAATGTACTGTAGAGTTGGGTTAAGAGCTGGGCCCTGACTACTTCACATTCACTAGGATGGCCCCTATCAAAAAAAAAAAACAGTAAGTGCTGGCAAGGAGGCGGAGAAATTAGAACCCTCTGTACTCTCAGTGAGATTGTACAATGGCAGCTGCTATGGCAAACAGTAGAGAAGGTCCTTAAAAAATTAAAATAGAGTGACCATATGATCCAATAACCCCACTTCTGGGCATATACCCAAGGAATGAAAGCAGAGTCTCAAAGAGATGTTTGTACAGCCATGTTCGTAGTAGCGTTAGTCACAGTAGCCCCAAAGAGGAAGCAACCAGTGTTCATTGCCAGGTGAATATTAAGCAAACATGGTATGTATTAGCACAGACAGTGGAATATTATTCAGCCTTAACAAAGAAGGAAATTCTGACACGTGCTCTGATGCACAGCGAGGACTTTGTACCAAGTGAAACATGCCAGTCATAAAATAACAAATACTGCCTGATCTCACTTACCCAAGGTCCCTAGGGGAGTCAAGCTGATAGAAACAGAAGGTAGAAGGTGGTTGCTAGGGGTTGGGGAAGGCAAGCTGGGGGAATTCGGTGGTAGGGGTCTCAGTTTGCAAGGTGAAGACATTCTGGAGACTGGTTGTGTGACAGTGTGGGTACACGTATGTTCATTTTTAAGTAGTACAGTGCACTACTGAACTATACACTTAAAAATGGCTATGCTAAATTTTGTGTTAGGTGTATTTTTACCATCATTAAAAATTAAAAAAAAAAAGAGCTGGGCCCCTGGGGTCAGACACGCCAGGGCTCAGGTGCTGCTCCTTACCCTACACATGCTTCAGCTGGCTGGCTTTGAACAAGCTGCTTAAATTCTTTGTGCTTTAGCATCCTCGTGTAAAGCAGACCGATAACAATCCATTGAGCCAGGTACTATCAGAAGGCGTAAGTGAACTGTCTTGGTTGTGACACCAGTGTAACTATTGCTATTATTTAAGCCAGGAAATGAGTGGGTTCCCAGGAGCCCAGCGCACAAGGGCAGGATGGGATCAGTGGCAAATCTGCCCTGGCAAGGGGCCCTGACTGCTCCTTGGGGCTTCCTTACTGGGCACATGGTAGAGGGTGGTCCTGGCACTGGGGATTGGTGCCAGGCTGTGGCCCAGCTGGAAGACTGGAGGATTGTGGGGCTAGGAGCCCCGCTGAGGCTACGAATAGTGGAGAAGGCCTGGTGGGGGATGGGAGTGAGCGCCAGGCCTCAGTCGCGATATGCCAGCAACCCCCAGGTTCAGTGGGCAGGATTGCTCAGTCAGCCTATATTCCGTGAGTACTATGTGCTAGGTACCCATGCAGCTGCTGGGGACACTGCAGTGAGCAAACCAGAGGTCACCTCTGCCCCTAACAGCCTCCAGGGGTGACTGGCCCTCCACAAAGGACTGCTAATAGAAAACACTCCACATGGGCCTCCTAGCTCTGGAGGAGAGAATTGGGCTTCTAGAGAAAGCTGGTTCTGGGAGGTATTAAATAAAGGCGTGAAGGATGTCTGGAGGGAGCCAGGAACCATGTGCTGGTGGGCTGGGGAGGAGGAGAGGGCTGCTTTGGGTTGTTCCTGGTGGAGGGAGCAGTAGGGCAAAGGCCCTGAGGCCACATGGCCTGTGGAAGGAAGGGAGGGGCAGGGAAGCTTTGGGAGTGGGGCTGGTATTTTCCTATGAAAGAGGCTGAGGAGAAAATCAGTCTTTTAGGATGGCACCTGTAGCTCAGTGAGTAGGGCGCTGGCCCCATATACTGATGTTGGTGGGTTCAAACCCAGCCCTGGCCAAACTGCAACAAAAAAATAGCTGGGCGTTGTGGTGGGCGCCATTAGTCCCAGTTACTCAGAGGCTGAGGCAAGAGAATCACCTAAGTCCAAGAGCTGGAAGTTGCTGTGAGCTGTGATGGCACAGTACTCTACTGAGCCGAGGGTGAAAAAGTGAGACAGAGTCTCACTAAAAAAAGACCATCTAATCACCCTCTTCTATCTGCCAGATGGGGAAATCACAGCCCAGAGAAAGGGTGAGACTCACAAAAAAAAAAAAAAAAAAAAAAAAGAGTTTAGAAAATCAGTCTTTTACTCGGAGGGCCCAGACTGCCATAGGCCTCTGCCCTTCAGAGCCACAGCCACCCCTTCCTTGGGGTCAGAGTCCAGGCTCACTCTGCCCTTCTGAGCGCAAGTGTCCAGGACTTCAGAGTCTCCCTGACATTTGGCCAAGGATGCAGCTGCTCTGTGGTTCAGTTCTTTCCCCATTAACCTCACATCTCTGAAACCCCAGGCTGCGCCCTCTAGGCCTTCACGACCTCCTACGTCAATTGCTGCTTGAGGCCACCCCTGGCTTTGATCCGATCCTCACCAACCAACTGCCAGATAACTTAAATGGGTACATAACATCGTTACCCCCATTTTAGAGGGATGAGACTCAGAACCACCCTCAGAAGGGGGGAGGAGAGATCTAAGCCCGGGCCTAGGACTCCAGGGCCTGAGCTGTTTAGCTGAAACACTGAGCCACCTGGATTGGCTTCCCAGCTGCACCACTTAACCAGTAGCCTCAGTTGCCTCGTCTGTAAGATGATGCGAATGACACCCACCTCCAGGAGTTGTGGTGAGAACCACACAGTGCTAACGTTTAGGAAGCAGCCAAGACAGTGCTGTCCCGGGGGTTCCACCTGCTGCCTGGTTCTCCGGAAGCTCCAGAATGCCTGGGCTGGAGGAAGACAACCTTTTTCTTCTGTCCTGCTGAGGGTGTCAGGAATGACCCAGCTGTCTTGCTTGGCAGCTTGGACCCCAAGAACACTATTTTGTTGCTTATATAGGGCTCACTTACGAGAATGGAAGGAGGAGGTTCTTGGTAACAGGGCAGCATCTGTGTGTGTGGAGTTTTGGGGGTTATGTCCATTTGTGGAGAGCATTTTCTTTTAACATCTTTTTTTGAGGGTGAGAGTAGGGAAACATGGAAAACCCATTCATCCCAATGCTATTTGAAACATGCCAATTTTAATGCAGATTTATCCCTGTGTTTAAGAAATATTTACTGGGACATCTATCCTGTGCCATGCACTGTGTTAGGCCGTGGGAGTGCAATCGCAAGAAGAACACAGCTTATGTCTTCAAGGTGTGGGGCAAGACATCAGTCAGGGAGTCCCCCAAGTCAATGTAAAAGTACCCTTGGTTTGCGCTACCGATGAGAAGATTGGGGCGCTCTGTGACCTGTGACAGGGAAGTTTGCCACTTGGGGGAGAAGTTGGAGTTAGACAAGAGGAAGGAAGGCGCATGCCAGGCAGAGGAAAGGTGAGTCCCAAGGCCCCGCCCAGGAGGGAGTGAGGCAGGGGATGAGCTCCGGCAGGCTGGCCGGGTAGGTGGGGACAAGGCAGGGCATTTGAGAGCTCCAAGTTCATGGTAAGGAGACTTTTGTGTTGAATCCAAGAGCGATGGTGATCCCCTGAAGGCTTTAAGTGGGGATGACATAATCAGATTTGCATCTTGAAAAGGCCACTCTGGCTGCAGCTTAGAGAACAGATTGGAGGGGAGCCAGAGTGAATGTGGGGAGCCTGGGAGGCAGCTCTGTAGGTGCAGTCGCAAGGATGCAGGTGTAGTTTGGGTGTTGGCATCAGGGGTAGGGGTGCAGCCAGGTCAGCTTGCAGCTTGGGGTGTTGAGCCACTGTGGGCCCCTTTAGCACTGTCTAAGCGGTGGGTGGGGAGGGAAATTCTTTCTCCCCTCAGCTCTCCCTGTCTGACTTTGCAGACTATGCACCGTGTTTTAGCCAGGGTAAGGTTTCAAAGCAAAGAGCCGAGGTATACAGTATGGTTCCCAAGCCCAGGAGGCTGGTCTTGCTCACAGTGAGGGCATGCATATTTATTTTTTGGAGGCCTGGAAGAAAGGGTGAGCCTCCCCATTGTCACTGCAGGCTTGGGTCACTGCAGGAATATTCTGGTCCCCAACACAGGGATTCCTCCCCACCCCCTGCAAGTACCCCAAAAAGGGTCCAGGGTATTTATTCCTGCAGCCCCAGGAAATCTAAGGGTTTCTTTTAGTTTATCACAAATGCCCAGATGTTGGGGATCAAATTCTTATTTCCTGAGAGGATTCAAGAAATCCTTGTGTGTTTTTGTTTTTCCCTAGGTGACTTTGCTTTGGAGGATTTTCTCTAAACTCTTTTACCAGTGAGGTTTTCCTTTCAGGCTAGGACCACACAGGAACTGACAGAAATCAAAGCCGTTTGCCACTGGAGTATTTTTCCTTGCTGGGAGAAGAATGGGTGTGAACTCATTGCTTTTGGGAGCGGGAGAACTATCTCAGAGGTCCTCCCTGGTCTCCAGAATCCTGGACCCTGCAAGGAAGTTAGTTGCTGGCTCTTCCCAGCTCAGCTGGGCCCTGCCAGGGTCCAGTAGCTAGAACCTCAGGCCAAGGTCATGTAGTTGCATAGTGGTGGAGCAGGAATTTGAAGCGGGGAAGTCTGGTACCAGAGATGAAGCTCTTAGCCAGTAAGAGCACAATTAGCTCAGCCCGGCTTAGACAGAGCACATGGTTTTGTTAGAAAGCCCTAGAGTACGTGTTTCCTATCGAAAGCACCCAACTTATTCTTCAGCCCTGTCCAAGGCATGACTGCTCAAGGGAAGGGGTGGGATAAGGGTAGAGCAATGTGAGGCATCGTGCTATAAGTGAAAGCACATGGAATCACATGTTCCATTTATTAGCAGTGTGGCACTGCACAGGTTCCTTCACTGATCTGTGCCTCAGTTTCCTCATCAGCAAGTTGGAGAACTTGACTCACCTCATAGGCTGCTGTGAGGGTGAAATGAGATGAAGTGTGCTTGGGGCAGACCCAGAGCCTGCACACGGTGGGTGCCCAATAAGAGGTGTAGATGCGGCTCTGGTGGCAAAACCTCAGGGAGCCCAGGGTAGCTCTGGGTCCTGGGTTCTTCCCACTTGGCTGCTTTGGCTGCCATGGTTTGAAGGTGCCAGTGGTGTCTCCTGGGCTTGGCAGGCAGCTTGCTGAGGCGAGTGTCTCAGGGACCACCTGTTGGAGGAACAAGGCATTGCAGAAAAATGACCTTTTTGCCTCATTCAGCAGGCTCCTCTTAGGGCTCAAGGGTTACAAGTGGCTGGTCCAGGCTGGGAACTTGATCCTGGTGGGCTGCCCTGCTGAAGGGGGAGCAGGTGGGCAGTGAAGGTCAGTGAAGGTCACTTGCTCAGCTCAGTGGTGATAATGCTTCCTTAGCAGCAACCTTCAGACCTGGGGGCTTAATGAGAGCTTGCAGACTGCCTTCTGGGGTGAAATCTCTCCCCTGAGAAGAGGCACGTAGCTCTGGTGTCAGAGAGCAGGCCAAGGCCAAGAGGCTGGGTGGACCTGGGTCTGCACTGCTCGGCAGCAGGGCCTCCTGAGGGAGGCTGTATTTACTTTGCTATCTGTGCCATCGTTGTCTTCTCCCTGCCTGTCTCAGGTCTTTTCCTGAGTAGGGGCAGAGGGGGTGTAGGAAGTGAGGAGAAGGGTTCAGCTAAGGAATGTACCCCCTTGTCTGCACAGTGGGAGCTGGTGCAAAAGGGTGAGAAGAGAGGGTGCAAACATGAGAGAGAAGAGACATCATCAGAGCTCAGAAGTCCGCCCCCAGCCTCTCTGCCTTGGTGGGAGTTTCACGCTCAGCCTTGCAAAATGCTTTCCAGAGAGTAATTCAGTCTGCCGTAAACATTTGTTGACATCTCAACCATATAAGAATTGTATCCAATGAAAACAGGCTTGAGAGAAAATATTTCAGAATGCTAACAGAAGTTATTTCTTAGTGATGGGATTATGTGTGATTTTCATTTTTGTCTTGATTCTTCAAAAAACAGGAACAAATTTGATAATGAACATAATACTATTCTTTTAAATGCAATAACTTGAATGTAATTGTTTGCTTAGAAGTCCTTTTTTGAAAAATTAAAACAATGCAGAGAAGTATAATAAAGAAAGTAAGATCACCTCGAGTCCCCTCACTTAGCAGTTACAGCCACTAAGATGTGGCATCCAGCCCCCAGCTCCTTTTTTGCACATAATTGGATCAGTGCTTATACGTGTGTGTGTGTGTGTGTGTGTGTGTGTGTGTTTATTATACGTAAGTAGGCTTGTAGAAAACAGTTGTCTTGTTAACCTTCTCCACATTCTGTATTGTGTGGCTTTCCTTGTCAAGACAAACAGATCTGTGCATGGTATTCAGTTTCTCCAACACGCTGGATTCAACTAAGCAATGCTCTGTGGATGTCCATTTAAGTTGTTTAACACTTTGCTCTTCTAATCAATGCTGACATATAATAATAACACTACTACTATTACTAATAATGCCCAGAAATATCTTGAGGTTTTGGGTTTGGGGATGAAAGTTTCATTCCAGAGGAAGCCAGCCAACCCTTCTTGGGAAGGGAACTGATTTTAAAGCGCTCCACAATGACGTTTTCAATGTTTGAAGAATGGTTATGTTACAGCGGCAGCAGGTGGGGGTATACTGCCAGTGAGGCTCAGAAATGGGGTTTCAGGGAAGAGTATTTAGTTCCATCAAAAAAGACCTTTAAATTGGAAAGAGCCATCTCACGTGGAGAAGGCATGCTCACAGTATTTAGGGTGGGGAAGAGGCTTGGTCTGGGGCTTTTGTCAGTGGTCATGTTAGTCTAGGCGGCCACAAGCCCCGTGGGAGATGCTGTTAGCAAAGTGAGGAGGAGCAGGGAATGGATTTTTTCAGCTGCTCCTAAGGCCCAAGGGAAGTGAGATGACCATCTGTTGAATGCCTTATCAGCTTGTCGACTTGGAGAGACAGCTGGGTCTGGCAGAAGCAGCCTAGGCCCAAGGGTCAGATGGCTTTGGGTTCAGATCTCTGCTGTCACAACCCGACTGGTGTCCTCAGGAAGAGCTGCTTTCTTCTATTCTGTGGAATGGACACAGTAACTACTTTCCCACCTCTTGTGAAGTCCAGTTCTGGGGTGTGTAGAAAAGGAGTCCACGTGTTGTTGAGCTTAGTGGAAGCAACCCTAGAGCACCACCCAGACCAAACACTTCCTGCACACCTGGGACGGGGAACTCAGTCTTTCTCAAAGTAGCTTGGACTTGGGTTGAGCTCATTGCTGTACTTAGAACTTTTGACCACAGTGGGTGGAGTGGGAGGACTGGGCTGCAGGTAAATACAGGGTCCTGTTGTTCTGGCTGCAAAGAGGACTCAGCCTTTGGGCCTTGAAACAGACTAGGGTTCCCTGGCTTAGCTGGGACATCCTAGCCCTATTGGAGGGATGACTGGCTTGAGCCAGGCAGAGAGGGAGCCAGGAGCTGAGACCTGGGGGCCGCCTGGCCATCTCACCGCTTCCTTCTCACTTTCCTCTGCCAGGGAGCTCAATGGCAACAACATCTCCCGGATCCATAAGAATGACTTTGCGGGGCTGAAGCAGCTGCGAGTGCTGTGAGTAGGGGTGCTGCCCCCACTTATGACCTCCCTCCCGCTGCTGCCTCTACCCTGGCTGCAGGGTGGAAGGCTGTAGGCCAGCTGGGTCCCCCAATGTGAAGTCAGTCTTGGAATACCCTGGGGGTGGGGTAGGTTGGGGTTGATGTTGAGTCCTGACCCAGAGCAACCACTGTTTCCCATGACTGAAAAAACCAGGCATGGCACAGGGCGTGGGCTGGACAGATTGGCTATTGGCTGTCTCCTAAGGGTGAGGGAAGACCAGGTGGCTGCGCAGAATCTTTAGGTCTCTGTGTTAGTCTTCGTGGGCTGCTGTAACAAAATTCTAGACAGGGGTGGGGAGGGGTCTCAACAATAGACATTCATTTTCTCCCAGTTCTAGGGGATGGAAGTCCCAGATCAAGGAGTTGGCGGGGTAGGTTCCTGGTGAGGGGTCTCTTCCTGGCTTGAACCTGTACCCTAACAAGGCCATAGCCCCCCATCTTGAGAGGGAGGTGGGTGAGTTCAGTTGAGGACAGAAGTGACTCCCCTAAGTGCCTGATAGTGGCAGATGTTGGAGGTGGCAGCATAGCTTGCTAAACCTTGACTATTTGCTGGAAGTGGAATGTCAGGCTGGGCAGGGGTGAAGAGTGAAGGGAAAGGGTAGACCCCTTCATCGGGCACCTCCTGCTTTGTGTAGAGGCAGCCACAGCATGTGTAATATCTGATGCAGGAATAGCTCAGCCCACAAATTCAGAGGAATGTGGAAAGAATTATATTTTTTTATTTTCTCTGCATCAACTCAGTTTTGAATCAGAGCTCATTTCATCTGGCTGGCAGCAAATCCAACATCAGATAATTATACATTCCCTCACCCTGTGCTCACAGGGTAATGCAAAGGTCCTGGGGCTTCAGTTCTCTCAGAACTACTAGTTCTCCTGTTCTGGGGTCTTTGAAGGGCGTGGGGGCCTTGCAGCCAATCCACTCTGAGGTCAGAGCTGACCAGTTGCTAGGCAGGGATTTGCTGCTCCAGCACCCACTGACCTGACCTCTGAGTCTGGGGGAGTCCACATGGAGGGCGCCCTGGGAGAGTCCACCCTCTCTCCTGGTGTTCCCTTCCCTGCTCCCCCTAGGTCTCCAGTGGAAGCTCCTTGACATGCTAGGCTTTTGGAAACAAAGCAGATAAAGAGAAGTGTCTGGAGGCAGCTCTGCCCCTGCCCTGTCCTGCCCCAAACCTCCTCTGAGGCCCATGCAGGGCACATAAGCTGCCTGCTTTGAGTTCAGAGGGGAAAATGCAGAAGAAAAACATATTGTCTCAACATTTATCACACAACAGTCAATCTATTGGTGAAAAATGTTGCCCCACCAGCCGGACTCTCTGGGTTTCAGGGCACGTTGGCGGTGAGGAAAGGCAGAGTCCCACGGAGCCAGGTGGTTCAGTTGGCGCAGGCACCCCACTCTTTTCTTCAGCAGATGGGGCCAGGCGGAGTAGGGGTACAGGCAGGAGAGGGGATTGTCTGCCAACTGCAGAGCATGTTTGCTGCATGTGTGGGCTCTGCCCACTTGGCACAGGCTCCCCTCCCCCGACACTGGCTGTTCCCCCTGCTCTGTCCCTTGGACACGTGCCTTCTGGGCCAGAGGAGGCCAAGGCCTGTATGCCAGCAGCGCAGAGCCAGCCCCGTGCGCCTGCTGCCGGCCCTGCTTCCCTGAGCGTGCCATCGGAGCTCTGGCCTGGTACTCTGTTGCCCCGCAGCCTCTGCCAGGACGGGTGGCCTTAGAGGGGCTGACATGGATGGAAACCGGAAGTGTATCTTGCTGTCAGGCTGGGTGTGCCAAGGAGCCTGGGGCAGGGAATTTGCAAAGTTGGGAGGAAATTTTGTCCACCGAGCTCAGGACATGGGTCTGTAAGAGGTTTGGGCACAGCTCCCGTGTCACTCCCTTGCCCTGGCAGAGTTCGCCTCTGCTCCTCCCTCATGCCAGCTGTTTCTAGCAGTCCTAGACCCACACCCTGTAGCTGTCCTCGTCCCTTTGCTCCCTAGGCAGCTGATGGAGAATCAGATTGGAGCAGTGGAACGAGGGGCCTTCGATGACATGAAGGAACTGGAGCGACTGTGAGTACCAGTGGCTGAAGCTCAGGAGGGCAGGGCGGGAGAGGGGCTGTGACTGAGAGGGTGGTGGTGGGGGGCACTCAGGGGAGGGACCCTGTGCCCAGCCTGCCTCTGCCTGAGGATGGAGCTGGGAGCAGCTGCAGCTGTGGGAGTGGTCACAGGGCGTGGGTGATAGTGTGGCACAGAGAAGCCTGGCAGATATCCTCACCCCACATTCTCCATACAACTCTCTTTGCTGTTTTCCCTAAAAACATGTGAAGGCAAAAAATTCACACAATAAAAAGGAAGTGGAATGTTTCCATTCTACTTAATTTTCATAGAAATGACTTCTTTTCATTAATTTATGTAAGTGTTAAATTATATAGTTAGAATTCCAAGTGCCTCTGCCCTAAACGGGTTTGGGGATGGACATGACTGGTTCTTATGAGCAGTGACAGACTGGAGTACAGAGGCAGCAGCATGTCGTCCTGCTGGCTCTGCACTGGCCAGTCAGCAGTTCGGAGGCAGTGGGCACACTTGGATGGTCAGCACAGTATTGCAAGGGTGGCCAGGACAGGGAGGACAGAAAGGCAGGCTTCGGGATCCCATATCCACTACTCAGCAATCCCTTGAGAGAGTCACTTGCCTCTTGGAACCCTGATTCCCTCATCTAGTAAAGAGGGACAATTCAATGAAGTCGGCAAACATATCTGGATGGTGGCAGTAAAACCTTTTAGGATGGGGGTTGTTATGAGGAAAGGGGAAGGGTGCGCATATGTGCCAGGTGCTGTGGCCCAGGGAAAGAAGCCCACCTTTCAGGCCACTTTTTCTGTGATGGTGAGGTCATGCCCATAAAGCGTTTGTGCCGCTTTTGGCTTTCGGGTCGGAGGGGGCCAAGGTGCAACTTTCTTCGGTTGTCCCGAATCTGGGTTCATCCGACACCAGCCGCCTCCTCCATGCTGCCTAAGTTCGACCCCAATGAGATCAAAGTCGTGTACCTGAGGTGCACCGGCGGCAAAGTTGGTGCCACATCTGCCCTGGCCCCCAAGATTGGCCCCCTGGGTTTGTCTCCAAAAAAGGTTGGTGATGACATCGCCAAAGCAACTGGTGACTGGAAGGGTCTGAGGATTACAGTGAAACTGATTATCCAGAACAGACAGGCCCAGATTGAAGTGGTACCTTCTGCCTCTGCCCTCATCATCAAAGCTCTCAAGGAACCACCGAGAGACAGAAAGAAACAGAAAAACATTAAACACAACGGAAATATCACTTTCGATGAGACTGTCAACTTTGCCAGACAGATGCGGCACCGATCTTTAGCTAGAGAACTCTCTGGAACCATTAAAAAGATCCTGGGGACAGCCCAGTCTGTGGGCTGCAATGTTGATGGCCGCCACACTCATGACATCATAGATGACATCAATAGTGGTGCTGTGGAATGCCCAGCTAGTTAAAAAGTATGAAGGAAAATGTTTCAATAAAGGATTATTTGACACCCCCCCAAAAAAAAGCATTTGTGCCTGGCACATAATAGGGCTAAGTGTGCCTAGTGGCTACTACTACTATTATCCTAAATGACCTGCATGTCTCTCACTATGCTGGTTTCCTTATTGTGTCCTTTGATTTTCCACTTTAAGCTAGGCATTGAATACCTTTTCCTCCTAAATGTTTTTCAGAAATTGAAGCCAGGAAAATGAGAAAGTCTTGGGGGAAAACAAAACAAAACCAAACCCAGTGGTTGCCAGACAGAGTAAATACAGAATTAATTTATTGGACTGAGGTTAAGGCACTTGGAGATATCTGGTGTCTACTCCTGTTGCTTTAAGGATTATATTTGTGGTCCCTTTTTTTCTCTCAAGGCAATGATGTGTTTCCCTAGGAGCCCACCCTTGAAAGTAAACTTCTTCCAGCTGGAACTCAGGTTGCAAATCTAATTGTCTGTGCTGTGCTGGAACATGACAGGTCCCCGATGTGGTGGCCCTGACCTTTCTCACATATTAGATGAAGGATGACCTTCTGGGAGGTAACCACAGACCAATTACTGCTGGCTACATAGAATTAAGTTTTTTCTCCTTTCCCTCTGAAAGAAAGCTTTGGGTAAGATGATTTATCATATGGCTGTCTCAGTATCCATGGGGGACTAGTTACCTAAGACCCCTTTGGATACTATATTCCTTGAATCTTCCAGTCTGTTATATAAAATGGCATAGTTTTTGCATATAACCTACCCACCTTCTCCTGCATACTTTAAACCATCTCTAGATGGGTTAATGATAGGGGCTGAATGTTGCATCAGTGCTTCTCCAACCTTATCATGCACACAAGTCATTTGGGGATCTGTTCAAATGCAGATTCAGGTCCAGTAGGCCTGGGGACTGCCTGAAGTGTCACAGTTCTTACTAACTCCCAGGCAATGCCCTTCTGGGGGCCCATGGGCTAGGATTCTGCAATTTCCAAGTGTCACCGCCATTCTCCCTTGATGCTCAAAGCTGCTGTGGAGTAAAGGCTAAAAAGAAATTGTTAAACTTTAATGTTGTCTATTATAGTTTTTAAAAATTCTCACAGTATCCCTTGCTACACTGTAGACTCCCTGTCAGAGAATTAGTTGTTGAAGGTATATGAGGTGAGTCTGGTCAAACTTTGCTGTCCTCCTAGGACAAGTCTTGTTTTTTTTTTTCAGTATGTTTCTTTGTTAGCTCATATTCCTGACAAGAAATATTCCAGAATCAGACTTGGGTTCATAATACTGAGAAGAGATCTGTTCACCAATAAGGAAATTAAACATTATGGACATACTATTCACTCATTAAAAATAAAGGGATAATTCTTTATTGTTTGGCATGGAAGGGTGACCATAAACTGTGGAGGAAGAAAAACACAAGTCAAGGACTTTTTCTTCTATTATTTGAGGCTTCCTTTTTTAAAAAAATGCATTTTCCACTCAAGGAACTAAAAGTAGACCTTTCATTTGATCCTGCAATTCCTCTACTAGGTATATACCCAGATGATCAAAAATTATTTTACAACAAAGACATTTGCACCAGAATGTTTATTGCAGCCCAATTCATAAT
>NW_003852416.1:23369671-23388910 GCF_000181295.1 Otolemur garnettii
AAAAAAAAAAAAGAAACTAAGGCCCAGGGAAGGTAATTTTCTTGGGATTTACATGCTGACCCTGTTAGGATTTGAACCCTGGGCCTTCTGACCCTGAACTGGGTGCTTTCTGAGAAGTCCTTTGGATTTCCTGCATGTCTAGGCAATTTCTGATTCTTCTCTTTTCTTTTTTAGGCGACTGAACCGGAACCAGCTGCATGTGTTACCAGAACTGCTGTTCCAGAATAACCAGGCTCTGTCGAGACTGTGAGTGATGCTCTGTGGCCAGAAACTTCCCTCCGAGGTTTATCTCCACTCTGTGGGCGGGCCAGTATTTGGTCAGTGGGGCCTGAACTTTCCTATGGCCTTGGCCCCCACTGTCCCCTGGCAGGAAGGGTTCAGGGCTATGAAGGCCAGGTCCTTTCTGCAGGAAGGAGCCGCGTGAGCATTTCTCCATGGCAAACATTTAAAAGAATCCGCAGTTCATCCAAATTCATGAGATGATGCTGACAGTGCGGGCACAAGGGTATTCTGGAGCAGGCATGCTTGTTGACTGTGATGCCAGCCTTTGCCAGCCTTTGCGGGAGGCTGTCCCATTGTCTTTGGTAACCTGCCTTGGGTTGAATATTCATTTAACTAAGCCCTTCTTGAATCTATTTCTCTTTTCAGCTTGCTGTACCTTTTACAGTAACGCAGAGTGTAATGTTATTAACCATGGTGTTAAGTTGTATTTTTATTTGCTGTCAATGTGCTTCTTTCAAGTTTAAAGGATAATTGCTAATTCTGCTACTTCATGAGTTGCCAAATGTATCTGAATTGTTCCCCCGTCTATTTTCTTTTGTGGGATCTTGGGTTGGACAGGATCTTTGAGATCATCTAAGGAATCTCTTCTGCAGCGCTTTGGCAAGTGGTCCTGCAGTCTTTGCTTGGCTACCTATAGGGGTGGGGAGTTGACCACCTCCACTGGTATTATTCCATTGTTAGACAAATCAGCAACTTAGAAGATTCTTCTTAACTTTGAACTCTAAATCTGCTTTCTAATAACTTATGTTCTCTTAGCTTTGCTTTCTATAACTATCTAGAACTACCAAATATTATTAGGTTTGAAGGGTTATCAGGTTTTTGAATGTTGGGTTGGGAGGTTTTTTAATTCCCTTAATTGTTGTTAACGTAAGAACTTTTGGTTGGGACCTTCTCATGCCCAGTGAGGCCTGAAGAGCCACTGAAGGGGACAGGAGTCTATATTACTCTTGCTCTTGGCACGCCTTGGACCTGAGAGCCAGTGAGAGGCAGTGGCCTCCAGACACATTAGATATTCTCATCCTGGGGGTCCTGGGCTGGCTGCTTTAGGGAGGGGCTGGTAGCAGCCAACAGAGGGATGTCCAGAAGAAGGGCCCTCAAGGGAAGTCTATGGCCCTTTGGGGAATATTTAGAAGCTCTAGAGCCAGAACTTTTGCTTAACACTGCCTTTTTTCTTCAGGCATTGGATCCCTAGCTCTTGGCGGGAGTATTTTCTTATCCAGGAGCTCAGCTGGATTTGGGTGCAGGGAGGCTGTTTTCTTTAGCTTTCTTCTCAATGTTTCTTGGTCTCAGCTGTAAGCAGGTATACAAGCCAGGAGGACTCTGGGAAGACTCCCATGCACACGCACTGCTAGGGCAGCCTAGGACTTGAGTTTACAGCTGAGGCCACTGCATCTTGGGCCCCTCCACAGGCCACCTAACAGAGGACACAGTCTGGGGGAAATGATTAAACAAACCTATTTATCAATCTGGTTGGATGTCTCTGGTGCCTAGGCTCACTGAGTTTTTCGCCTTAGAGCTGGTTATAGGGAAAGATACAGGAGTAAGTGTTTAAAGATCTATTTGCTAATATCCTTTGCCCTACCTCCACCCTGCTGTGCTGACTCAAGCACCTGGCATCCTAAAACATCTCTGCTAACTCTCCTGGTTGGTCTGGCCAAGGAGCACTTAGATCCAGCAACAGAATCCTGCAGGCTGGGGAGAAGGAGGGTGGAGGTGGGTATTGGGCAGGCCCAGCCAGCAGGTGCTCGGGCTCCTCAGGACAGGAAGTGAGGCCCTGCCGGCCCTAGTGGGGGCCCAGACTGAGATGTGAGGGACTGTTCTGGTTCTTCCTGAACATCCACCCTGTTCTTCTGCTCCTCCCTGCAAACCAGTGTCCTGGCCTCATCAGCAGTGTCTCTGTTCTGCCCTGACTTAGATTAGCACCGTGCAGATTCATCTCCCATTTCCTGTGATCTCAGGGCTCAGACCCCAACAGTGTCTTTCCCTACCTTCAGATCCTGGGAGAGAGAATCTGGTTGGCCCATCTTAGGTTAAGAGGTCACCCCTGCACCCATGTGGGCTTGTGTGATCAGCTGGTGCAGTGAGGTTCAGGAGCTGGAGGTGGGAGTTTCTCCCTCAGAAGGCAGTGCCTGGTGGTCCTGCTCTTTCGCCTGTTGACCTTCCCCTTGCTTTGGAGGGATCCATCACTAATCCTTTCCATCTGGACCTAGTTATGGACTTTCATGCAGAGGCTGTTATGCTAACCCAGCATGAAAATGGGCTGGAGAGAGGCCAACTGTGATGGGTAAGGCGTAGTCACAAAGTACATAGGTGGTGTGGTCCGCGTTTCAGTTGATTTCGTCTGTGTAGCCTTCAAAAGTTAAAATCTGCTCACAAGTTATTCTTCACTACTGTTTCCCTCGTGTCGGTTTAGTCTATCTGTTTCTTTTCATATTTGGGGTCTGAGGTGAGGTGATTTGCCTTGGACCACAGAACAGAGTGATGCTAGAGTTGGAATTAGGTTCCAGGCCTGCCAGGGTGCCTAAAGAACATAAAAACGGGGTTAAACCTTGATATAGAAATCTCATGTTTGGGGATCTACCCTTAGGAAATAATAAAACATTGAGCACAGACATGTTCACTGGGACATTATTTAAATATAGAATATTGAAACGAATATGGAAATAATCGAAATGTCCAACATTGGGGGCATGGGTAAGTAAATTATGATGTATCTACTTGATGGAATATTTATGCAGTCATCAAAAATGGCCTTTATGAAAGATGTCAAGTAATGCAGATAAATGTTTGCGCTATCGAAAGCCAGGATGCAAAATTGCATGATCACTAGATACATCGCTCTAAATAATGCGTGAAAAATGACTGCAGAAGGCCAACAGGCTTGCCTGGGGGTGACATTTTTCTTTTCCATGTTTTTCAGATGTTCTCTAAGAAGCACGTATTATTTTTATGGGAGGAAACCTCCCGGTTTTTTAAAAGGGATGAAAAGCTTCTGTAGTCTGCGGTGAAAACGGATGCTGGTTACATGGTGTTGCAGCATTTTCTTTAACCCCGTTGATCCCCGTTTGTGCTTCTCTGAGATAAAGATAACGGTCACCTCATGGGGCTGATGTGAGGATTAGAGAGGTGTGGCTTTATGTCAGAGGGGAACACTGGGACACAAGGGAGGTGCGCAGGAGGTGGCGAGTGAGTTCACATTGGAACTGTTTTGGAGGCTGGCACGTCTGACTCCCAGAGTGACCCACCCTGCGCATCTGACCAGCCTCAGTGTTGGTTTCTCCCCACCTCTCTGGCAGCTCACAATCACCCCCTCACTTTGCAGGGAGCTTTCCCCAACAGGGGTTTCTTGTTTTTGTTTTATTCTTGAGGGGCTTAGGCGCTCCTGCAGGGGAGGCCGGTGAGCTGTGGCAGAACTGGACTTTGCGTTGGGATGGTCACTGTGCAGGTTCAGGATGTTCACGAAAGGAATCTGCTCTTTGTACTCTTGTGTGCTCTCCTGGAACCGGTGGGTGATGTTACACTGGACACATTTCTTGGTGTCCTGAATTTACATTCTCTACTTGGGGAGGCTCCCAATAAGGGTGGGCCTGGTGTTCCCAATCAGCAGCCCCTCACCCCTGCAGGATAGAGCACCCCACTCTCTGTCTACAGTTAGAAGGAGTCGGGGCACTGAAGATGTGCACCTGTCTGGGACACCCTTTCACTGTCTCACTGTCCCGGGGCTGTTGTGAGAAGTCCTGGGAAGTGCAGGTACCAGAAGTACCAGAAGTGCAGGTACCAGAAGTACCAGAAGTACTGGTTACAGTAATGATTAGCAGGAGGCGCATGCTGAACGACTTCCAGTGTTGTCTGATTTCATTATCAGAAGATCTCTATGGGGTCAGTATTTCTCCCATTTTACAGATGAAGAAATGTGAGCTCAGAGGGTTGTGATATGCCCAAGGAACCGAGTCACATTTGAACCTTGGTCCTGGTACTAGAGCTTGTTCTTACGTATCACCCCTGCACCTCCTCACTCATCCACTCCCACCCCCATCCACCTCCCCATATGCCCCCCACCCTACCATCCCTTCTTCTACCCAACTATTTCTTTATCTACTCACCATACATCCACCTCTGTTTATCCACTCATCAATCCCACCAATCCATTCCTCCATCCCCCAGCTCCTCCTCCCAACCTGCCCACCTGCCTACCCTTCTACCAGCCCAACTGTAAACCTACCGAGACATTCCTCTGCCCCCTAATTCATGCCCTCAGGCTCTCCCTCCACACCCCCACCTTCCATCTGCTACCCACCACCCGCTGGTTGAGCAGTTCCAAGGGCCTCCTGGGGACCCAGCATGGCACCAGGTGCTGAGAATCTATGTAAGATGCCCTGACTGTCCAGGAGGTGACAGTCTGTCATCAGTGCTCTTTGAGAGCAGCGGGCCACCCTCTAACCTTCTAGCAGGTTGGAGTGGGTAGGGACAAGTGCTTTAGCAGCTGACCTGTGCCTCCTATAGGGACTAAGTGTGCTAGGGTTTAGGGTTGGCTCCTACCAGCACTTAGGTGTGGAAATGTTTTCATGGACATACACAGGATGTACACAGAGGTTAAATTTAGGTCTAGAGGGACATATTTGAAACCTGACTGCTTAGAGCTGCAAAATCCAGTCTTTACCCAGGTTCAGGTGGGGAGCAGGGGGGTTCAGCCTACCCTTCACCTTGCTGCCTCTGCCTCCAGGTCTGGGGAGGGGTCTCCCTGCTGCCTCAAAGCCCTCCTCTTGCTGGCTGCATTCTCCTCCTCATCCAGAAGCCACTTCTGGAAACCCAGTTCCCCTGGGCTTCCTTTTAGCCTTGAAACCAATATGTGTCCCGACAAGATTGACCTTTTGTGTCTCTGCTGGGCCTAGAAGGGGTGGGGGTGGGTGATTAAGGGCAGCCCAGGGCATTTATTTCTCCTTATTTATATCCCTGTTGTAAAGACCACCATAACTCATTAACAGGGCCCTGGTGGTTGGAGAGGCGTGGATGTGATATTCTGTAGGAGTCCTGTTGAAGAATGCCTGACCCTATCGACCCTGTCTCAAGCTGGGTTTAATTAAACTGTCAGCACTGGTCATAAGAACAAAGCTTCCCTTCCCGTCCCGGTCCCCAGCCCCCATCGGAGGCAGGAGGGCATTCTTAGCTGAAATGAAGAGCTGTTAAAAATGGATCTGTCTTGCCTTCAAGGGAAATTACCCAAAGCAGGAAGGTGACCTCGATATTGTGACATGTCCATGCCAGGCAGCAGAGCTGTGGCGCTGAACCAGTCTCTCTCTGAAGATGGCCGATGCTGGAGGAATGGGACTCTGGAGCTGCCCTCTGCCTGCCAGGCTTCCTTCCTGCCAGAACAACCAGGGGACTCCTTAAGATGCTATCCATCCCTTCTCCCAGAAAGAACTTCATGAGCTTTGTCTTGTGAGATGTCAAGATGTTTCTGGCATTAATGACAAAAAGAAGTTTCCGTGGTTAGACAAATTTGGGAAGTGCAGAGTCCTTTGGAGACGGACTTTCCAGACCCTTTAATGTGCTCACATGCATATTAAAGCTCCCTGGGGAGACGTAGAGGGTTGCATCTCCCAAACTAATTTGACTTGTGAACCTCTTTACGGTTTCATTTTTTAGGGAGAGACCTGTTAACATCTTGTGGGCCTGGTGTTAAGTAACTTGCTAAGGTCTCAGTCAATAAGGGTCAGAACTGAGATTAGAACCCAGATCCACTTGACCCTGAACCATGCACTTACCTCCAAACCATCAGTATTTGAACTAGAATATGAGTCATCAGTGGGGAGCTTATTAAAATGCAGATCCCCAGGCTCACACTCTCAGATGTCCTGAGCCAGCAGGCATGGAGGGGCCCAAGAATCAGCATTATTGTCAAGCCCCTCTTTATCTGGTCTGCACTTCCAGAAGCCTTGCTTCCCAACAAGTGTGGTGTGAGTCTTAGGTAGGGACTGCCCCACCTTGGGTAGAGCCCCTGTTCGCTTCTGCCTGGCCTGATCCACATGTAAGAGCTACACCAAGTAAGCAAAGACCCCGAGAGCAGATGCTTCTCCTCCTGCAGCCGTGCAGAAAGCAATTTGGGGATTATGAGTTGGCAATTATGGAGCACTCTGGATTCTCAAAGTGCTTTCCAATCATTAAATCTATGCCTGCTGTCAAGGTTCAAGTGAAAAAGGCCAGCATCCCACTGGGCCGGCACGGGAGCCTCTGGGAAGGGGGCGGTGGCCTGAGATTGACATCCCGCATGCAAGAGTAGACTGATGTGCCCAGATGGATGAATGGCCGAGACACAGCCCTGGCGCCCGGCTGTGGGCTTTGAATCCAACTCTGCCCCCAGCTGGCTCAGAACCATGCAGGCCTTCACAGATTTGGACAGCCCAGGGAGCCCAGGGCCTGGGAGGGCTGGGGGAGGGGGGGAGCGGTCAGTGGGTCACTCTAGGAGAATGCCCAGTGAATGCAGAGTGCCCTGTACTTACAGGGACTCAAAGGCATGAAAAACCGCAGTCTTCTCCTACAGTATTACAAAAGTCAGTAGGAGACAGACGGAATTCATAAGCATCAGAAGATTCTGAATAGAGAGGCGTGCACGCGGGGCGGGGGGCTATTGTGAATAACTTTGGGGAGGTAAAGATTTTTTAAAAACCATTTGAAAAATTATACAAGTAATTTTGCTAAGATACTAAACATTTGGGAAATAGAGGAAAAACCAAGAAAGAGAAAGCATTTAGTTTTTTAGTTAAAAATACTTGCACTAACATGTAAAAAATTTTCAAAATAAAATTTAATACCAAAGCAATATGTAATTGTTATAATAATAATTACTATTTGCTAAGCACTTGTGTGCTAAGCACTTTATGTTCATTTCCTCACTTTAATTGGTACAGTCCTATGCAATGGGTCTGTTACTATCTCCATTTTACAGACAGGAGAATTGAGGCACAGAGTGGGTAAGTGAACTGGTCACATAGCTAGTCCTTGGCAGATTTAAGCTTGGAGCCCAGGGAGTGTGACTCCAGAGGGAGTTCTTTCTCATCATGCTATACAGCTTCTTCATTGTAGAAAATAGAGAAAAAGGAAGAAGAAAGAGATCGCTCACGAGGCTTCTGGGGCAGTGAGTTTGAAGAACGTGGGAGACACAGGAGGGTGGAGAGGAAGGATGAAGGACGTCCCTGTGGAGGAAGCTCTGTGTGGACAGTGTGAATCTGGTTCCCTGTGAGCAGGGTCCCACAGTTCTACAGTGTTATAAGCTTGGCTTGGGAAGAGGAGTGGACAGGGTCCAGACCTAGAATGTTCTAGAAGGAGGTGATGGACAGGGATTAGGCAGAGGGAACCACAGAGTGTTCTTGAAGAGCTGAGTGACTGAGTGAGGGTGAGCCTCAACTAGCCCCAGTGAGGCCTCCCCACCTGTCCTCCCAGGTCTCTATACTTGAGCTGTGAGCCGGATGCTGCCTTCCACCACAGTTCCTCACTTCCTCCCTCCCCAGATGGAAGTGACTGTCGCCTCCTCAGTGCCCTCTTTTTCTGTTTCTTTGTAAGACTTTTTTTATCATGGTAAAATATATCTCAAATATTTATCATTTTAACCATTTGTAAGTGTACACTTGAGTGTGGCATTAAATACATTCATGAAATTGTGTAACCATTGCTACTATCTATGCAAAAGATATTTTCACCACCACCCAAAATAAACTTTGCACCCCTTAGGCAGTAACCCTGCCCCCTGCACCAGCTCCTGGGGGCCTCTCTTCTACTTTCTGTTTCTGCGACTTTCCCTCTTCTCAGCACCTCATATAAACGGAATCATAAGTATTGGCCCTTCTGCAATTGGCTTATTTCACTTATCATCACATTTCTGAGGTCCATCCATGTTGCAGTGCTTATCAAAATTTGCTTCCTTTTAATGGTTTCCTAGTGTCCCACTATATGGGTCAGTGATGTTGTGTTGATCCCTTCAGCTGTCGGTGGATGCTGGGTGGCTGTTGATAGACAGCCTCCAAAACTCCGACCTCCAAAACTGTGAGGTAGGAACTGTGTTAAGTCACTAAGTTTGTGGCAATTTGTTACAGGGGCAGCAGGAAACTAATATAGACAGCAGGAGCAGCTGCCATGGGCTGAATAGCATCTCCTTCTAAATTCAAATGTTGAAGTCTTACGTGGTGTGATGGAGATGGCCTTTAGGAGGAAGTTGAAATCGTGAGGGTGGGGACCTCAGGATGAGATTAGTGTCTGTATAGGAAGAAATGCCAGCAAGATGGCTCTCACTCTTCCCCCAGCCTTATCACCATGTGAGGAGGACACAGCAAGAAAGTGGCCGTCTGCAAGCCAGGAAGACAGTCTTCTCCAGGTCCCCATGACACTGGCACCCAGCCGATGGTGTTCTGTTGTGACAGCTCTGCCGCAGCAATGACCACATTCCAGGTCCGGGATCATGGGCAGATGAGTAAAACCCAGTTATTCAATATCCTTGAAAGCAAAACTAGCTCAGAGTCCATTAAACTGTGACAAGGCATCATAGAGAAATGAGCTCAGATGAGTCAGTGCACATTAGCAAATCTCCAGTTGCCTCATTAAGATGTGAAAAAATATACCCCTTACCAAACTCTGAGAGTTTTTTGCTAACAAGCTTTTTGCAAAGCATCAAGTGCTTTAAGGATGTCTGGTAATATTTTTATTAGGCCTGTTTTTTTAAAGTATAAGCACTTTTGTTCAGGTTAGTGTCCACCTCAGCAGGCTGTGGTCAAGCCCAATCCTGATCTGAGGAGCCCAACCAGGGTCCACTCTGGTGTGCAGGCTCATGGGAGGGTCCACTCGTGCCAGGCTGTTTGTCAGCTCCAACAACTGGCCAGATAGAGGCCTGCATCTCCTCAGCAAAGGTCAGTACATGGCTGGACCTGAGAGAACTGAGGGGAAAAAACCAGAGGTTAAGACGTGGGGCTGGGTTTATCTGCCTCTTACCTCCCCTTTTAACCCCTCTACTCCAAAACTGCCCCAAAGAGCAGGAGACACTCAGAGCTCCCCTGGGACAAAGATCAGGCATCTGTCAAGATAGTCCACATTTACATTGGGGCCAAAACCAGACTGAGCACGGAGATGGACATCCCAAGGCTCCTGGCCCTACAGCTTGGGGTGGAAGTGTTGGGGCAGGAATAAGCTCAAACACAGCAGACAGTGGTTTTAGCCATGTCACCAGAGAGATGCCTTTTGATGCCTCTCCCACCCCTCCCCAAACCCAACATTTGAAAGATCTGGGCTGTTAAAATATCTTTATTAATAATATGTCTTCCCATAATTGCCAGGCAGTGTTTCTCATTAGCGTCAGCCAGTACGGCACCAGCAAGCTGATTCCAAAGCATAGGATTCTAGCTACAGACCAGAGATGGTGCCTCGGAGTGACCATGTTTTGCCTTACACGACACACACTGCAAAGAGCTTGAGGAACCCCCATTGCTTCTTCTTGGAGCTCTCTGGCCTACTGATACCTGGCTAGGAATCCCAGGTAGAAAGCAGAACCTCCTGGGCCACAGGGCTCAGTGTAAGGGGAGGGTTGGCCGGAAGGCGCTGGGCCCTAGCCCATCCTAATCAGCGGGCAAGTCAGTCAAACCCTACCAGTGTACATGTCATCGCCATGAACCCTGCGTCTAGCCTGGTGCCAACTCACATCTGTCTCCACTCACTGAAAGGTCCATGCTTCTTATTTTATTCCCTCCTCTCTTTGTTCCCAGCTCAAGCTCTCCCTCCAGGAAGCAGGGGCCATCTTCAGGGTTCTCTATGACAACCCTCACAGAGGGGTACCCAGGGTGGTTCCCCAGACACTCTATTTAACTCTGCTCAATAAACTTTGTTTATTTTGTTTTGTGAGACAGAATCTCACTCTGTGGCCGTGGGTTGAGTGCCTTGGCAACATCATAGCTCACAGTAACCTCAAACGCTTGGATTCAAGTAATCCTCATGCTTCAGCTTCCTAAGGAGCTGAGTCTACAGGCACCCACCACAATGCCCAGCTAATGTTCCTAGTTTTAGTAAGGTTGGGGGGGGGTAGATGATTCTCAATCTTCCTAAGGCTGGTTTTGAACTCCTAAACTCAAGTGATCCTCCCATGTGGGCCTCCCAGAGTGCTAGGATTATAGGTGTGAGCCACTGCACTCAGTCCCAGAAAACTTTCTTTATTCTGTAATTCAGCACTGGGCCTTGAATATTTGGCTTCATGCTTCCAGGCCACAGGTCAAGGCTAAGTGCAGGTCAAATAGAATAGGGATAAGAGAGAAAGCACTGAATTTGGTGGCAAGTCCATGAAGCTGGAGCCCACTGTTGGGGACAGCGGCTGCCACCAAAAAGATACCAGGGCTTGCCAGCCTGCTAAATCTGCTTGTGCCAGGGGAACAGGAATAGGCAGTGCCTGAATTGCCTTCCAGTCTGGTGGGGGAGGCAGGCAAAGAGTTATAAGGGACATGGTGGAGCTCTGACGGAGGCTTGGGCAGCTGCTAATAGGACTCAGGGGGCTAAAATCAAGATGTTGGCAGAGGCGTGTTCCTTCTGGAGGTTTCAGGGAAGTTGAAAATCTGTTCCTTTTCTTTCCCACTTTCTAGAGGCTGCCTGAGCTCCCTTGGCCTGTGGCTACATCACTCTGACTTCTGCCTCCTCAGTTATATATTTTCTGACCCAATACTCCTGCATCCTTCTTTCCCTTACAGGGACCCTATAAGTGACTACGCTGGGCCTACCTAGATAATTGAAGTTCACATCTTCATTATAAGATCCTTTATCTAAGCACATCTGCAAAGTCCCTTTTGCCATGTAAGACATTCACAGGTTCTAGGAATTAGGACTTGGACATCTTTGGGGAGGGCATTATCCTGTCTACCATGTCCTCTTCCCTTGGGAGGACAATAACCCACACCTATGCCTCCCTGCCTGGAGCTGCAGAGTCATGCACACCCCACCCTAGCTCTAGGGGCAGCAAAGGCAAGGCCTCCAGGCAGCACTACTGCTCTCCCAGTTTGCAGTTAGGCTCCTTGGCGTTGAGCCTTCTCTTTTGAGTCCAACGGTCATGGGTGCTGATAAGTTGTGGGATTCTGGGCAAGTTACCTAACCTCGCTGTGTCTATTTCCTCATGTGTAAAGTGTAGGGTTGTGAGGATGGGGTGACTTGTCTGGAGCATGTAGACCAGGCACTGTGATTATGATCATCATCCCAAGCAGCAGAAGCAATGGAGGGGGGGCAGCATCCCCTCATGCCTCTTTGCTTGGATGTGGAGGACGATCTGCTGTCCTGGAAATCTTCATGGGAAGCCCTTGGCTGGAAGGCTTGTCGGCTCTGCCTTCATCAAGGCCTCTGCAGGAGTCTCCAGGCGCACAATGCCTCTAGCTTGTCTCCCTCATTCCACCTGCTCTGGGTCCTCGCCTGTCTTCTCTGTGGGGGACAGAGCTTCTTATCTCTCCCTATGCATCTAGCCTTGGCTCACTCTGGATTTGGCAGCAGCTTAGCCCACTGCCTGAGAGCTTTGCTCCTAGCATTTCTTTCTTTGGTTTGTAGGCTGAAAATAAGGTAGTGACTTTGTGCATGTGGAAGAATTTCTGTAGCGTCTTTCTCTGAACACATTCCCCCAGGAGTTGACTTTATCACAGAGCTCTTTATTAGATTAAGCTGGCATGAACATTAACATGAATTATAATTCATTACCCCTAAATTCTTGATGTACAGCAACACAAAATTTGAAGATATAAACACCTGGACCCAATGCCTTACCTTTTCCATTAATTCTTAACTGCTGTGGATCCTTGCTCAGTCTAATGTTGACTTTAGCATTAAGCCTCTTAGCATAAAAGGCCTTCTTAGAAGACACACACACACGGTCTTATGACTTTGCAACCTCAGGTCATCTTGGCATTGGAAGTCCACAGGGGCAGTGGAGGTGGGTATTCATGTTCCAAAGACGCCTCCGCACTCACTGACATCTCTGTGTGCTGGTTCTGCTCCATTGAACCCAAGCCCCATCCCTCCTTCCTTTCCATTCTAGACTGTTCTGCCTCTCATCAGTGTTGGCTTTGTAGAAAATTGTGATAAACACATAACATAAAAGTTACCATCTTTCTTTTTAGGTGTGCAGTTTAGTAGCGTTAAGTGTATTCACACTGTTGTTAAACAGATCTCCAGAACCTATTCATCTTTTAAAACCGAAACTCTACCCATTCTAGAGTCACTCTCTTCTTCTCTCACCCCAGCCCCTGGCAGGCACCATTCTCCTTTCTGTTTCCATGAATCATGCAATTACTTAATTATTTGTCTTCCAGGTGGTTTGTTCCACCTGGTATAACGTCCACAATCTTCATCCAGGTTGTAGTGCGTGACAGGATCACCCAACCTCTTAAGGCTGAATATATTCCATTATATGCATGAAACACATCTGTGATCGCCGTTGGGGTCACTGCCACCCTTGGCTGTTTTGAGTCGTGCTGCTATGAACAGGGGTGTACACATATCCCTTTGAAACCCTGCTTTCAGTTCTTTTATATTTACCCAGAAGTGGGATTGCTGGATGATATGGCCGTTCTATTTTTAAGTTTTGAGGGACAGTCATATTGCTTTCCATAGCAGCTGAACTATTTTAAATCCCACTGTCAGTGCACAAGGGTTCCAATTTCTGGACATCCTTACTGAGACTTGTTATTTCTCTCTCTCCTTTTGGGAATAGCCATCCTAATGGGTTTGAGAGGGTATGTCATTGTGGTTTTGAGTCACATTTCTCTGATGAGTAGTTATGTTGAGCATGTTAGCTATACTGGACATAACTTGATTAGTTATGTTGGCCATTTGTATATCATCTTTAAAGAAATTTCTATTCAAGTCTTTGTCTGTTTTTTAATTGGGTTATTTGATTTTCTGTTATTGGGCTAAAGTTCTTTATATATTCTGGATATTGACCCCTTATCAGATATAACATTTGCATGTATTGTATCCCATTCCATAGGTTGCCTTTTCATTCTGTTGATCGTGTCTTTTGATGCACAAAGTTTTAAGTCTGATGTAGTCCCTTTTGTCTGTTTTTGCTTTTGTTGCCTGTGCTTTGGTGTCATCTCCAAGAAATCATTGCCAAATTCAATGTCATGGAGCTTTTCCCCTATGTTTTCTTCTAGGAGTTTTATTGTTTTAGGTCTTACATTCAGGTCTTTGATCCATTTTGAGTTAATTTTTATATATGGTATGAGATAGGGCTTGATTCTATTCTTTAGTATATGGAAATCCAATTTTACCAACACTATTTGTTGAAGAGACAGTCTTTTCCTCATTATGTGGTTGTGGCACACTTGTTGAAGATCATTTGACCGTGCACAAGTGTTTATCTCTGGACTTTCCATTCTATTCCAGCAGTCTGTTTGTTTGTCTGTCTTTATTCCAGTTCCATACTGTTGTGATTACTGTAGCTTTGTTGTAAGTTTTGTTTTATTTTGTTTTGTTTGAGACAGAGTCTCAAGCTGTTGCCCTGGGTAGAGTGCTGTGGCATCACAGCTCAAAGCAACCTCCAAGTAAGGCTCAAGCGATCCTCTTGCTTCAGGTTTTCTATTTTTGGTAGAGATAGGGTCTCATTTTTGCTTGGGCTGGTCTTGAACTCAAGAGGTCAAGCAATCCACCTGCCTTGGCCTCCCAGAGTGCTAGGATTACAGGCGTGAGCCGTCATGCCAACCTGTAGTAAGTTTTGAAATCAGGACATGTGAATCCTCTAGCTTTATTCTTTTTCAAACTTGTTTTGGCTATTTGAAGTTCAGTGATGGCTTTTTACTTGAAAGCACAAGGAACATGCCATAGCAGAAAAGAGGGTACAGGAACTTAGATCTTCAGATTTAAATGAGACAAAGTCATCTACTCTAGCCTCTGCTTAAACACATCTGGTGATGAGAGCTCAGGCTTCACAAGACAGCTGGTTTTGTTGGAAAGTACCTCTGATCATTAGGAATCCTCATACAAACCACCTTGATCTGTTTTCTTGGTGTGTTCACCCAGTGACTTTTTTTCACCTGGTAGTTTTGGTGCTGCTCTCTAGAGTTATACTCAGAGCATGGGTGTGTGCCAAGGGTCAGCCCTTTATCTAGTCATTATCTTTGGCAGATTCTTCAAGGAACCATGCATGTTTCTAGGACAGAACTGTGAGAATTATTTATAAGAGGTCATGGGGCTAAAGCCATCTTGAAACAACTTACCTTCATTGTATTGTATAGATTGCTTCCAAGATTCGTGGATATCCCATACTCTCTGCAGTCTCCCTTGGTTTATCCCATTTGTCCCAGGAAGATTCATGAAGGAGACCCCTAGGACTTCCTCACCCTGTCTATTGGGGGCTGCTCCAGAGGCTCCAATTTGAGAAGCATGGGGTTGTAGTTCTAGGAAGCCAATGTGCTTTAACAAACTAAGATCCTTCAGCCAGGGGCAGTTTCCTCATCTTCCTCTAGGAAACTAGCCCTTACCAGGCCTTCCTGTCCATAATTAGAGCCTCTTAGGATGGAATAGTAAGGAGGTGAGGATGGAAGGTTCTTAGAGGGCTGGGTTGGGAGCAACCTGGGGCATCCTGGGAACTTTTTGGCAGAGTGTAATAGAAACAAGCATTGAGCAGGGAGCCTGGACACTTACTTGTGTCTCTGCCTGGCTGTGACACCTGGGGCAAGTCACTTAGCATCTCTGAACCATGCTCTGCTTTTCATTCTCATTAATGACATGGAAAAATGTACAGAGGGGATGTTCAGCTGGTTTGTAGGAGGCATGACACTGAAAAGGGCTGGCCATAGTGCTCAGGATGACAGAGGGAAGACTGAAAAATCATCTCCATGAACTGGACTGGGATCAGTGAGGTGAAACTGAATGTTGATACATATGAAGGCGACTGTGAAAGCACCAAGCGGGAGACCTGGCAGGGCTTGTCAAGAGCCACTGTGACTTCAAGCTAAGGATGTGTCAAGTGGGCGCCAAGGTGGCCGAAAGAGCGAGAATGTCCTTCCCAGGGGAGGGGATAGTCTTGTTCTAGTCTGTGCTGATTCAAACACATCCAGAGAACAGTGTTCAGTACCAGGATCTGTGCTTTATTGTAGGTAGTTGTGGGGAGGGTAACTAGCATTGGGAGACATCTGGAAACCATTGCACATGGGATATAATCCAGGTGCCTCGGGCTGTTTGGTGTGATGAAAAGAAAATGTAGAGGAACCCGGAGAGTCATTTTCAAATCTGTGCTCAGGGCTGTCATGAGGACCAGGGAGCCAATTTGTTCCAGGAGCTGGGTACAGAGGGTGGAGGTGGGTTTTGTTCTGCCCGAGGCCCTGGATACGGGCCGGCTGTTGAGAGGTGGGCTGCTCTGCTGTGGCCTCACCCTGGAAGCGTCCAAGTGGGAGCTGAATCCGCATCTGCCAGGAGCTGCTGGGGGAGCTTGGGCTTGAGGACCTGGGGGTGTTTTAGATGCAGAGACCCTGTCCAGGGAGGAACAGAGGGCTGGTGAGCAGTGTTCAGGATGGCTAATCTGCTTGCAGACACATGCAGCTGGCAGATGGTGAGGGCCTGGAAGTCCCTTAGACCAAGCCTCGGTGTTGGAAGCCATCCCTTACAGCAAAGTGGTTCCAGGGAACCGTGTAACAAAATATTTACCAGACCCCAGATTCTGGCTCACGTTTTTGGAGTCAAATTTGGAACAATAAAAATCAACCAATTGCTTTGGCAATGATGTCTCATCTGTGAAGAGACACAGAAGGTTTATCTGCAGGCCAAACTCTCCTGAGGATGTGTCTGGTACTGGGGGTGCCCAGAGGAGCCCGCTGTCCCCTAGGCCCTCCCCACACCCGGGCCATCGCCTGCGGAGAATGACTCATTTCCCCCTTTGAAGTTGAGGCGCGGTTGTCTTTGGAGCCCTGGTGTTTGTACCCCTCTGCTCCTTCATTCAACAAAGGCCCTTCTGTCGGCAGATTGAGGAGGCCACGCAGGGAAGGGTTAGAAAAGGAAGGTATTGACTGAATACCAATAAGGAGGGGAAGTGTGTTTATGGAGAATGAGGGGCTCCAGGCAACTCAGGGCCCACTCGTGCTGTGCAAACAGAGCGGAGAATTCCCTTTGGCGGGTTTGTTTTACTAAAGGCTCTGGGGCCCAGAGGAGGGTGGTGCGAGGTGGAACAGGAGAGAGGGAGGAAATATTTCACAATTCCAAGCTGAAGCTTAGCCTCTTGTTGGGAGGGGCTGGCTTGAGAGCTGCAGGGTAACAAAGAGGCAGTGTGGGCTGGTGACAGTTAGGGGGGAACACATGGCAACTAATGGGGTAGTAATGGGTGGGGAGGTAACCTGGGAAAAGCTGGTACAAGGAAAGCTGGCACATAAATTCTGGTGGCGCGACACCCCTCTTGGCAGGGAGACAGCGGCTACTCTTTCACCCTCCCCACGGCCAAAGCCAGAGAGGTTCCCACTCCCAGGGATGTGGCCGGGGTGAGAGATGGCTGGAAGAGGAAAAGCCACGCTGGGATTTCATTGCCCTGCAGGGCTCTAGTAAAGACACAGAGGAAGAGGAGAGATACAGGCTCAGTGCCCAGAATGAGCACAAGGAGGTGTCCTTGCTGCCACCCACTCCACTCCCAATAGTGGCCACGCGTCACCTGTGACTCTACGCTCAGCACTCCCCCAGGGCACCCACCTCTGGAGAGGCTTTGTCCACGTGGGAGCCCCCCCAACTGTTCAATGGGAACACAGTGTGTCCTACAGAGGCCCCCAGTGCCCTAGTAGGAGGGTTCAAAGACAACGGCTTTCCTGTTCACTGAGGCCCCCGGAACTCCACATGCCATTTCTAGGAGAATCATTTGGACGTGTCAGCTCTCAAAGGGGACAATATTTATTACGGAGGTGGGGGGCTTTTGGAGGAAGCCATTTAGTAGTTTGCATTTGAACTTTTATGGCTTCCAAGAGTCTCCTCCAAGAACCAGGGGCGCCCCAGAGTCCAGAAGAGTGTGCTCCTTGGTGGAGGTTTGGGGTCTCTCTCACAGACTAACTGGGA
This sequence comes from Otolemur garnettii, assembly GCF_000181295.1. Classification (NCBI taxonomy): domain Eukaryota; kingdom Metazoa; phylum Chordata; class Mammalia; order Primates; family Galagidae; genus Otolemur; species Otolemur garnettii. Next base: position 23,386,988 of record NW_003852416.1, read on the forward strand.
TTTGATCAGGTTAATGATACTCTTTTCTTAGAAAACAAAACTACTTTTTATTTATGTATGAATCTTTGTGTGTGTGATCAGCTCTTCTCTTCATAGGCATTAGAAATGTTTAGGAAAAAAGAAAGAGAAAGGAGGGTGCCAGCGGGTGGGAACATACTGCCAGCCTCTCCTCCAGGGCTCCTGGCTGTGGGCGTGAATCCTTAATGTGATTCCTGGTTGATATTTGCAAAGTAGCAGCTGGTCCTAGACTCCTGAGCGCTTGCAGTCTCCCATGGTGTTTGTCCCTCCTGAAGGTGGCGGGAATTCTAGAGATGACCTACAGCCTGCTGCCTGGCTGATAGGCAGCCCTCATTCTGAGTCTTCTCCCCAGCTTGGCTGCGGGGACCAGGGACTAGCTTCCTTCTCTGGATGGATGGATGGATGGATGGATTTATTCACCCAACCAACTTATTACAAGCTTGCAACCTGCAGTCACTTGTCGGGCACAGGAAATAGCAGGAGGAATTAGATACGGTCCTGGGCTTAAGCGTGGTGTTGGCTGGTGGTTGCAGGGGTTGCTGATTTCTCAAGTGGGTGATGTACGCTGTGAGGATTTGACGGCTGGTTGGTAGCCTGGATTTCTCCCTCCTGGTGCCCATGAAATGAAATAAATGGAATGTGAAAGAAAATGAATGGAAGTGAAAAATCATATTTCCACCAGGACAGAGGCACATACATCAGTTACACAGCTGTTCCAACATCATTCCTCTGTCTCAGATATGTTGAAATTGATCACTGCCTCTGGGTTTCTGAATAACTTATCAAGGCAGCTGGAGAAAACAAACCAGTTTTCTACAAGTCACAACTCCATTTCTAAGGAACAAAGGGGGAGAAATCATCTTGGAAAGATCCTTACAGTAAACTACAAGTAAGGGCAGGAATTCATTTATCAATGATTTTACATATTATAATATCTCTCACAGCCAGCTGGACTTGACATGAGACTTCTGTTGTCCCTTGGGGAAAGGCTGTGGACAACTGGTCATTTGAACATTGTCCACAGACCACATGACTCTGTCCCTGGGGCTCCTTGTGGGAGTGTGTCCCTTGTTGATAAGCGCCATCTGTTGATGGTGGAGATAATGCAGAGTTGAGCATTTCTGAAGCCCCAGGTGACTCCAAGGCCCTTATATGGGAATGTCATTATCAGCTTCCATCTGGACTTTGCATGTAGTGTCCTCCGATGCCACCCAAACACAGTCAGCTCTTGGTATATTCAGGAGATTGGTTCCAGCCAACCCTGCTCCCAGTATACACCAAAATCTGTGCATACTCAAGTCTAGCGGTCAGCCTTCAGAACCCGTATACACGAAAAAACAGCCGTAAGTGTGGGTTTTAAATCCTGCCAATATTGTATTTTCCACCTGTGTTTGGTTGAAAAGAAATCTTAGTATAAGTGACTCTCACAGTTCGGACCCGTGTTGTTCAAGGGTCAACTGTAATGGGGGGATTGGGCATAACTGGGAAGTTAATTTTAGACTCTAGAACCCACTATCTCTGCTGTTTACTGGTCAGGTGACAACTTTGGGGAAAATTGGTTAATCTTATTTAGATTCAGTTTTCTTATCTGGAGAAAGCGCTCCAGATAAGAGCTCCATAATAAGGACCAATCTCTCAAATTGTTGAACATGCATTTAATGAGATAATGCCAGGAACCAGACTATCAAAAAACATTAGGCTTATATTTTTCTTGGTAGTTAAGTCCAAGTTCTACTAACAGAAGGAAATACATAGAACAAAAGAAAACAATTCCAGGCTCGGCGCCTATAGCTCAACCGGCTAGGGCGCCAGCCATGTATACCTAAGGTGGCGGGTTCGAATCCCCAGCCCGGACCCGCCAAACAACAATGATGGCTGCAACCAAAAAAAAATAGCCGGGCGTTG
>NW_003852416.1:23389026-23396751 GCF_000181295.1 Otolemur garnettii
CAAAAAAAAAAAAAAAAGAAAAGAAAACAATTCCATTGCCAGTATCTTTTTTTGTTGTTGTTATAGACAGGGTCCTGTGCTATTGCCTGGGCCAGAATACAAGAGTATCATCATAGCTCACTGCAGCCTCAAACTCTTAGACTCTAACTATCCTCCTGCCTCAGCCTCCTGAGTAGCTGGGTCTACAGGTACCCACCACAAAATCTGCTAATTTTTCTTTTTTTTTTTATAGAGACAGATCTCACTCTGGCTCAGGTTTGTCTCTAACTCCTGGCCTCAAAGCTGTCCTCCGTCCTCAGCTTCCCAGGTTGCTGGGATTATAGGCATGAGCCACCATGTCTGGCTGTTTCCAGCATCTTAATCCTCACCTTATACTTGGAATATGTTAGAGTAAAATTTTCCAAGGGTGTTTTCTTTGATGATTTGTACTTTTTTTTTTTCTTTTTAAAACAAAGAGAATCAAGCAACTGAATGCAGCCAAGATTCTGGAAATTTGATTTGGATATCAAACACGTGGAGTTCTTCCCAGCAGGAAAGAAATGAGCCGTGAAGACAATGTCTCCTCCAAAGTACTTCAATTAGTAGCTCGTGCTTTCCGACTAGAGAGTCTATAAAGAATTTTCTTTATTGGCTTGGCGCTCGTAGCACAGTGGTACTGTGCCAGCCACATATACCAAAGTTAGCAGGTTCAAACCCTGGCCCAGGCCAGCTAACCAACAATGACAAATGCAACAAAAAATAGCCAGGTATTGTGGCAGGTGCCTGTAGTCCTGGCTACTTGGGAGGCTGAGGCAGGAGATTCACTTAAGCCCAAGAGTTTGAGGTTTTGTAATCTGTGATGCTACGGCTACCGAGGGTGACATAGTGAGACTCAGTTTCAAAAAAAAAAAAAAAAAAGAATTTTCTTTATTATTTTTAAGAGGAGGAAAACATTATTATTATTTTTTTTGCATTTCATTTTTAAATTAAATCATAGCTGTGTACATTAATGCAGTCATGGGGTACAGTGTGCTGGTTTTATATACAATTTGAAGTATTTTCACCAAACTGGTTAACATAACCTTCATGGCATTTTCTTAGTTATTGTGTTAAGACATTTATATTCTACATTTAGAAAGATTCACATGTACCCTTGTAAGATGGACCATAGGTGTGGTCCCACCAATCACCCTCCCTCCACCCATCCTTCCCCCTCCCCTCGCCTCCCTCGCCCCTTTCCTCATATTCTTGGGCTATAATTGGGTTATAGCTTTCATATGAAAGCAATAAATTAGTTTCATAGTAGGGCTGTGTACATTGGATACTTTTTCTTCCATTCTTGAGGTACTTTGCTAAGAAGAGTATGTTCCAGCTCCATCCGTGTAAACATGAAGGAGGTAAAGTCTCCATCTTTCTTTAAGGCTGCAAAATCAAAATGAAGTTTTCAAAATGAAGTTTTCTTGGATTTTTTTTGTGCTGACAAGAGGACTGGAGATAAATCAGCAAAGCGGTCCCTTTTTCTCTTATCTGGTCCCACTGCATATCCACTTGGTGTGGAGACCAGGTTGGCAGGGTGCTTGCTGGTCTTTCCGGCTCATTTAACTCTGAGAGCATCAGTCTTTGTTGAGGGTGAGGCCTTGACAGTTATCCGTTTTGACTCTAACAGGGAGGACTCCACAGTTCAATCTGTTCTGATCCCCTGTCCCCATTGTTAATACCGGCTCACACCCAGAAGGGATCTAGGTTGAGAGGCTTCCTTGTGACCCAGCCACTGCCCCCAGGCGTGTCTTCTCATGCCCCGAGGACACAGTATTGCCTCCTCTTCACCATCAACGGGCCTCCAAATCTTGCAGGCTCTGCAATTAGGAGCTTTGTTAAACATGGACGGATCACTCATTCCTGCTCATTTCTTGGCAGTTGCAGCCTTTCAGGGTGGGCCAAATCATGCCCATCAGTACTCTGTAAAAAGCCTGGCAGAGATAGTTTGTTTTTTATTTTCATGTAAGAAGAAGATAGGTTTTTTTTTTTTTTTTTTTTTAATTTTGTGGGGAGGCAGGGGAAGAATCTGAAGTTCTTTCTTTTGTTTTACTTTTGAATTTTTTTTTTTTTTGATGAGGGGATTTCTATAAATAAGGATGCAAAAATATTGCTTGGACAAAATTTACAAAATTATAATGTCTCATGGACGCATTGTTTGTGACTCACCACACTGTAGATGGGGCCAGTGTGTGTGAAGGGCCTTGAAAGATAAACTTCCTCAGCTTCGTGGAAACCCCCTTTTAAAAAATCAACTTTATTCGTTAGAGCAGTTTTAGATTCACAGCAAAATTGAGTGGAAGGTACAGAGATATCCCATATGTCCCCTGTCCCCCAACACACATAGCCTCCCGCACTCTCCTCACCCCCCACTAGAGTGATGCGTTTGTTGTGACGGATGGACCTCACGTATTGACAGCAGAGTGCGCAGCTTACGTTAGGGTTTGCTGTTGGTGTGGTACATTCTGTGGGTTTGGACAAACTTATACTGACTCATAGCCCCTTCAGAATATGGCTTTATTAGTCCTTTTAAAAAATTTTTCCCCAGTGCCAAATGCAGAAGCTGACCCCTCCAGCTAGCCAGCCCTAGGGTCCAACATTAAATTCCATCATCATCCTAAGGGCCCCAGAAATTCAGGAGCCCATGCAGGGGTAGGTGGTGCCTTGCCAGACACCATCCCTTCTTTATCCCTTCCCAGGCAGGTGTGTTAGTCCCTGGGTGTTCTTCCCCAGGGCAGGCAAAATAACGTTATCTCTTCCCATGCTTAATGTTTTTAACTGAAGACCTGCCTCTGACTTGGTCTCTATCTTTGTCCCTTTCAGAACAGGAGGCAGGACCAAGTAGCCATTTCTGTCCTCCCTACACTTGGTGAGCAGCCCCTTCTGAGGAGGCTGAGAGCACAGCATCTGGAGAGAGCTGTCCCAGGGGCTAAGGGCTTCTGAGCAGTGGCACTTATGGCAGCCCTTGGACTCAGCTTTCTGTGCTGAGCACAGGAAGGGGCCTTTTGCCTCCCTGGGCCTCAGGCTGTCCAGTATGAACAGCCGCACAGGTGTTCTCGCTATGCAAGGGCTCTGGTTCCCAAGGCACCAAGCTCTCCTCTTTCACCCTTGTTGATTCATTTCTGCTTCTCACTCTCTACCTTCCAAGGGAACCTACCTTGTTTGTTTGTTTGTTTGAGACAGGGTCTCACTCTGCCACCCAGGCTGGCTCAAGTGATCCTCCCTCATTACAGGTGTGAGCTACTGTGCCTGGCTGGCCCCCTGGGTTTATGCTTGGTGCACTCTAGTTGGGAATGAGGGCTTTGTGTTTCTTGTAGCTGCTATTTCCAGCCATGTGCCTTTGACACCAAATGTAACTCCTGAGCCTCTTTCCTCATCTCTAAGATGGGGAGCCTACTGCATAGGGCTGAAGTGAGGATGCTGGGAGGTAGTACTTGAGTCTGCAGTGATGTCAGCTCTTTTAGCAGCAGTAGCTGTGCTCCTCCCCTGGATCTTCAGGTCCATAGTTACCCTGAAGGGGCTTCCTTTCCCAGGGGGATGGAATTGCACCCACAGATACAGACATAGGCATACGCACTCAGGCAATGGGGCAGGGCACAAATCCCAGGCACTAATTAGGTAGCTCTGCCGGCTCCCAGGCTGCCCCACCTCACGTGCGAGGTGCTATCCATGAAGTTCATGCCTTGGAGTCTGTGGGCACAGGAGTCTGTTTAGTCTGGGCCTATAGGCCTCTGGCTCTTCTTGGGTTAGTTAGATCTTTAATCTTCCATTTGTAACACACTCAGTGAATATTCCTATGTCTGCCTCACTTTGGTCTCTGGGGGTACGATGGTGAGAAATAGGGCTGTGGGCTCTACTGACAGGTCCTGGAAGAGATGGGAGTCAGTGTGAGCTAGAGGAGAGGAGTACTATTTAGACTGCAGGTGGCCAGTGGTGCAGGACTGAGCAGGGCCAGAAAATAACCATGCTATCACTCTGGTCAGTAAAGGAGCAGAGGTGGTGTTATGCAGGAGAGCACAGTTCTTCTCAGGGGGACTAGAACAGAGGCATTGGAGCTGGTGGGGGTGCCTGAGCCTGGCCCTCTGCCCTGCTTCTCTCTGGTGCAGCTTCGTCTGACTCTGTGCCGGCGTGTCTGGTGATGGGAAGTCAGATTCCCTACACTGGAGCTGTGCCTGGAGCATTCTTGCCGGCTACATCCTTGGCCTCAGTATTGTCTGGCTATAGCCTTTTTGCTACCTATCTTTTCCCTGTGTCTGTGATTTTGAGCTGCTCTTGCTCCCCTGGACCAGGGATCTTTTGTCGCCCATGGCCTGTGCTCTGGGCTGCTGCCTCTGCTTCATACTTGACCAGCGGGGCTGGCTGAGTATGAGCATGCTGCCTCCCAGTCTGGCCATGACATTGCTCCCTACCCCCATGACCTTGCCGACCTTGATTCTCCTTATGCTGCCTTAAAATAGAAGCCATAGCCCTTTCTCCTTTCCTGTCTGGTTAGAGAAGGGAGGTGACATAGAGCCCCAGGAAGTACAAAGCGTAGAGGAAAAGAACATTACTCAAAATTCAGGTAGTGGATGTTGCAGTAATTGCCTTGTGGGTTTCAATCAGAAGGAAATTTTTGGATGAACGGGACTTGGGTGAACTAAAAAAAAAGCCATTTAGGCAAGAGTTGTTTGACCAGTAGCAACCTTCAGACACACCAGGAGAGGAGGTTTCTAATTATTTTCTCAGAGCCCCTGGCATCTGTAGGGCCCTGGGGGCTGTGTTTCTGGACCTGTGAAGTTCAGCCCTCCTGAATGTCTATAGTTAGAAGCACAAGGTGAAGGCCACAGCCAGCCTGGGGACCTGCTCAGTCTGGAGTTCTCTGCTTTTTTGATGCTCCAGAATCAGAAAGGGGTGTTGATAGTAGCTGCTGAGCATCGCTCAAGCTCTTGTTGAGCCCCCTGACACTTGGAGGGGGCTTTTATCCCCGTTTCATAGATGGGCACTGAGACTTGTCATTTGGCAACTTGCAGAGTGAGTGAATAAGTGGCTGGGAGGGACGTTTATTTATCCAAGGTCTGTCTGAGGCTAAAGTCTGAGTTTTCTCTTCTCTTCTGGGACAACACCACCTAGCTAGGAAATCAAAAAAGAAATAAAACATCACTTTCACAGGGCAAAACGTGACAACAGAAGTCACCAGGAATCTGAACTCTTCGACCGGCTCCAGGGGAACAAAGTCCAGACTTGGGCCTGTGGTGGAGGGACACTTGCCTTGGGAGAAGCTGGATCTGTTTCGGGGTCTTTCGTCTCATAAAGAGGCAGCTAATAACAGGCCAGGTGGGAGAGAGCCTGCAGCTGGGGTAGGGTGGGCAGGTGGGCACAGGAGGGCCTTCCCTCAGTGGCTGGACTTGAGATGCGGCCTGCAGAAGTACAGAGCTCCCCATCCTACCCAGGGGCGCAGAGAGAAAAGGCTGCCCTTTCCCAAACTGTGTGTGCTTTTCCCAGGGGCCATTGTTCCTGGTTGCCAGGAAACCGGGGCCTTCAGGTGTCACCCTGGAGACTGGGGCCTGGGTATTTGAGTTTGGGTCAGGCACAATAACGACTGCAGAATGAGATGGCGTCCCCAGGACCTCCTCAGTCATTTGTCACACAACTGTGGTTGTGACTGTGGGGACATGGGGGCTTGTGGGAGGAGGTGGGTGGGGCAGGATGGGGTGAGGGGCAGGAGAGGGGGCAGGCTAATGACCCTCCTCCTTGGGGAGCGGAAGCGAGGCCGCCCCAGCCTCTCCGGGAGGACCATGGCTTAGGACTGCCTGCTGGGAGCTGGAGCTCTCCAGGCCTTAGGCCTGATGGTGCTGTGGGAAATGTTCAGCAGCCACGTGGCATGTCTGCTCCACGGCCTGCTAGCCCAGCAGCACAGTTACAGCAAAGAAACATTCCAAATCTAATACAGCAAGGATGCTGGGTTGTCTAGACATGACAGCAAATCCAAGCAACCCAGAGGACTGGGCATCGAGGAGGGGTACAGGACCTGGAGTGGCACTGGCATCACCTTTTAGGGGCTCAGGAAACATCCAGACCCTTCCCTCCCCAAACCCTTCATCACAGTGTCTCATAAAGGTGATTTCAGGCAAACAGGAGATAGAGTATATGTAATTATATGTAATCTCCACTTTTATTTAAAACATTTTAAATTGGAATAAGATATGCATAACATAAAATGTACCACTTTTTAAAGTGTACAGTTCAGTAGTGATGAGTATATTCACATTTTTGTGTGATCAATCATTAGAACATTTTCATTTTATAAAACTGAAACTCTAGACATTAATCAACAACTCCCATTTTCCCCTTCTCCAGCCCTGGCAGTCACCATTCTACTTTCTGTTTCTATAAATTTGACAACTCTCAGTACATCATATGAGTGGAATCACATTAGTGTTTGTCTTTGCGATCGGCTTATTTCACTTAGCACAATGTCCTCAAGGTTCACCCACATGGTAGTGTGGTCAGAATGTCCTTCCTTTTGAAGGCTGAATAATATTCCATCATCTATATGGACCATGTTTTGTTTGTTGGTTCATCCAAAGGCGGATACTTGGATGGCTGCCCCCCTTTGGCTCTTGTGACTAAGGCTGCCTTGAGCACGTGTCTCCTGGATTTCCAGGCTCACTCAGATTTACTCTGTGACCTGGGAACATGAGCTAGTGACTGTTTTCATCTAGACACTAAGGAGACTGTCTTCTAAGAGACTCATTTCGTGCCCACCAAAGATGCTTATCTTTGGCCACTTCCTCTTGGTTGACTTCGTAGCTGTTCTCCCTCTTTTGAAGGAGGAATTAATTTAGGCAGGAACGGGGTGTGCCAGGACCCAGTGCCAGCACAACTGATGCTGGAGATTCAGGGAGGTGCTCAAGGTGCTCAGCTCAGAAGCACAGGAATCTCCAGCACATTATGGCAAGTGGGACTATCAAGACTGGTGGTGACTGGGGGAACCAGGAGGTGGGGGGAACCCAGTTAAAAGTGAGGGTAGGTGACCCTTGAAAGTACAGCAAGGGGACATTTGGCATTTTAGATTCTGTTGGGTCATAATTTGGAGTTTAGGATTAGAGCCCAGGACTCAGGAAGGGGTGAGGGGAGTGGGCTGATTATAGGTTTGGTGGCCTGGGACAGGAGCCATGCTGATGCTCAGCTGGACAATTTGGGCACAAGGTCTTGACCATGGGACTATGGCATAGGCACCTGTTGTATGGGGCAGTCTGAAGGTGGCCTGAGGCTTGGGGAACCAGGAGGACCTCAGAGGTGGGAGCTGGGGCAGGGCATCCTGAGAAATGGCACATGCTACAATTCTAAAATCTGTCACCATGGGAGGGAGGGGAAGGGGCCTTGTATGGGAACTGGGATCATCTGAGCCTGCAGAAGGGCCAAGGTCTAGGCAGCCAGAGGAGGGGCGTGGCTGGCAGAGGCTTCTCAGCTCGCAGTGATTTTTATCCAGTACACTGGTGCTCCATAAGAAGATCTTAGGGGCTTGGAGCCTGTGGCTCAAGTGGCTAAGGCACCAGCCACATACACCTAAGGCGGCGGGTTCAAATCCAGCCCGGGCCCACCAAATGACAATACCGGCTGCAACCAAAAAAAAATAGCTGGGTGTTGTGGCAGGCGCCTATGGTCCCAGCTACTTGGGAGGCTGAGGCAGGAGACTTGCTTGAGCCCAGGAGTTGAAGGTTGCTGTGA
>NW_003852416.1:23397388-23400495 GCF_000181295.1 Otolemur garnettii
TGAAGGACGTAAAGTCTCCATCCTTCTTAATGGCTGCATAGTATTCCATGGTGTACATATACCACAGTTTGTTGATCCATTCATGGATCAATGGGAACTTGGGCTTCTTCCATGACCTGGCAATTATAACTTTTTTTTAAAAATCAGCATCATTTAAGTGTGCTGCAGAAGTTTAAGTATAGGTTCATGTGTGATGTGAAATTAAAAAAAGGTTGAAAAACACTGGCCTAGAGCCTGAACTTTGAAGGCAGGTCCTGCAAGATTTTGGACACCTGCCTAGGGAGGCAGGCCAGTTAGCCTGGCCATGCTGGCAGCCACAGGGCTAAAGGGGACAATCATCCTAGAGCTTCAGTTTTACTTTAAAAATTTAGGAGATGGGCAGTTACGTGACTAAAAACCATTTTACATGTTACATTTGTGTAGCTGTTGAAGGCGTGTACTTGGGGACCAGGCTGGGTTCCTGTCCCAGCTCTGGCACTCGAGCACATGACCTACCCTCTTTGTGCCTTCGTGTCCTCATCTGTAACATGGGGATGCTAGTGGTGCCCAACTAATAGGCTTGGTATAGCACACAAAGTGAGATACCGAAAGAGCTCAGAACAGTACCTAAAACAGGGCACGTTGTCTTATATAGCGTACTTATTAATGCCTGTTATTATCATGACTATTGGTAGAACAAAAAAACAGGACATGGAAGATTAGAACGCAAAATTGGCTAGAATGTTCACAGTAATAGAAGAGATCACCAAGAAGTTCTGTGCTTAGGGCAACTGGTCCCCAGTCCTCTGCCTTTAAGATAACTTGGCAGAGCCATTTGGGGAATGTTATAGCCTTAAGAGGAGAGCTCACATCTGCAGTTCATAGGGGTCCCCAGTGCTTGGCTCATGGTTGAGTGGTGATAAGTGCTAGTGACTGTGGTGAATGTGCTGTTGGCCTGTGCTCAGCATGGCTGGCAGAAGCCTGGGCCTGCGTGCCCGTGTGCCTCTGGTTACCCCCCTCATCTCCCTGCCTGGTTCAGGGCTGGGTGGGCAAAGCCTGAAAAAAGGCCTTGTTTGCATTTTCACATCCACCAGAGGCTGTCAGTGCCCCGGCGGAATTTGTTTGAATTAGCTGCTTCAATGGGCCTGTTTATGACAGGAGTGTGTGTGGTGAGAGATGATGGCAGAATTCGAAAGGGCATTAAAGGCACCCCATGGGCCCTGGACAAACAAGAGAAAGGCTATTGTGGTCTGAGTGGCCCTTTGGGGCAGAGGAAAGTGTCCTCCTTTGGTGCTGACTGATGGGGAAGGGAAGGATCATGATGGTTCCCAATGCCCTCATCAGCCTGTCCTGTGTTGTGGTCCTTATCTGGCAGGTACACTGGGCTCCATTAGCTCTGTTCTATGCCACAGCCTCCACAGCTTGGTAACCAAGACTGAGTTTGTCCACCTGGCTGAGGTCCCACCCACAGAGGAAACATTGGATTCCTTAGGAATCTACACCATAGGGCATGTTCCCTGAGTACATCTAGGGAAGAAGTCAGGCAGACGTGCTCTTAGACGTTGGACTCTGGACAGAATGGAACCCTGCCCCCACCCCAATGATGATAGTAGTGCTGATGGGGTGTCTCCACATTCCTCATGATTCTCTGAATGCTTGGTATATATTAACTCATTTAATCCTCTCAATAAGCCTACAGTGGAAGTACAGCTCTCCTTATGTTACAGTTGGGAAACCGAGGCACAGAGAGGTTAAGTTACTTGCCTAATGTCATACAGCCAGAAAGTAGTAGAGCCAGGACTTGATCCCAGGCAGTTTGGCTCCAGAGTCCAGCCCCTGACAACCACCATTCTACTTTCTGTCTCTATGAATTTGGCCTCTCAGGGCCTCTTGGGGTATCTCATATAAGCAAAATCACACAATATTTGTCCTTCTTTGACTAGACTGTCTCACTTAGCATGTCTTCAAGGTTCATCCATGTTGCAGAATGTCCCTGAATTTCTCTCCTTTTTAAGGCGCTGTAAGATTCCATGGTATAGATCGCAGTTTTGTTTTTTTGAGATGGAGTCTATGTCGCCCATGGTGCCACAGCTCACAGCAACCTCCAACTCTTGGACTTAAGAGATTCTCTTGCCTCAGTCTCCCAAGTAGCTGGGACTACAGGCACCCGCCACAACATCCGGCTATTTTTTGGTTGTAGTTGTCGTTGTTTGGCAGGCCTGGGCTGGGTTCAAACCCACCAGCTCCGGTGTATGTGACTGGTGCCCTAGCCGCTGAGCTACAGGTGCCGAGCCAGGATCACATTTTTTTAATCTTTTCATCCATGGACAGACACTTGGGCTGCTTCTATCTTTTGGCTATTATGGGGAATACTGTCATGAACACCCCTGTATAAGTATCCATCTGAGACCTAGCTTTGATTTATTCTGAATTTATACCCGGAAGTGGAATTGCTGGATCATATGGTGAGTCTATGTTTAAATTTTGAGGGATTGCCATACCGTGACAGAATTTTTATACAAATAGGTCCATGCATCAGAGCACATGCTTGATTTAGGATTTTGAAATTTCATTCATCGGCCCACTCAGGGTGCTGTCCAAAGATCTCCCTTTTTCCAATGTCCTCTTTCCCTGAACCTGGCTCCTTTTCCTGGGGGCTGGGAGACCACCCTGCCGGAAGAGGTCATTTCCTTCTGTTCCCTCTTCTCTTTGCCTTCACTCCCTTTGCAGCTTAGGAGTGATGCCAAGGCCTGGCGAGTTGGGTGAAGAGTTCTGGTGTTTTTTCCCTTTGGAGGCAGAATCTCACTCTGTTACCCTGCATAGAGTGCCATGGTGTCATAGCTCATAGCAACCTCAAACTCTTGGGCTTGACCAATCTTCTTGCCTCAGCCTCTCAAGTAGCTGGGACTATAGGTGTGCACCACCAGCCCCACTAGTTTTTCTATTTTTAGTGAACATGGGGTCTTGCTCATGCTTAGGCTGGTCTTAAAACTCCTAAACTCAAGCCATCCACCTGCCTCAGCCTCCCAGAGTGCTAGGATTATAGGAGTGAGCCATTGCACTGGCTGGAGTTCTATTTTTTTTTTTTTTTTTTTTTTTGAGACAGAGCCTCACGCTGTTGCCCTGGG
>NW_003852416.1:23400521-23476444 GCF_000181295.1 Otolemur garnettii
CAACTCCTGGGCTTAAGTGATTCTCTTGCCTCAGCTTCCCAAGTAGCTGGGACTACAGGCACCTGCCACAACACCTGGCTATTTTTTGGTTGTAGTTGTCATTGTTGTTTGGCGGGCCCAGGCTGGATTTGAACCTGCCAGCTCTGGTATATGTGGCTGGCACTCTAGCTTCTTGAGCTACAGGTCCCGAGCTGGAGTTCTAGGTTTTGAGGAGCAAAAATGCGATGGTCTTGGTGGAGGGGCTGGCTGGAGAGGAAGGGGACTGAGTCTGAGTAGGCTAAGGAGGCTTCAGCAGCAGTCAGCTTTGGGTGGGGGTGGGGGTGCCAGGCTATCAGGGCTCTGTCCATGATGTTCTTGCTTCACACCCAGTACCCAGTGGGGAGGATGGGGCCTGTGTGCAGGATGAGGAAGCAAAGGGAGCAGAGCTGGGGCTGTAGAGACCTGGCCCAGGGCACCTTCCCAGGAGGCTGGCAAGATGGGGCAATGCTTCTCCCAAGGCAGGGCAGACAAGGTCCAGTGGATCAGTATGGAAATGCCCCTCTCCCCTCACCCAATTTGAGTGAGTCCAAGAACAACTAGTTTGAACCATTCTACATCTGAGATTCCTCCTCTAGAGATTCCTCCTCTAGAGTAATGAGTAGAAAGTCCAGCTGTGCTGGCCCACAGCTAGTGAAAGTGAACGTCTGTGAGTCCTGAGAACCACGCTCAGAATCAGGCATTACTGGGCTTAATCCTCACAGCACCCTAAGAGGAACTTACGTTAGCTCCTTCTACAGGTGTGGAAACAGAGGCACAGGTGGGGAAAGCAGTTCACCAGGGATACAGAGCAGGAAGCAGGAAACAGTACAGCGGGGAGGGAAGAGGGACAGTTCCAGCCCACACCTTGGACTTGAACTGCTGCTCCGTGACTGTGTCTCACAGAATAGAATGGCTAGCTTCTTATCCTCGTCTAGGATTTTTTTTTTTTTTTGGCTTAGTTTTCAGGGCAGATATTTAAGGAATAGGAAAGGAATGGGGCTTATCGCTTTTTCTGCTGCCGGAAGGCTGGAGAGACTGAATATCACTGGGTATAATCCTAAGTGATATCTTTTCTTCCTCTGGCAGGATCTGGTGGAGGCTGAAATTCATCACAGCAAACACATCCTCTCTCTTCCTCTTCATCTTGCTCTTGCACAAACAAGAAGCCTCAGTCACGATTCCAGCTGGGCATCCTCTGTCTCCTAGCAACCCCTGCCAGCCGGGCTCTGGGCCCTGGGCTCCAGGCATGCCTTTCCTGGCTTTCCCTCAGTACTTTCTGTGGTTCCTACATACACAGTGCGGGTTGTGGGCACCGGGGCAGGAGGGCCATGCTAAGCTCAAGCTCAAGAGCCGGAGGGAGGAGGGAAGGCCTGCTCTGGGAAATTAGCTTCAGGTGAGGTGAGCTGCTGGGGTTTCTCGTGGTGGACATTCACTCCCAGCTCTCTGCTGAAGAGGAATGGGATTTGGGGAATGTGTGTGTGTTTGTAGCCATGGCAGGGGCATCGTGCCAGGAGACAGATGAGCACTCCTGGTTATCCTGCTGGGCCCATCTTTACGATTACCCACATTTGCTGAAAGGTTTGTTTCTCAAATGCCATGAAGAGCCCCCTGGGACTCTCTGGCTCAGGCTTGTACAGAAGAGGGGGACGGAGCTCTGAGGCAGTAGCAGGCTGGTGAGAGAGGGCAGTGTGGGCCAAGGAGTAAAGGGAGGGCTGGGCTGGGTCCAGGTTTGACATGAGAGGTGGAGGGGCAGGAGGCCCGCAGGCAGGGTGGGAAGGTGTCAGCAGAGGGGTGGCAGTGAGCTGGGGTCCACAGTGCATGGCTGTCCCTGACACCACATGGTGGGTTCCACAGGGCTTATTGCTTGCTTGTGTGGGAACTGGGTCTGTCCTGAGCTATTGCTCAGTTTATAAAAAAAATTTTTGCCGTTGGGTTTTCCACCTCTCATCCCTGAGGAATTGTTGATCTAGTCTTCCATGGACTGGAAAGCACCTGGGAGAGGTTCTAATCCCTGCCCCGACTTTGCAGATGAAGACACCGAGGCAGAGGTGGTATGAGTTCCCTGCAGTCACAGCTGGGTGGGAGCTGGGCCGGGAGTTGTATCTGGACTGCTGATTTCCACCGCTGTGCTCTCACCTAGCTGGAGGTCCCCCCTGAACACTGCTCAGCATTAAAACCACACATATGACCATGTTCACACATGATCCATGAAGTTCAGCACATGCTTCTCTGTAAAGTGGAATTTGCGCACACAGATGAACTGATGGAGGGGCTGGGCTCACCTCTGTACCCAGGGGACTGTTTCCTGTGTGGTCAGGCTGATTCTGTGCATCCGAGTGTTCTGGCCTGCAGCCCAGTCTGGGAGAGACCTCAATTCCACTCCCTAAGAGACAGGGTGATGTATCTTCCTGGCATCATGTAGGTATTGCAGGGATATTGCCTGAACTGACGCACAGCGTGTGGTGAGGATAGCCCTTTCCTTTTCTTTTTTAAACTACAAGTCTGGGTTGATGGATCTAGTTGGTCGGGATACTTTAGAAAAATGTCAGATTGGAAACCAACTTACAGTACCTTTATGGCCCGAGAATGGTGTAGAAGGGAGGAGTGTTTGGCAGGACATTTTATCTGGGAAATGTAACTTCTGTGTAATGTTCAGGGGGATGAGGAGGGCAGGAGGCATGGGGAGAGGCTGTCAGGTCCTGGGTTTGAGGCCTGGCTCTGTTCCTTCCTGCTGTGAGTGTGAGCCTTGAGCAAGTTCCACCTGTGTGCTGGGATGAGCCTTCCTCTTGAGAGCCTTTCCAGATCTTCAGTCTACAAGCTTCTGGGGGTGGTGGCCAGCCACAGTCACTTATTCACTCATTCCACAGATGCCTGCTGAGTGTGTCCTAAGTGCCAGGCACCCAGCTAGGAGTTGGGGAGACTGGGGAGGACACCAGCTCCAGCTGAGAAGTAGGGGTGCAGGCTGGTGTTGGAATCTGTAAGCAGAGCCCTCATGCATCCCTCAGACCTGCTCTCTGGCCTTGAAATTGGTTCATCAGCTGAAATACCACAGAGAGGTGTTTGTTTCTAGGAAGTGGGATGGTGGTAGGGAGGCTTTAAATCCATCCCCCCACCGCCCTGAACCTCTTAAGCAAAGGCCAATTTGGACCATGCCACTCTCAGAGGTTCCTGAAACACCTCTGGGGATAGATGTGATGTGAACTTGGGGAGCAGGGAGTACTCCATCACAACTCACTGTTCATCAGACCTTTGAGTGGGATCTTCTCATCCACGGCTGTGGGACACAGGAGACCTGTGCGTGAACGTGACCCTGCACAGCTTACAGCACACGCTCACAGCAGGAGCATGGGTGCTCACTCCGCCAGGACGCTCCCTGTGTAAAATCAAACCCTTGTGTCTGAAAGTTGTTGACAATTTAATACCTCATTTAGAAAATTAAATAGGACAGGACCATAAAAAACAAAAGAAGTCTCTGACTTACTCTAGAGCTTGGGGTTCTAGTCCCAGAGACAGCTACAAAAACAGTTTCATGTGGAAACTTCTAGAAATGTCTCTGCATATAAAAACATCGATATTCTTTCTCTCTCTTTCTTCAAAATGGGAGCTTTCCTCCTGTAGAGCCGAGAGACCTGCTAATTCCTTTTCTCAGCACCACAGACTCTAACATGCCTTCATGGAAGGACATTAGATTGATTTTAGACTTTTTGCTCTTATAAACATTGCTACAAAGAAACATCCTTGTATCTGTGAATCTGTGCACTTGTCTGGATGGATCTATAGGATAGACTTCTAGAAGTAGAGGCACTTAGTCAAAGGGAAGATAGATTTTATATTATGGCAGTTATTGCCAAATTTGCTGTCCAGAAAGGCTGAGCCATCTTCAAAGTCTATGAGAAGCTCTATTTTCCCACACTTTTCCCTTAATTGGGCATTATTAACATTTTTCATTTTTGCCAGTTTGATGAGTTAAAAGAATCATCTTGTCTTAACTTGTATTTCTTTAATTATGAGCATCCCATTTCAATGCATTTAAAGTCATTTGTGTTCTTTTTTTGTTAAACTGCCTATTTGGATCCTTTTGTATAAGAGTATGCTAAAGCTCAGAGAGGTTATGCCACTTATCTTAGATCACACAGTAGGTTAGTGGCACAGCTTGGGCTGACACCTGCTCTTCTGACTCCTGGTTTAGTGACCCTTCTGATGTGCCTTCTGCCTGCCTGTCTTGTGGCTCAGGGGTAAACCTAGTGCTCCTGGGTAGGGAACGGGCCTCATGCTGGGTATTCCCAGGAATGCCACTGGCCCTGGGGCCCGGCGTGGGCAGCTGCCTTCAGGAATATCTCCAAAGCTCAGCCCTCTCAGAATGGAGCTTGAGTCTTAAAGTGCTTCTAAGTTTCATCTCTCCTTGGTGGGCACACAAGTGGATGTTTGCTCCTGGATAGTTGAGTTTTATCTTGCCAGCCTCCTCTGAACCCCCTCCCCCACCCACAGAGGGTATCCAGCTGGCATTATTGTTTGAACCTGTGAATTATTGATGAGGCATGAATGGCTTCAGCCTTGGAATAGCAAGCCTTGAGGGAGGGCAGCCACCATGCCAAGGAAGAGTACAAGGCTAAAAGACCTTCATCCCTAAAGCCCAATCTTCCCAAGGCTAAGGAGCACTTTTGAATGTCGAAAAGTTTCGACATAGCCCCCCCTTCCCTGCCTTGCCAGGTCAAAATTGGACTTTGAGCATGCATCATCTAAGAAAATATGCAAGGATGAAGCTGCCCTGAATTTCATACCCTTTCTTATTTAGATTATTTAAAAATTTATAGGGTTGTACATACTCATTATCAAAATCCAAATATCCGAGAGCTGTATTTTGCAGAGAAGTCCTTTGTGGTCTCATCCCCAAGGCTTCCACTGTGTAATGCTTTAACTGAGCTTGTCTTTTCCTCATCCCCTGAGCCTATATCCATGTGAACAGAGTACGGTTTATTCTGGAGACAATGTTTGATGGAGGGATTTGAGGACTCCTTGGAATATGTCCTCCTTTACGTGGAGGCTGGTGACCCTCTGGTTGATAATTGAGACATTAGGGTTTTGCTTTGGCCCCTAGCTGTTTCTTTCTTTCTGTTTTTTTACGAGACTGAGTGGGTCCGCGGAAACGTAATATTTTCTTGTGTTTCAGTTGCTAGCTTTTAAACCCTTGTGAACAGGCCCCTGCAGTATGTTTCTTCTCTTTTCTCCAAATGTGTCTGAAATGGGCTTGGCACATAGTAAATGCTTGTTCTGAAATCATTTGAAATTGTTCAGCGACAGTTTCGATGTTCCAGAGGGATCTAATTGTCCAGTCTCCCCATGGGTCATACTCTTGGCCAAATGAAGGAGGTCGCTCCACTTCCTCTGTGCTAGGTGGCTCATGATTTTACATTCTATGGGAACTTTTGAAAGAATCTATTTGTTTTGCAGAAATGTTGATGATAAAAGATGTCAGGGAGAATCTGCCCATTTGTCTCTCTTGGCAATCCCTTCAGGAAGGCAGGGCTTTGACTTCTGAGGAGTATTTCTTTGGGAAGGAAGGGGCAGGGAATTCTGTCAAGAGCATGACCAACTCTATATGTGGGACAAATGTCCCTACTATTCCCTGAGCCCCACATTCTTCATCTGTAAATGTTTTGGGCATGTTCCTTGGGTTCACTCGAGGGCAGTGGTTCTCAACTTTCCTAATGCTGTGGCCCTTTCATACAGTGCCTGTAGGTTGTGACCCACAGGTTGAGAACCGCTGCTCAAGGGTGTTTGAAGGCCCCTGGTGCAGGGCTGGCCTCCACAAACAGTAGTCCCAGGCCCTTCCTGGGTAAATGACTACTGCTTCTGTTGACAAGAAGTGGAGGTGACATGCCAGGAGATGCTGGAGGGGGGAGCCTCAGCACAGAGACAGATGAGATGGACTTCAGGGAGAGCTGGTGAGTGGGGGAGGCACAGACTCGGAAACTATCTGAGGAACTCAGCGATGAAGCAGCTCTAGAACTGACCTTTCAAGCCAGACCAACCTTGCTTGGAATTAGCAAGCAGTTGCCAGACAGGGAGATCCTAGGGAGCATCACTGGCATTTGGTAAACATTTGTTGAAGGAATCAGTGAGGTCCCCTGATGCTACCCAGTAGTGCCAGTGTCTCTGAGTTCCTAAGATGGGCCTTCCTTGTACTCAGCTCTGGGCTTGAATTTGCTGAGCCCCGGCCTGGGATCAGTACCTGCCTGGACAGATACACACGCCTGTGTGCATGCACTCATACATGTACTCACGTCTCTTCTGGGCAGTTCCTCCAGCTCTCAGCGGAAACACTTCTTCAGCCAAGACTTCTCTCATCACCTGGTGGGTTAGATGGTGTCCCTCTGCCATGGGTTCCCTGGACACCTTTGACTCTGCCTCTTTGTGACAGGAGTCTGTGGCCCTGGAAGGCTGGGGTGTGCATCTCTTATGCTCCCTGTGCCCCCAACACACAGTATGGCCCTGGCTCTCTGTCAGTAAATGTTTGTTGAGTGAATGTCCCAAGAATCATCTTTCCTTCGATTGTTGTTTTCTCGAATACAGGGCTTCACTTGTCTAAACTGGAGTTGTGGGAGTCTCTGTTGGTATTCATCCCACGACACACTAGACCTCATTGTCCATGGTCAGGGTCCCTATCTCTGTAGCAGCCTCCCTTTCAGAACTGTCGCTGGCTCTTCCCTTATGAGGAAGGGTGGGTAATAGACTCTAGAGTTAGAGTGCCTGTCTTCAAATCTTGGTTCTATAATTTAATAGCTAGGTCTCTTGGACAGTGGCTCAATCTTTCTTTACCTTGGTCTTCTTTCTGTAAAATGGGTCTGATATTCTTGCAGTTACCTGCCTGATAGGACTGTTATGTGGGCCAAATGAGACGATCCTGTCATGTAGCAATCACCATGTAGTATGTCTCATTAAGTGGACTCCATTCTTCATACTAAGTCACATATTGTCCATCCTATTCAGAATCTGGCGTCTGTGAAGCAGAGGGCTGGGCTGGACCACCGCTGATCAGGCCGGAAGGGACAGACAAAATGGAGCCAAGGCAAGAACTACATGTCTGAAACATCCTGTGGAAGAAGGTGGGAGGGAGTTGGATTTAGCAAAAAGGCAAAGGGGTGGGTGGGCTCGTGGGAACCCTGCTGCTCTCAGCCTGAGGATTTTCTGGTGTGTAGTTAGGACTTGGGTTCAAATGATGACTCCATTACTGGCAAATGATGAATTATTTTTGGCAAGTTACTTCATCTGTCTGAGCCTCAGTTACCTTGTGAGTTGGTACTGGTGACCTCATAAAATTACCATAGGCTTAAATAAGAGACTGTGTGTATAGCAAGACATGGGACTGGCGTCTGGGAAGAGAAAGCTGGTGGGGGCTCTGCACACATTTATAGGACTGGCAGCGCCAGGACAGGGTGGACACATCAACTCGTCTAAATTTTCTATGTCTGAAGAGAGGAGGGCTGAGCTGAGTGCCTACAGCATGGCCTCACAGGGTGACACCGCTTATTGTGTAATTACGGAACAACGCGCATGGAAGTGAAAATGCGGGTCCAGATGGCAGGCCTTCCGTGCTGTTGAGAGGCAGAGCTAATGAACTTAACAAATCACTGATAATTAATTTTCAGGAGCCAAAGGAAACTGGGGAGCAATGAATAGGTCTGCAGAAGGAGGGAATGCAAAGTAGTGCCAACTGCCAGCCAGGAGAGAGGTGTGAGATGCTGGCACTTCCAGGCCAGTGAGACCATCTTGATGTCATATAGTCATGGAGGGACAGACGGAGGACAGGTGATATAGTAACAGTTGTGACAAATATTGGCCCAGCTTGATTGAACCCTTCTATGTGCCAGGAACTGTGATAAGCATTTTATTTGGATCAGCTCTCATTTCAGACAAACAGCCTCTCCCCTAAGGTAGGCACAGGGTGTGAGGAAGGAAGATCAGAGTCCAGTGGCTGATCAGAGCCTTGATCTTAGGATCATACAGCAGTAATTCAAAATGATATTAGTTGCTGTTTGTTGAGCACTTGTTCTGTGCCAAGTGCCATGCTGAAAGCTTCCAGGGCTGGTGTCCACTAAGTGTCACACATCTCTTAGGAGGTGGCACAGAGCAGGTGGGTAGCTCCCCATGTGCTCCCAGAAGGATGCAAAGCCTATGAAAATGCAGTGCTGGGAGGACTGCACTGCTGCTTGGTGCAGACTCAGTGCAGACTCCTACAGGGCATGGAGTCTGGAAACCTCAATTTCAGCTCCAGTTCTCTGAGACAAGTCATTGTACGTTGCCTGGATTTCTGTTTGTTGGTTGTTTCTTTTCTTTTCTTTTTTTTTTTTTTTTTTTTGAGATAGAGTCTCACTCTGTTGCACTTGGCAGTGCCATGGCATCATAGCTCACAGCAACCTCAAACTCCTGGGCTCAAGGATCCTCTTGCCTCAGCTTCCCGAGTAGCTGGGATTACAGGTGTCCACCACAACTCCCAGCTAGTTTTCTATTTTTAACAGAGACAGGATCTTGCTCTTGCCCAGGCTGGTCTTGAACTCCTGAGCTCAGATGATCCACCCACCTTGACTTCCCAGAGTACTAGGATTACAGGTGTGAGTCACCGTGCCTGGCCAATTTTTATTTCTTTAACTAGAAAATGTGAGTGGCCAAAATTTTATAAGCAGCCATCCTGTTTATTGAAAATAAGTCTCCTAGGCACCCCCAAGATACAAAGCCAACCCTAGAGGGGAGGCAGGGTCTGTTCACTTGCAATCCTCTGGGCCTCAATCCCACCTCCTTGCTTAGAGAGCCCTAAAGCTGAGTGGGACACCTTTGGATGGCCCTGGATGATCTCAACAGTCACATTGAAATGGTTGCGGGAGCTATAGGTGTTAAGAATTACCTGGCACAACTCTGGGCTGAATCTGGCCTCGCACTTCCTAGCTGTGCAATCCACGGCAACTACTTAGCCTCTCTGAGCCTTGTTTTTCTCAACTATAAAATGGAGATAAACTTCACTGGATTGAAGCTCAGTGCCCGTAGCTCAGTAAGTAGGATGCCAGCCACATACACCCAGGCTGGCAGGTTCGAGTTCGGCCCACACCTGCTAAACAACAATGACAACTGCAACCAAAAAATAGCTGGGTGTTGTGGCAGGTGCCCATAGTCCTAGCTACTCAGGAGGCTGAGGCAAGAGAATCTCTTAAGCCCTAGAGTTTGAGGTTGCTGTGAGCTGTGACGCTATGGCACTCTACTGAGGGTGACATAGTGAGACTCTGTCTCAAAAAAAAAAAAAATTCATTGGGTTGGTATAAGGATTAAATGTTGTAGTGTTTGTAAAGCTCTTAGTTCCATCCATGGTGCTGATAGGGGGTGACTGACAGATAAGTGTTTGTTAAATAGATAAACATTCTGGAATCAATATAAATAAAAATATATATTATTTTGAAAAAATATATATGTATATTTCTCCCCTAAACTTTCAAGACAATCTGAGGAGAATTGGAAAGCACTGGGAAGGTGGAATGATTGCCAGAGTTGGGCATATTCATTCCAGGTGGGAATCAAAGGACTGATCTGGCTGATGGGGTGAAATGTTTGGGTCCCTTTGTCTCCTCCCGGGCTGCCAACACAGAGTGTGCGTCACTGTGCCCCTCCCAGCGGCTGCGGGGGGTCAGATGACAAAGCTGGGGAGGGTGGGTGAACCCAAGGCGCCGTCTCCTAGGTCCTCCCGGACACTCCCGGTGACCTCTGCGTGCCGCCCTGCCACACTACGCCTTCTGTTCACGGCCCAGCAGCCGGCTTTCTCCCTGACTGCGCTTGGATCCGAGCTATTGTCAATTCATGTTTCCAGATTAATTAGTGAGGCCCCATGTCAGATGCTAACTGGAACCCAGATGTCGGCTTGGTTCCTGCATCAAATCATTTTGTCCTGTAATTGAAGAACACGGGGGCAGCAGCCAGGCTGGCCAAGAGTGACTCTTCCCCCTCCCCTTTCCATTAACAGAGAAACAAACCCCCTCCCTGCCTGGGAGGGGTTGCCTGGTCCCTGCACTGACCTTCCTGTGAGTGGGGGGGCTCCCCAGGGAAGTTTCCTGTGGGTTTCCAGATGGTGGGGAAGGAGAGCTCTCCCTGATTTTGCTTTATCCAGAAACCCTTTTCCCAGCCTAGAAAACTGCCCCTCCAGGAGAACATAAGTGAGTCTAACATAGTGCCTGCCCAGAACCATTCATGCTGCTGGGCTGTGTGGAACTTTCTACCTTCTGGTCACCCTGTGTATGTCTGAGGGAAACAGGTCCAAATAGGAATTTATTTCCATTTCTTTCTAAACCATAGGTTGTGAATGTGTGTATATTTTTATTTTTAGCTACCATTTATTGAGTACTTACTATTGCCTGGTCATCACAGCTATCATTTTATCTATTAGCTCATCAATCCTCACAGCAACCCTATGAGTAAGGATTTTTTTTTTTTTATTGAATGGTAACTATGTACATTAATGCACTTCTGGGGTACAGTGTGGGGTTTTCACATGCAATCTGAAATACTTCCATCAAACTGGTCAACACAGCCTTCATGTCATTTTCTCAGTTATTGCTTTAAAACGTTCACATTCTACTCTTAGAAAGATTCACCTGTACCCCTATAAGATAAACCTCAGAAGTGATCCCTCCAAACGAGTAAGGATTTTTTATCCCTCATTTTTCTGACAAGGAATCTATGTATAGCTCAGCGATGTTAAGTAATTTGCTCAAGGTTACTCGCCAGTGTACAACAGAGCTAGGGTCCGAATCACTAAGCATGTCTTTTAAGTGGAAGTAGGCAGTTGCAGCAAAGACTAGCCCCGTACGCACACATGTCCTCCTGGGCAGAAGACATGTGAGAGCAGGTATTGGTCCTCCCCTTGCCCTTCTCAGATGAGTGTCAAAACTCACAATGACCATTTTGGAGCTTGAGGGGCACTTGGATGGATGGCACAGGAGATGCCAAGGGAGGCCTAGGGATGCATGGGCTAGAGTCTGAAATATGTCCCAAGGCCTCAGAGGCCCTGAGAGCAGGCAGTGGGCTCTGACTCCAGGGCTTGGGCAGTGAGCCAGCCTGGCTGCACTGAGAGGTGGAGGATGGAGTCAAGGAAACTCTGGGTTCTTGGTGAAGTCCATGGGCACCCTAAAGATGAGGTTCAAACTCAGCTCCAGCTCCAGGTGTGGTGGTGGTTCACACCTGTAATCCCAGCACTCTGGGAGGCTGGGGCAGGGGGATTGCCTGAGCTCAGGAGTTTGAGATTAGCCTGAGCAAGAGTGAGACCCTGTCTCTAAAAAACAGCCAGGCATTGTGGTGGCTGCCCATAGTCTTAGCCACTTGGGAGGCTGAGGCAAGAGGATCTCTTGAGCTCAAGAGTTTGAGGTTGCTGTGAGCTGGGAGGCCACAGCACTCTTCCGGGACCAAGAAAGTGAGACTCGGTCTCAAAAAATAAATAAATAAACTGCTTCAGCTCACTTGGTGTGAAACCTTGAGCTGGTCATGTCACCTCATTGAGCCTTCCTTTCCCCATCAGCAAAATGGACCTAAGACATTTTTTGTACCATGGCATTCTTGGGAAGCCACATTGAGGACTGCGTGATTTTCAGGCCCTCAGGAAGTGTTAGGGTGCTGTGATGGAGCCAGCCCCTCAAAGCTTCTAAATTTAATAAAGCAGGATATTAAACAGTAAATGAAATGACTTGGGATAGCCATTCTCAAGCAGATAGGAACCTGCTAGTTCAAAATGTGGCTTTCCAAGTCTAACCCCAAACATTTTTATTTAGAATCTGAGGCTAGAACCAGAAATCTACATTTTGAAAAATAGCTCCCAGGGTTCTGAATACGGTCATTAAACTTTAGTTTAAAGATATATTCATGGAATTTTCAAATGTCAGAGCCAGCACTGATCTTATAGCTCTTTTGAGCCTCCTTCCTTCATTTCATAGAGAAGGAACTGAGCCTCAGTTTGCAACTCAGACACAAGAGTTGCCCTTAGACAGGGCTGGAAATGAACCTTAGTTTACTGACTTTTTCCCTCAAAATAGTTGCTAGGAAATAAGAAGTGACCTACATGTGGGTCACCTGAGTAGCCAAAACCTCATTCCTTTTTCAGACTCAGCAACAAAAGAGATTTATTTATCTAATGCTCAGATTCTATCCCTCCAATTTAGGCACTCTGTCACCAGGTGGCAGTAGTGTGTTCCATAGACTCAAGGTTGTTCCTGGAAATCCACACCCATGTGGATTTATAACCTTCAATAGTCACATCCTTATCTTCTTAATGTGAAGACAAATATTTTTATTAAACTAGCTAAATGCAAGCTAACACCAAGAAAATATCAAAGCAGAGGGTATGTTTACAGCAAATTTTATAGGCAAATAAATTATGAGAGTAGGCAAGTGACTTTAGATTAGAGATAAGAAATTGTCTTTCCTTATACTTTTTAAATAAATGTTCCTAGTCCATCATCTCTCTGTAGTATTTAGTTCCTTTTATTTACCCTCTTAACCCACTTCATATGCTTTATTTCAGGGTAGGGTTCCTTGATGTTAGAGTCAATTTAACTTTTCTTGATGTTGAGTGTTTTGCTAAGCCTATGTATCTCAGAAACACAAAGATAAAGTTGTTTTTTGTGTGTGTTTCTGATTTTATCTTCTCTCTCTACTGTCTCTATGAAGCAAGGTATGGGATGTTTCTGCCACTCACTCTATCCAGGGATGGGGATGGAGAGAACAGACAAGGACAGTATTGGTACTGACTGTGGACCAAGTTCCAAGCCATATACTGCCCTCTTCCCTTACAGCAGTGTGAGGTACAGCATGGTGTCACTTCGCAGACAGGTAGCAAGCCAGGGGCCAGCACAGAGTCCCAGGCCTTTCTAGTTCCAGAACCCACCCGTTCTCTTATCTCCATGCTGTGCCAGTCACAGAGGGGATGTGGCTGCCAGATGCTCCCCCACCCCACAGAGGAAGCCCAGACGCCCTGGGGTGAGGGCCAGCCCTGGAGCTGGGAACACCTGGGCCTCCCTCCCTGGGGAGCCCCACTGCATGGCAGCTGCTCTGCGGGCATTCCTGAGAGTGTTAATTGGAGAGGACACACCCTACCATCTCCAGAAATGAGCTAGGCCAGGAGGCCAGGGAGAGAAACCTGCCTACAGGCTCAAGGGCAGGTCCTGGTCAGCAGCACTAGGCAGGGCCCAGAGAGCCCTGTGGGCAGTAGATGGCCTCTTGTCAAAGCCTCCACCCTTTTCTCCTCTAGAGAAGCTGGGAAAGGAGTATTGACCCCTGGCCCTGCTTTGCAGGACAGGTCCTGAGGAACAAGAACAGGAATCCCTGCCGTGGCTTCCAGCAGTTCAGGAAGGTGATCCTCCCTAGCTGGAAGGAAGAGGTGGGGTGGTGATGAATTAATATTCCTCCTCTCCTTCCACCCCCTCAGCAGGCTAAGAATGGATGCTGGGCCTCCAGCAGTAGTGACCATTCTGACCCTGGGTGGCCCACAAACCAGCCTCCAGGGAAAGCCAGGAAGGGGCCCCATGCTGGGCCAGCCTGAGGCCCCCACGTCTCCTCTCAGCCTCCCTGGCCTCTGATATCCTGTTAGGGCCTTCTGTGCTCCCTCAGTCCCCTGTCATTTACTGAGCACCTCCTTGGCTGCTCCGTGGTGGCCCTGGGGTGGGATGACTTGTTTTCCCCAATCCTTTGGTCCCTTAGGTTATCATGTTGCAGTGATGGACAGTCACACTGTAGAGAAGTGGTCAGGAACTGGGCAGATGGGGTGCCCTTGCTGGGTCACTCACCCTCACCTCCTGCTGTGCTAGGAGGGTCCCTGGGAGAGCTGGGGGCACTTCGGGCAGTGCCGGGTGGGTGAGTGCATGTCCTTCCCTCGCTGCCTCACTCCACCCCCGCCTCGCCTGGGGACTAGTGAGACTCTCCGCGTGCTTTCAGGCACATCTTTGTGCCAAGTCAGGCCACTTTGGGGACAACTCATAAAACCCACCTTAAAAGTCCTTCACGTGAAAAGAAATTTTCAGAAGAATTGATCTGGATGGAAAATGCTTTAAAATTGCAAGAGGCTGTACAATCTAAGGTATTGCTTTCAATGGATCTTTGCATTCAAGGGAAAGGGAAAATTTCCTCTGTAAATTTTATCTGTAACTGATAGCAAATAACATCCAAGTAGTCTCCATTCTAACAATGCAAATAATCAGAGATACAAAAATGGTTTCTAAAAGCTGGTATTGCTTCCCAAGTTCATTTTTAAGTGTAATGTCCTCTGATTTCAAGATTCTGCTGGCATTCAACTATTTATTGAAAAGATTAGTAACAGATCATAGGCTTTAGAATCTAATGGGCTTGGGTTACTAGCTGTGTGATTTTGTTCTCAGTAGTGGACTTTTCTAAAGCTCCCTGCCCTCATCTGTGAGGATGAGGATAGTATAGTGCCTCACAGTGTGGTTATGAGGATTAAATCCCATAATGCTGTCAAGGCTCAGTACAGGCCATGAGTGCACATTCTACCCTGGCCACTACTGAGACATGAGGCTCAGGGGACACATTTCTACACATATTTATAGGAGCTCTGACTTCATATCTTCCAGCCTATAGGCTCTAGTCTCAGAAAGAGGAGCCCCGGGCCTGTGGGGAAGAGAGCGGAGAAAACAGGGAGAGCTGGTGCCCAGGGCTGAGGGAATGCCACGGTGCGGTCGGAAGGGGGGATGGGGAGCCTGGCAAGGCAAAGGCTCCCTCTGTTACCAGATGAAGAGGCTCTGGCTGCCTGTTGCTGTCTAGCCAATACGCAGAGATTGGTTTAGGTCCAAGTAAGCTTTATTTGTTGGAAGGCCAGTGATTCTGCGAACAGTGAGAATAGCCTCTCAATTCTGTTCCGTCTCAGTTACAATTCTAATAACTTTTATAATGAAATACAAGGAAACCAACCTAGAAAATTTTATCTGTAATTGATAGCAAGTAACATCAAAGTAGTCTCCATTCTAACAATGCAAAATGTTTGAACGACAGAAAGGTGATTTTCACATGAGCAAAACGTCTAAGAGAATCATCAGCAAAAACATATCATCAAAGTAACTTTTACTCTACCGCTATCACAATACCTATTATCTGTGTGTGACTATTTCCTCAGTCTCCCGAGGTAAACACCCTCACAATCATGGCAAAAACCCTAACTAGGTACTTACAGAAGGTGTGTGGGGAAGGCTGAGCAGACTAGGTCAGCTGGACTGCTTCAGCTCAGCTTCTCAGACTCCATCTTGCAGGCTGCCTTTCTGGCTTCACCCGGAGAAGGAGGCACCGCCACTGGGCTTCAGGGGGCCAGCAGGTGTTAACCAGGCCAGGAGAGAGGCAAACAGCGGAAGCACGGAGGGAATGGCCTGTGCAAAGGCAGGTGGCAGGAGAGGACGTGATACATTCAAGAACCCGAGATCAAGCCCAGAGGTCCAGTCAGAGTGTGGGGCGTGGGCTGGGAGTGGGAAGGGGGGGCATTCAGCCAGGACACGCCATTCTGCTAAAGGGTTTGGCTTTAATCCCACAAGCAATGGGAAGGCTTGCACAGATTTTAGGTAGCAGAGAGGCACAGATTCCCTCACAAACAGCATCCTGTGGTCCCTGGGCACCCGAGTCTCATTTTCACGGTGTGTGAAATTGATGAGGATGAGTAACAGGGCGGTGGGCCATCTGGGCACGATGTGAGTGCAGACCTAAGCGTGTGCTCGTGGAGACGAGGGAACATTCCCAGGTGAGCTGCAGCCTGCTCCCACAGAAAAAGCCCTGTTTGTCTGACGCCAGGCACTTCAGAGAATAGGCATTATCAAAGCAAAACATTTGGTTATAAATATTTATAAATATGTGTTAGATTGAATTGCGCTTTGGTTCATTCACCATTTATGTCTATAAATATTTGAGAGGCTGCTTGGCATCGTGGAAAGGTACAGTTGTTGTAGGGCGGACAGGGTGTGTTTGGCTTCTCACTCATTGGCGAGACCACCATGGTGACCCTGGCCTTGTCACTTCACCCTCAGAGCTGTAGTTTCCATGGTGATAATGACACCCATCTGGCACAGTGGTTGGGAGAGTTAGAATAATCTATGGAAAGAGGCTGGCGTGTGCAAACAACATAACGGGCACTTAGTAAATGCGGCTGTTTTTATTGTTCATTTGTCCCTGTGGTTTCTAATGGCCCAGACTCTGCTCAGCTGGCCGTCTGGTAGAGCTTCCGAGCAGGAGCCCTCTTTTGCCTTCAGATGTCCCTACCAATATGAGCGTCAGCCCTTCTTTTTGGAAATAATTCTTTAGGAGTGAATTTTTGATAGTACAAAAGAAAACGTGTAACGTGCCTTGATGTATATGTGCCTTTGCCATGTAGTGGCAAAGTAGAGTAGTAAAACAAGTATTCACAAATTTTCCACAAAACTTAAGCAAAAGAACGTTAGGATGCTGTAGGGGGTCTGTGTCCCCTTTCCCAGCCCCAATCCCAGCCCCAGCACCAGAGGGAACCACTGTACTGATTTCTGTGTTTATAATTTCCTTGATTTTCTTTGTGCTTTGTGGTATTGCTATAGATACATAGGTAAGCTTTAGTTTAGCGTTCACTTAGTCTCTAACTTTTTTTTTCTATTTTTATTTATTTATTTTTTAACATCTTTAAAAAATTTTTTATTAAATCATAGCTGTGTACATTAATGCAGTCATGGGAGTCTCTAACTTTTAAATAAAGGAACCAAACTATGTACATTCCTCTACAACATGCCAGCAACATGCCACTGCTTTTTCTTTTCTTTTTAAGACAGGGTCTCACTCTCTCCCAGGCTAGAGTGGGATGGTGGCATCATGGCGCACAGCAACCTCAAACTCCAGGACTGAAGCAATCCTCCTACCTCTGTCTTCTGAGTAGCTGGGACCACAGGCACTTGCCACCATGCCTAGCTAATTTTTCTAGTTTTTGTAGAGACAGAGCCTCATTATATTGCTCAGACTGGTCTTGAAATCCCAGCCTCAAGCAAGGTTCCCACATCAGCCTCCCAAAGTGCTAGGGTTATAAGCTTAAGCCACTGCACCCAGATTTTTTTTGGGAACTCACCATTTCCCCATTACATTTGAAATTCCTCTACGATAATTTAGGGTGACTATGGTTCATGCATTTCAGCAACATATGGAATTAATACAATCTACCTACTTCCCTTTCGGTGTGTATTCGCATTGTTTCCAGGTTTGGGGGGGTATTTCATGCTTAGAACGTCTTCATGCATGCTTCCTGGTGTATGTTTGGGACACCACTCAGGTGGATACCTGAGAGGGGACTTCTAGGTCACAGGCACGTACATCTTCAACTCAACTGGATCTTAGGAAATTGTTTGGAAAAATGTGAAGGCTACGGGGAAAGGCCCCATCCTGGTAACTGTTTTGACTGCACGGAGGGAGGGCTATACCGTTGCCTGGTTATGGGCAGTAGAATTGACTCTGTGCTTTCTCCCCAGGAGTGATTCCCTGACAGAGAATGAGCCAAGAAATATTTTTAAAGTTAAAGCTAATTCCAGCGATTGCTTGAATGGATGGACAGTGGATTGACTGATAAGAATTGATACTTTTGCTTTGTTTGGGCCCTTCTGGGAAGGTACTAAAGGTTTGGGCTAACCTGGTTTAGGTGTGTAGGTGGGGTATCTGACTAAACTGAGCTGAATACAGGGTTCTCTTCCCCTCAGATTCTGTTCCATCTGTCTGACGGAGGTTTTTGAAAAGAGAAGGGGTTCTCTATCTCTTCCCAGCAGGGCTGAGTCTGCGTGGTGCAGCCCACAACCAGAATTTTGGCTACAGAGAAAGGATTGTGCTACAGAAGGAAAATGAGAGATGACTGGCTAGGTGCAAAGGCTGAGGGGAGCATGCACCAGGTCCACTCCTGGCCACAGGTGCCACTGGGCAAGGCAAGGCAGCGCTGGTCCAGTGTTTCCTTGGAAGTGCTAATTTCTGGACTCCATCCTTTCATCACTTCCCCTGTGTTGACAGGGCTTGTGGGGTGAAGAGAGAAGAGCGCAGAGTTAGAGAGAGCAGCAAGGCTCACAGTTCCTCACTGGGAGGGTTTCCTGCAGGGATGTTTCCAGAACCTTCTGGTCCGGGCCTGTGTGGGAAGGTACCTACCCCTATAAGCATCTCAGAAGCAGTTCTTCTGTTCTACTTTCTTCCTTTAAGTACCTCTCAAGAGAGCAGCTGAGGCTGCAAATGGCCTCAGAGGGCTCACTGCTCATTATGGATAGTGACGCCGGCATTATCATCACTGGACACAAAACTCTTTATGGTTATTGAGACTTAGCTACCACATGCCAGGTGTTGTGTGCTAAGCTCGTTGGAAGCCTCTTTTCATTTATTTCTCACCATAACTCAGTGAGAGCATGATTTTTATTTTAGGTCTGTGGATGAGGAAACTGAGGCTCAGAAAAGGAGCTTGTCCTTAGTCATTGTACCCGGATCTTGGGCCCACACTCAAACCTAGGACCACAGAGTCCGAGGTGTGGCTCTTCATCACCACCTGCATCCCTGAGGCTGTTTGGGACCTTCCACAATGGCCCCATGGGGTGGCTGTTCTACTGCTGCCCTGGGGCAGGTGGATTTGGTTGTATGCTGGGGACAGGGAGAGGCAGGAGTGACACACAGCCTGGGCCCTTGAGGACCTCTTGATTCAGTGGAGGAAAAGGACAAGGTAAAATGTGAGCACAAGCCAAGGGGAGGGCCAGTTGCTTCCTGTGAACTACTGTACACCTCAGCACTAGCATTCTCCCCATTTTACAGAGGAGGAAATGGAGGCACAGAGAGGCTAAGTGACTTGGTTAAAGTGACAAAGAAAGTGACAGAGCCCAGATGTAAATCTATGGAGCCAAGGAGAGTCTGTTCTCTTGCCCCACCTCCCTGCTTCTTTCCTTCCAGAATGTGTCTCATGGAGGTACCTGCAGGGTGCTGATGCAGGGTGCTGATGTAGGCCCAGGGCAGGAGGAGGGTGGGAGTCCTGGGGGAGGTGCCTCCTGGGCAGAAGTGAGAAGTGTGGTCCAGGCAACCAGATGCTTGGGCTAAGCAGAGAGGTGGGATGGGCTGGCTCATGTGCTCCTCAGGTGAGATTCTTACTTGCCCCTTTAATCTCTGTTCACGCTCAGCCCTGGTGGCATGTTAGTGGCCCTGGGTGTACCTCCTCCTCTTCTGTGTGGGCAAAATGGGCCTCCAGTGTGGGGTGGGCTTGGAGGTGGTGTCTCCCTGTCCCCACTGGTGCCTGCTTGCCTTCTGAGGGCTGGCCCTGGGAGGGGTTCCTGGTCCTCCCCCTGGCATACTCCTTCTCAGCCCTGGGAGAGCAGGGGGCTGTGGAGGGGCTTCAAGCCTTGGCAGCAAGGTAGGCCTGAGTATTTCCTTGCTATTCCTTTGTATTCCTCTCTGGGCATAGAGATTGAGGTCTTTGAGAACAGGAGTTGGTCCCTGAGCCAATGGGCTCAATGTCAAGGGGAATCACAGACCTTGGAGGCTCCTGTGGTATAGCTGGGATATGAGGTGCCCAGAGAGAAGGTGGGACTCAGAGAGGAGACATGGAGCTTGGCAAGCTGCCCTGCCCTGCCTGGGGAGAGACTGGGGGTTTTATTTTAAAGGAGGCTGAGTCTTTACCAGCTCAGCACAGAGCTAAAGCAATGCCACCACTTTGCATTTTACAGCCTTCTGTTACAGCCCTTACCAGTTGACAAAGCGGTTTGCATGAGCCACTTCATCTGGCCACACAGCAGGGCTGCTGGCAGGCACTTCCCCTCAGGTAGAATGC
This sequence comes from Otolemur garnettii, assembly GCF_000181295.1. Classification (NCBI taxonomy): domain Eukaryota; kingdom Metazoa; phylum Chordata; class Mammalia; order Primates; family Galagidae; genus Otolemur; species Otolemur garnettii. Next base: position 23,420,356 of record NW_003852416.1, read on the forward strand.
TTTGTCTTTTGTTCCTGACAACTTCCTGATGCTGTCACCTGTGGGTATCTTTTTGGGTTTGGGGCCTGTGCCCTTGGCAAACACCCTGGAGGATTCTCAGGGCTCCCTCTTGCATTGTGCCCACGAGCTCAGTCACTGCTGTAGATACAGTTTAGATGACTGCCAACTCTGTGTGGATTACCCGGGATTGCTGGGCGCACTGACACTTATCAGCTGCTCTTTGGCTGGTCCCTGCAGCCCTCGGAAACTGTTCTGAAGCATAGCCTTGCAGACGTACCATTTCTCTCCCAGTGAGCATTATGCCACCAGTTCCAGAGCCGATGTTTGGGGGCAGCCCCTCCCTCCTCAGGTTCAGCTATCAGAATGTGAACTCTGCGGTTCGCTGCAGCCTCTCTGGACTCTGGCCCATCTGCTCAGGGATGGAGTGGCCCAGTGCACAGCTCACAGCCTTGTGGTAGGCCGCTGGTTTCTAGATTGTATGTCCACCACTTGCAAATTGTCTGACCTGGGCAAGTTCAAAAGCCTCTTTAACCTGTTTCCTTTTTTGCAAATAAAGATAATGGGGAGATAAAGCCTCCTTCCCAGGGTGGTGCCTGTGGCTCAGTGAGTAGGGCATTGGCCCCATATACTGAGGGTGGCGGGTTCAAACACGGCCCCGGCCAAACCACAACAAAAAAATAATCAGGTGGGCACCTATAGTCCCAGCTACTCAAGAGGCTGAGGCAAATAAATTGCCTAAGCCCAAGAGCTGGAGGTTGCTGTGAGCTGTGACACTACGGCACTCTATGTGGGTCAACAAAGTGAGACTCTGTCTCTAAAAAAAAAGCCTCCTTCTCAGAGTTATTATAGGGACTATACATTTACACTGTACCCAGCAATAAACACTCAGAACTTACAAGCTTCCTTATTTTGAAGTCCGGCAGACCTGAGTTAGATGAGGCCAGATCAGGGATGGAAATGATTATATCAGGACCCAGAATTACTATTCATTCATTCATTCATTCATTCTCTCTTTCCTTCTTCCCTCTCGCCTCTAGTCTCTCACACAATGGCCTGAGTCTCACCTTCTCAGTTCGTATTTCAAGATAGTTACAGCAATTCCATCCCTGACATTGTCTTGGCTCTGGTGTCCCAGGAATGAATGTTAGCTAGCCTCTATCTCAAATGTCTCATGCCACATCATATTGGGCTTGGATGGGATTCTGTGCTTACCTAGAATCAGCACATGACCAGGGAAATGATGGCATGGAGTCCCCCCTGACCACTGGAGCAGAGTGGGGGAGGGGTAGATCTCCAAACAAAAGTTGGGGTTCTCACTGGGAAGTAGGGTGAGCAGGAGCTACAGATGAAAATGAAACACGGCGAAAACCAGGAGTGTCCAGTAAAGGCACCATCTGCGGTACCTCCTCACTTTGCTCTGTTCTACATCCTGGCTTCCTGTTTGGCTTCCCCTGGCATCCAGCGGACAGTGCCCTTGGCCTTCAGCCAGATTCCAGGTGTGCCTGCCTCTGTGGCCAGTTGTTTTGTTTGTTGTGTTTTTGACTCTAGGCAGGGACTGTGCTGAGACCAACCTGGTGAAATGGCTCTGAGAGACAGGAGCCAGAGCCCCCAAGGCACCACAGGTAACAGCAGTTCACGTGTGCTGGCCCTATTTTCACTTTGAGGTCCTTAATTAAGACCCTCTGGAGGTGCCCTGTAGTCCTGTCACTTATCTGCATCTGGATCGGCAGTCATCTAGAAGATTCTGACTGTTTCATCTGCCATCTCTTCTGCTTGCTTCAGAAAGTCATGTGGGAGTTCTGTGGTCTTTAATATGTTTTCTGTAAAGAGAGGGGCAGTGATTTATGTTCCCTGTCCTCATTACACCATGGTCACTGGGGGCCCCTATAATGTTGCCAAGGTGCTTCCTGCCACTGACTTTGCAAAGCAGCCCCAGATTCTTCCTCATCTTGTCCTCGCCGCTCCTGGGGCCTCCTTTATGGGCACTGTGTCCAGATAAGAGCTTAGATGTGTGTGTATGTGTGGGCGGGGTGCTAGGCAGAATTTTTGGATTCCCTCATCTTCTTTGTCATGGCCTGATTTCATCTTATTAAATACTTACCTGAATCTTGGTCAGAGAGGAGCCAACGCCTTTGTTTGAACTTAGCTGGTGAACAGAACGGAATGATTGTTAGATTTATTTCTGTATGTTAAGGAAGGGCATGTCCCCTTCTTTCCATCTGTAATGACACTGGTCCCTGGGATGGGTTAGGAGATGCTAGCTCTGCTCCCGCAACATCTTGGCTGGGTACTGGCCAGGCCTCTGTCAAGTGGAAGGGCCAACTAGGAGCTGTGCATGTGCTGTTGTTATTGAGCTGAGTTTAACGATGGCTTATCTGGTGCTTGGGCCAAGCCTTGCAGATGGTTTGGTAGGTAGCCATTTCCTTGGTGGGTGACAGGAGATGGGAGGTGGGCTTTGGTGGGAGGGGGACCAGCACCACAGATGAGATCTCCATGAAGGGTATGGCCTGCTTGGCCGACAGTGGGATGCATGCCAGCCCTCTGTGAACATGCAAGGGGCGCATGCATGGAGAAGGTGGCTTTTGAGATGGGTTGTGACATTGTGTAGGACTCAAGGAGGTGCTGAGAGGACAGGGCCTTTGAAAGAAGGGAACTGCAAAGGGGAAAGCAAAGAAGAGGGAAGATGTGAGGATTCTGGGAGAGGGAGGCTGTGGCTGGGCTCTGTGCTGGGTGGGTGTGGGGTGTCTTCTGAAGGGCTATGAGTAGGCATGTACATCTGCATGTATGTGGGGTGGCCAGGTAGAAACTTAGGGGCCGATGGATAACAGCTGCTCGTGTCAGCTGAGCAGTTACTATGTGTAAGGCACCGTTCCAAGTGCCTTAAGTGCATCGCTGTCTAGATGCAGGTCACTCTTCTGTTGAGAACACTCTGACGGTGTGATATCCAAAGTCCTTACCCTTGATTACTCTCCTCTTTCACTCCAGCATCCTGGACTCCTTACTCTTCCTTGAAAACCAAGTATATTCCTGCCTCAGGGCCTTTGCATTGGCTGTTCCCTCTGCCAACCATCTGCTTTCTCCCAGACACTCACGGGCCTTGCTGCCTCTCTCCTTCAGGTCCTTCCCTGACCAGCCCAGAAAAAGTAACTCCTATTCTGCACCCCCAGTGTTTTTACCCATCTCTTGCTTTATTAATTCCTCTGTGTAGCACTTTGCTACCACCTGTTGTCATGTTGTATAGTTTTGCTCCCCCAGAGAAGGAAAGGTTCGAGTACTATGCCAAGAGTGTGTTGGGTGCTCAGCAGACAGCTATCGAGTGAGTGAGTGATCCGTCATCTGCACTCCCACTGCAGGAGTCATCTGTTACCATCCATGTCACACAAAGAAACCAAGTGGAAGGCCAAACCATAGGGCAAAGTCAGCATCTGGGAACAGCTGGAGCCTGACCATCTGACCCACCCACGTAACCTCACCCCGGATTGTGCCTGTAATGGGGTGGCGTCCTGGCATCTCCATTCTAGGGGCTGCGTGAGGCTTTTTCTGGCTTTGTTTTTAATGGTGTCTTTGTTAGGAAGAACTTTATTCCCAGAGGGTTCATTAATCCAGGGCGTTGCACTTTGCAAAGAAATTGAAATCACACTGTGCTCTGTTCAGATGTGCTAAAACGAACGTTTAGAGGAGAAAAAAAAAGTATGATTGTTGTAAAAATTAGGCAGTTTGGAGAGAGAGCTGGGAACTTGTTAAAACCTCACCTCACCAGGGGCCTTGGAAGTTGTTACTAAGGAGACCAAAGGTGTGTTCCTTTTTGGTTACCTGGTGGGAGGGCTTGGGAGTTGCTTGGAAGCTGCTGTCAGAGAAAAGGAGTGTTTGGGGCTTTAGGCGGGTTTGTGGGCTCCACTCCAACACAGCTTCATCCTGATCTGTTTGCCGCAAGGGCAAAGGAAGCAGGGCATCCTATTTGGTTCTTGGATGAGGCTGGCGGCCTTACCTGAGAGCAGCAGAAATGAGGAAGCACCTGATCCCCACCTGCCCTCCTCTCCCCACCACATAGCAGTCCCTCTCCTGAACTGTGTTTGCACCTGCCCTTGCTGCATATTTGCCATTGGAGAGCTCGCTGCTCATGTGATCAGAGGTGGCTGTCTCTCTCCTGGATGGCTGAATCAATTCTTCCATGAACTGAGCCCAACAGGCTGTCCTGGGACTTGCAACCTCTGGTCACCTGGCCTTGGTCTGCTCATTTAAGGCCTTTGGAGAAGAAGTCAGTCTTCCCCTGTTCCTGAGATTGCGATTGCAGCTCAAACTCTGAGCACCTACTGGGGGCCCAGGCCAGTGCCAGCTTCCCACATCTGGGATCTGCTTGTGCTCTTTTGTCCCCATGGATGTGTGGAAACGCAGCCTAGAGACATGAACAAACTTGCAGCGGGTCCCAGAGCTGTGACAAGGAGCAGGCACACAGACCGAGGTTTGTGGGACCCCCAGCCTGAATCCCCAGATACTGTGAAAGGAAGTTTTCTTAGCTTGGTGGCTGCATGGTGACTCTTCCCACTGCCTTGCACATTGAACTTGCTGTCATCTACAACTCAGTTCCTTTGTATCTGTTGTCAAGCCTTCCCTATGCTATTGTTACAGAGCAGTGGTGGTGACATGTCACACACGTCCTACAAAGTCTGCCGTAGCCTCTGATGGTGTCCAGAGTGTTGGCCTGTCCTCAAGGTTGTCACCTTTGCATGTCCCTACAGTGCTCCAGACCAGTGCCTAACAAGCTTTAACGTGCTCTTGTGTCAACACAGGCCCTGATTCATTAGGTCTGGAAGGGTCTGAGGTTCTGCTTGTCCAGACTCCCAAGAGATGCTGATCCGGTTGGCCCATGGACCACCCTTTGAGAGGCAACAGTTGAACCCAGGAGAACAGGGAGCACCCTGAGGGCAGGATTGTGGCTGGGTCAGAGCAGTTTATATTTTCTTTCTTTCTTTTTTTAAAAAATTTAATTCTGCAGTTGTTTTTTTTTTTTTTTTTTTTTGTAGAGATAGAGTCTTACTTTGTTGCCCTTGGTAGAGTGCCATGGCATTACAGCTCTCAGCAACCTCCAGCTCTTGGGCTTAGGCAGCTCTCTTACCTCAGCCTCCCGAGTAGCTGGAACTACAGGTGCCCACCACAAAGCCTGGCTATTTTTTTGTTGCAGTTTGGCCGGGCTGGGTTCGAACCCGCCATCCTCCATCTCTGTCTCAAATGGGGCATCCGTGACTCTCTCCTGCCTGCATCTGGTCTCCTAGTGAGGGTTCTGAATGTGCCGTTGGGATGCGCTCTCCCTGCACAGCCCAGCACAGCCCAGCACAGCCCAGCACAACCTCCACAGCCCGCCTGAGACACTGGTGACGTTAAGGCCCTGCTGTCAGGGGTGAGGAGGGGCAGCTTCATCACTCCACTGGGTCGCTTCACTTGGCGGTCACACTGTGCTGTCCTCCCCACACACAGTAGGACTGCTTCTTTCCTCCCTATCAGCCCCTTTCTCCTGCCTGAGCAGGCCCGGGACTGCCAAGGCTTCCAGGCCATTTGCGCTGTGGTAAGCTAAGGCCAAGACAATGTTTTACCAAGGGGCTGACAGCAGGAGGTGCCTCCTTATCAGGGAGCCGTCCTGTATCACTGGCATTCTTTAAAAATGCCAGTGCATGGTGATGATAAAAAGCAAACTAACTTCTACTGTTCTATTATTATTACTTTAATGAATGAGTAAATGTTATAAATAATTTATTATTTAAAAATTTGTATTATTGCTGTACAGACAATGCCCCTCTTGTTGGCCACACTCAGGTGAACTGTTCCTGCTGAGCCTCCCTTGTGGGGTAGAGGGTCCCCGCATCCCTCCTGCCTGCCTGGTCCCAGCTCAGTGACTTAGAAAGGGATGTATTCATGTCAAGCATGATTCTGAGTCGGGGTCTCTGTGCTGCATCAATCCAGATCCAGGCAGAAGGGTCCCCTGACGCTGAACCCTTCCCCATTGAAATTGTGTGACATGGAGTCACTTATTGTTAATGGGGGAGATGCCTGGATTCAAATATTGTGTCTTTTAGGGTGATGGAAGTGAGAAAATTGGTTCTCTGGCCACACTCTAAGTATATATTGTCAGAGGATTTTAAATACAGATAAGACATTTAATTATTAAATGGCTTTTCAACGTGAGGCTCAATGGAGCTTTCTAATTAGCTGTCAGTTCTGTCAGAGCCGTGGCTGGGGTGCCCCGGGCTGGCTTCTCTCCTGATTTTCATGTATAAATTCCATTTCATGGCAACCAGATGCTGGAGGGGCACCGCCTGGGGTCTACCGCTTCCCCCTGGGCAGGACGAGCTTCTCTCTCCTTCTGGAAATGCCTTTCCCCACTCCTGGGTCAGGGCAGCCCCCCAAAGACCATTAGACTGGATTTCCATGGAAAGGAAAAGTGAAAGAAAAGGCTGGAAGCACCCCCTCCCTGCTTACCTCCCCTGCGGGTATGTAAATGTGCCAAGAAAGAGGCAGGGACACTTTGTCACAAACTGGGGTGAGGGAGGGCAGGAGGGAGGTTGAGCTCTGTGGCCAGACTCCTAACAGGCCCAGGACCATGGCCAGGGGGGTTGGGACTGCAGCCTAACCAGACACACAGCGGCCTCAGCCACGTTCCCTGGTCTCTGTCTGCCTGGATAGTCTCACTTCCTTTGAGCAATTTTGGCTCTCAGAAACTCACAGGTGGCAGTGGCCCCGTTTGGCTAATGCCAAACCTGCTACTCTGGGGACCAAGGCTGGGTTGCCCAGTGGGTGGTGCCCACACTGCCTCCATCTCTCCAAAGGCCCCACAGGGTCCTCCATAGGCCTCCACACTCTTCCCGAGCTCTCCCTCCTCAGATCAGGACCACTACCCTCTTCTAGCCCTCTTCACATTCCCAGTTGCCTAAGTGAGGTGATGTCACAGCTTCTCCAAGCCAGGTGTCCCCATCACCTCCAGCCCAGCCTCCTGCTTCTCTTCATGGTAGTTATGGTGTCTCCCTATGGTGAGGGGTGCCGAAAGCCATGTGCTCATTCTGTCCTTCACACCCGATGTGGAGAGCTGGCATTGCCCCTGCTTCACTGCTTCAGAGCTGGGACAAGAGGCTCTATGTGTCTAGTCCAGTGTCACTTGGTGAGGACAGCTCCAGAGGTCCTGCTGACAATCACTTCCACCCCCCTCCTGTCCCTGAGTTCCCAGACATTGTCCTTTCCAGAGGAAGCCAGAGCTCTCTGAGCAGAAAGTCCAATCACTAGTGCTTTTTTTTTTTTTTTTTTTTTGAGACAGAGCCTCAAGCTGTCCCCCTGGGTAGAGTGCCGTGGCATTACAGCTCACAGCAACCTCCAGCTCCTGGGCTCAAGCGAGTCTCCTGCCTCCGCCTCCCAAGTAGCTGGGACCACAGGCGCCCGCCACAGCGCCCGGCTATTTTTTGGTTGCAGCCGTCATTGTTGTTTGGCGGGTCCAGGCTGGGGATGCGAACCCGCCACCTTAGGTGTACGTGGCTGGCGCCTTAGCCGGTTGAGCTATAGGCGCCGAGCCCAATCACTAGTGCTTTAAGGACTATTGTGACTTCCCACGTGGCCCGAGCCCCCTTCTCTGCCCTCTCCCTTTTCCCCAAGCAGCCCTAGGTGGGGCCAGCAGCATCTTCCGAAGACATCGCTCTCATCTACTTGCTCTTGTTTTCAAAAATCATCTCTGTGGTCCCTGGGGCTGTTGGTGCAAGTCCACCGTCCTCACACGGGTTCAAGGGCCCCTCGGCACCAGCCCAGCCCAGCCCAGCCCAGCACCTTCTAGCTCATTTCAGCTCTGGCACATGCTGGGGTTCTGGTCCCTCTGCCTTTCTGAGCCCTCACTGTGCTCCTAGGAACCCTCACTCCCCAGGCCCCTCCTCGGGTCTCTTTTCTCTGACTTCTCATCTGCTATCACTTTGTGTATTTAGCCCTGGCTATGGGTACTGCACACTTGTCCCCCTCACTCCTAGACCCGTCTCGCTTAGAGTCCTAACTGGCAGAGATGGTGTCACACTGCAGACTTAGGCTGTGGTGTCAGAGTGTTTGAGTTGAAAGCCCAGCCTCTGCTCCCCTCCTGGCAGTGTGACTGTGTCCAGGTTCCCACCTCCCCCAAGCCTCTCTGGCCCACTCTGATTTGGGAATAGCGGTGGGGCTTTTGTGGAGAGGAAATGGGGTGTTTGCATGTCAGTACTGAGCACAGTGTCTGGCACGTGGTGACTCTCGGGGCTATCCAGGTGACTGTTTTCTCAAGAGCTCTGTGGGGGCAAGGGCTGTGCCTATGTGCACGTTTGCACCCCTCACATGGCTCGGCTGCCGTCCTTTATGTGGAAGGTGCTTGGGGAATAGTTGTCCCAGCTGTGATCGTTCAAGACCATTGGTTTTGCTAGATATTTGGTAGCTGTCAGTATGACTATATTTTGCGAATTAAACTATAAACTGGGCTTCTGGATTCACTTGAAATGGTAATATTGAAAAGATTACCAAAATTGTTAGGCTGGTGACTGCAGCTGTGTGTTGGGTGTGGAACAACCGAGGCACAGCCCGCCACCTCTCTCCATAGGCACGGTGAGGAGAACAAGGCGCAGCGCTGCCAGGGCAGTGTGTGGGTGGGGAGGCCCTCCTGGAATCCTGGAAACCATGGGAATCCTAATGTTGGCCTGGGGTGCGGTGGGTTGCAGACCAGACCATATAGCAAAGGGCTGCAGGATCACAAAGGAAGGGTCAGAGAGGTGCGAATCAGGGAAGACTTTCTGGGTGGGGGGGGAGTTCCTTCAGGTGCTGAGACTTTTAAACAGCACTGTCAGAAGCTGTAGATTGTTTGCTTTTGTTTTAGTGCCCATATAGGAAAGGCAATGAGTCTTTGATAAACAAACAAAAAAGAAATCTAAGCTGTGGATGTCCTTTCTATGCTTTTAACAGCTAATTTCTCCTTCCAACAGAAGCATCATTCTCACCTCTTCTCCCCACCCCATCCCACCATCTTAATGAACTGACCTTTTAGTGCATCGAGTTGGAAATGCTTTCTCTGTAAAAAATGATTGCCTCTGTGACCCAGGAGTTAATTATTTAGTGGTCTCTAAGACCTTCTACAACTGGAGTTTCCAAGTAAGCCAGACACATTCCCATGAACTCTGACCTTCCTGACAGACATAAAACAGGACCTTGAGTTTCTTCCGAGACAGTCAAGCATCAGGGCACTCCTTGATCTGGGGTCTTCTCTGTCTTAGGCCCAACTGTTTAGTAGATGGGAGGATGAGCTGTGGTTAGAGCATTTGATGCAAGAGTCTGTGTGTTGGTGGAAATAGGGTGTGGGGAGGAGCCTGGTCATGGTACCCCATGGGCAGGGGGAGCAGTGGGCTGGGGAGGAGCCTGGTCATGGTACCCCATGGGCAGGGGGAGCAGTGGGCTGGGGAGGAGTCTGGTCAGGGTACCCCATGGGCAGGCAGAGCAGGGGGCTGGGGAGGACCCTGGATAGGGTACCCCATGGGCAGGGGGAGCAGGGAGCTGCCCCTTGCTGGGTGTCAGTCCCTCTTCTTATCCTCCCAGTATCCCTGGGTGGAAACAGGAGCTTTGGGTATTCAGAACTCCAGAGAGGAGCCAGTGCAGCAGACGGATGGATGGGTGGTTTAAATTTGTCTAAATGAGGATAAAGTCGCCCAGGAGGGGCTTGTTGGTGCCTCTCATTAAATACAAACTAAATGGGATTTAATTTTTCTGCCTCTATGAGTCTTTTCACACTCCTGCATTTCTAAATCACACCATGTGCCCTGATTCTGGGGAGACAAAATGTGGTCACTGGGAGTGAAAAAAGTGGGAAAACCACTGGCCCCCAGGTGCTGAGGCTGGTGGGGGAGGGGTTTCTCTGCCTGCACCTGGGGGTCAGGCTGGGCTGGGTCAGCTCAGCTGCTGGGGCAGGTGGTGCAGCTCTCCCCAAGAGGTGGAAGTGCAGAACCGCTGACATTTCATTCCCAGCTCCTCCAGCTCTGGCTCTGGGAAGCCTTTTTAGCTTGGCTGTTGGAAGCTTTGAGCTGATAATGATGAGGGAGTGTAAATGTCAGCGGACTCCCAGCTTCAATCAGAGCTGTTAAAAATAAGCCTGGCAAGGCAGCTTTGCCAGAGGTGCCCTCGGAGAGTGGTGGGGAGGGTTGGAGGAGTTGTGGGGACGCTGTCAGACTACAGTGACAGAGAGGGGGCTTGAGGGAGAGAAGGCAGGGGGATATCAAGGCTGGTTTCTGGCAAGTGCTGAGCGGGGGTGGGAAGCAGACATGGATAAGGAGGAAATACTTATTTTCTTTTCTCAGCCTTTCTGTGATAAAAAAAAAAAGTGACATCTCAAATTTTGTTTGAAAGAAAAAAGCAGAAGGCATCTGTCTGGGTCTCTGAGGTCTGGCCACAGCTGGCTATCTTGTCTACTGGGCTGAAATTCTAAGGGACACTGAAATCAGAGTACGTGTGAGGCCAGCTGTCAGCCTCACATGGGGCAGGGGCTCTTGCTCTGCTTGGCCAGTAGGAATGAGGCAAAGCCCCCAGTGTGGTCTAGGAGGAAGCTCTGAGCCTTGCTACTCAAAGAGTGCTGTGAGGCCCAGCATGGGCCCCCCAGAGAGGGCCTCGGAATCAGGGTCTGGAGCATTCTTTCCCATTGGCTTGATGTCCTTTATAGTTCCTGGGGCAATGCAGGCTTGTCAAGGACAGTTGTTACTTTTCTTGCTGTAGTGTGATGGCTTGCCCCAGCCTGGACCAGTTTCAGGAAGTGACAGGCGAGTTCTGGTTCTTTTCAGTAAGAGTTTCTCTGGCACTTTAATTCAGTCCCACCCCTCTCTTCCTTCGGGACCTGCTAGTTTCTCTTCTCTTCTCCCAGAGTTGGCACCTGAAGGTGCACAGTGAAGCTAGGGGCAAAAGGAGCGTGCAGAGTCCCAGGAAACTCCAAGAAGAGGGATCCTCCCTGAGAAGCAGTGGCCAGTCCCCAAGAACAGCATTAGGATGTGACGAGGTGAGCAGCTGGACTCTGGCTGGAAAGCATGGATGCCGTTTAATTAGGGTGCTTTCTTTTCCTTTATTTTTTTTTGGAATTTGAGGCAGGGAGAGGGACTTGAAAGTTGGAATAATTTATTGAGATGTGTTCATTTGCATTTATTTATTTAAAAGAACTCCATAAATTATAACAGTTCTTCCTTTCCCTCAAAATGTAATCCAATAAAAATAACATAAAGTGGCTTTAATTAATCGTAGTAAAATTCAGAGATACTCATACCCCCATTCATGCAGCCACAGGTTGATGCATCCCGCAGAGTCTTACTAGACTCTGGCCTCTCCTGAAGCACTGTGCTTGATACTTATTAGACCAGGCAATTCAGGTCCTAGTGCCACTGTCACCTTCCCCACACTGCTGCATTTTCTTCATGAATATCATTTAACTCAGGTGCCCAAACTTAACATTGCATCTTTTGGGGGAGGGGTGGAAATCTCTCCTATCTTCCTAACTGGGGCTCACATGGCCTCACAAAATCATCACTCAGTAAGGCTGGACATCCTGAGGAGCATAGCATTCAGCCAGTTTGGAGCCATGCAGTTGATGCCTGTGATGAAACAGCTATGTAGGGTCATTGTGTACAGTTGTGCAGGCTGTGCACGTCTAAAGGTGCCACCTCTAGGGAAACCATTCCTATTAGATATATATTTGCATATTGATTTTGGTAATTTCCAAGTAAATGGGAGTATCTTGAAGAAAGCTTACATTTTTCTAATTCCCACAAAAGTCCCCTATGGCCCAACGGCAGCTCTGGAGGTCCTGCCGGCAGCAACTAGCTCTAGAACTTGTTGCCTTGAATTATTCCCATAGGTCAACAAGCTTTTGGGGCCTGGCCCTTTCTTCTACATGGGATGAAGGGGATTTTCTGGGGGCATTGTAACCCAGCTGCCTTCTCCAAATCAAATGACAGTCTCAGCACTGGAATAGCCCCTTCTAGACAGTTTTTGCCACCTTCTGAAAATCCCCATCTTTGCAGTTTCCAGCTCTCTGTAATCTGCACATGTTAAGTTCATTTCTTATTTGTATCCTCCTACCCTCCTTTATCACTTGCCCTGAGAGAGAGTCTAGGGTGTGAAGGAGGCATATCCCCCTTTGCTTCTCTGCTGTGGTCAGACCCACAAATATCAAAGCACGCACATCTTCTATCTGCCTTGGCAAGATGATTTTTGTGCAGATGTAGGGTTAAGTGCTGAGCAGCCCTGCTGGTCCCTGCCTCAAAGTTGACTTCTGTCCTAATTGGAATTGGGTTTGGCTCTGTATAACAGAAAAAACTTTTTTCTTTTATAACATGGTTTAAACTAAGATATGGGAGTTTCTCTTTCACATTTAAAAAAGTATGGCAGCTCCAGAGTCAGCTGAGACTCAGGTCCTAGGATCCTTTTATGTTTTGCTCCATCATTCTTAAGACTTGTTTTCCATCCTCGTGGTTCAATATGGCTGCTGATGTGCCAGCCATCTCATATGGGTTCTAGGCAGGAAGAAGGAGGAAGGTATGGAATGAAGTATCAAAGAGTACCTCTATAAACTGTCAGTCCCATTCACAGAGACTTTCTGGAAGGTTTTTCATTCAAGAACTTTTGCTTACATCTTCTTGACCATGCTTAGACTCAAGGGAAGTAGCAAATGTAATTTTTATCTGGGCACTTGGCTGGTCAAATAACAGTTCTAGTAGGAAGGAAAGGAGAGAATGGATTTTGGTTGGAAGCACTTCGCAGCTCCTGCCACTTCTTGCTGCCCAAGGGCTCCCCTTCCCGCTGCTGCCTCAGGACCTCAGAATGCTGTCACAGCAGAGCTTTGCAGCACAAATTACATCTTCAGGCTGCTGCACTGCCCCCTCTTCACCTCATGTAACAGTTTCTTTCTCTTTGCTCTGGCTCTTTTCTCTGCTACATTTCCCACAGATCTAGGAAGGGCAGGGTTTGTTGTTTTGTACAGTAGTGAAGATGTGGATGAAGGCAGGCCTGACGCAAGGTGTAGACTGGACTCCCCAGCTGTGTGACCTTTGACAAATCAGCAAACCTCTCTGAACCTCACTTTCCTCATGTGACACGGAGCCAGTAATAACAGTACGGTGGCCTCGTGGGGTTGTGAGGAATGGATGTGGGGAGGCAAGTGGAGTACTTAGCTCAGAGCTTGGCACACAGCAGAGGGCTCAGTAACTGCTAGTTGCTGTTATTTTTATTATTATTTTGGGGTCTTGCCTTTGGCCGGGCTTTTATAGGTATCATCAGCTAATGACATGTTTATTTCCTCCTGGATGGTTTTTACTCATTCAACAAGTATTTATTGAGCATCTGATGTATACCAGGCTCTCTTCCAGTGACTTGGAATAATTGGCAATAAGGCAGACAAGCATCCCCACTTTGGGGAGGTGACACTCCACAGGGAGAATCACATTGTGCTGGGTGAGACCATCTGGTCCTTGGCTGCTCTTGTGCCACCAGAAATGGAATTCGTGTGGTAGATGTGTCTCTGGGACTGAGCCTCTCTCTCACACACTCTTATGGCATCTAAGCCTTCCAGCTGCTTGACCAATGAAATGCCCCCTAGGCTGACTTTTAAATGGCATTGTTCTCATAGTCACCAACACGTGGGCCCATTTCAGCTGAGCTGGCTAATCTATGCAAGTGCTTGGAGATGAATATGTTTCCCTTTTCAGCGCATTTGCTTCTAACGGGGCCATTCTAGAGAGAATCTCTCCAAGTAGGGCAGGTAACCTTGTTGGAGTCGCATATCCCTTTGAGAAGCAAATGTATCATGCACAATGAAAACTTCGCACAGAGTTTTAGGGGAGGCCCAGACCTTGGGCAGCCCATCCTTGGAACTTCAGAGCCTCCAGGGACTCCAGCTTAGAAGCCTGCTTGACACTCTCCGGAATGACTTAACGCTGGAGCTGCTTCACTGCCAAGCTAGCAAGTGAAGGCATGCCCTTATTTCACAGAGGGCATTGTGTGGGCGTCGCTCTTTTTCGTGCTCCCCGTGGGTGGCCTGGATTGAGCAAAGGCCTGTGATAAATGTAAGATGAGGCGACAGTTAATGGAGAAACGTCTTTCAGCCAAAGTTGCCCTTTGTCCTTCACCAGTGTGTGATCCTGAGCAAGACTTCTCAGCACTCTCGATCTCAGAGTTAGCTCTCTCCTGTAAAACACGAGACTTTTACGGGAGATCATTTCTAAGTCCCTTTCAACTTGGGGACTACAAGGGCAGAGAAACTGGGGGCTTGGTGTTAGATTGAGGGGCCTAGATCCTGCCGCTGCCCTTGCCAGCTCTGTGAGCTTCAGCTTCTCTCAGCCCAGGCGTTTTCATCTGCAAATGAAGATTTAAAAAAACTGTCAAAGTGTAATTGTAAACAAGTTAGAAACATAACCCTCATACAAATATAGTGATATATATTAGAGTAAACAAAGTTACTCGGCAACTTCTTCTTAAGGAAGAAAAGGTTAATGAGGGAACCAGCAGAGTGGGAAAGTTGTTTCAAAGAGAATTTGAGGTAATCGCTTCTCAGCCTTTTGGCTAAGATCAAGTGTGAGAATTTGAGGTGCTGAGAGCTTATCCTCAATGAAAGGCAGAGAGCACTGAAACAAAATTACAACGTTAAATACAAAGTTGGGTAATGTCCTGCAGGGCAATACACTAACCCTTGAGGTTATCTTTTCTGCCAGACAGTAATAATCTGCCACTGTGCCATGTGAAAATCTGTAAGTTCATATTAACTTCACAGAGGATAGGCCCCAGTCAGTAGAAAATAGTGAGGCAAACCCAGGTAAGTCCCTCAGAACCTTGGCCAGCTCCTTGGACAGCCATCAGAAGTCCCTTTTCAGGGCAGAACTTGGCAGGAATGACTTGTGGAATCTGTCTAAACAGACTCACACTGATCGGTTTTCTGATGAAGCTTCAAAATTCATGTGAAATGAAAAAAAAAATCCATACTCTGAATCCCCAGTGCGTGCCCTCTATAAGAGACAAAGTCTCAGTTTGGGGCTAGGTGATTGAATTGCATCAAACCAGAGTGATGGGACAGAGATTTGTTAGGACAAGTGGTGGCAGTGATTTCTAACACATCATAAAATTCTTTGTCCGCTACCTGTGAGGCTGAACATACTTCTTCTTATGGCACTGGAGCAGCAGGCAGACCAGCCCCCACACTAGCAGAGGGGTGCCTCCATGGACCAGGCGTGGGGTCTTGCTCCAGCACGAGCTGGACAGCCTTGGGTTTGATTTCACCTCTTTGTGGAAACACTAAGACCCCAAGCCTGGTGTGAGCACTCCGTGAGTGGCAGCCGTGGTGGCTTCCCTTATATTGCTCTTCTTCCCGCCTTTGCTCTCTGAACCTTGGTATCCTCATCCTAAGCAGCTAGGGTTGTCCAGAGGGCCCACCTGTTGCTTTCACCACCCTACTCAACACCACCCATCATTCAATCACCTCTTGGCAGTCAGTTCTGTTTGAAAAATGTCTGCCAAAGTCTGCTGCTGCCCTGCTTAACACCCTCCAACTCACTTAGAGGCCAACCCGTGTTCTGGCCATGCCTCGGAGGCCCTCCATGGCCAATCCCTACCTGTGGCTCCAACCATGTTCTGCTTTCTGTCCCCTGACGCTTCAATCTCATCCCTACCTCATGGCCTTTTTGCCTGGTTCCCCTGCCTGCGATGCTGTCCCCAGGACTCCCTCCTTACTGTTTGGTTTCTCCTGGGACAGACAGGGATGGCCCCGCCCATGCTGGCTGCAGCAGTCCCCTGCTTCTCACTCCCTCTCCGTCCTGGTCCCTGTTCTGTTTCCTTCACAACACTCACACATCTCTGAAGTGATCTGGATGGTTTTCTGGCTCCTTCACCAGGATGGAAGCCTGTGGAAGCATGGAGTTCCCAGTCCCTAGCCCAGCCTAGAGCCCATGGAGGGCTGGGTGAGCAGCAAGGGGCCTGCGCACATGCCAGAGGGGTTTGAGCTGAGTGCTTGTTGTGCATTTGCTCGTTGAATCCTCACCACAGCTGGATGCCATTATTATTTGTTAGTCCCATTTTCCATGAGAAAAAGAGAAGTTAGGTAACATGCTCAGAGTTGCCCAGCTGGTAAGAAGCAGAGCCAGGATTCAAACCTAGACAGTGTGACCCCTGAGTTTCTGCTCTTAATTTACACGTAAAATGCTTGTTGGATTTTGGCATGGAAGAGGGAACATGGACCCTATTCTCCAGTGTCAGCACCCCTCCATGATGATGCCTGTCCACTGGCCTTGATCCCCTAGCCTGCTGCTGCCCCAAACCTCTCTTCCCAGGCACGAATGAAGATGGAGCTATGGCCCAGAACTCTATTCTCACCTCTGCTTGGGATTAGTCACAAAGGATGCATCCCTGTGGCGGGTCACCTGCAGGCTTCACACTCATCATCAAAGTCTGACACCTCTGTCAAATTGCCCCTCTGCTGGGCCAGTCCAGAGAGAGACTCAGGGATGGCAGAGCCCAGCACCCTGGAGTGGAGGGTCCCCACCATCCCACACTGTGTTATTTTCATTTGCACCTTAGCTGGCTGTTAGGTGTGACAGGGACTCACTGCCGCCTCTCACTGCTGCAGAAAGCCAAGCTCTGGGTTTCCCACCTCATAGCCTTACCCCCACCATGCTGGCCTTGGCTCATCCTGGGTCTTTTTTTCTGGATCTCTGTCTTTTTCTCTCATTTAGCTTCTTCTTTGCTGTTTTTGCCTATTTCTCTGTATCAGTGTCTCGGCTCCTGCCTCTGTCTCCATTTCTCTCTAGTCCCCTCTGGCATGTGGGCAGACCGTGTGCTGGCTGTCAGCATCCTTAGGCTCCCTTGCCTTCTCCACTTGGTGGCACCTATGCCTGGGACTTGGCTGCTGCCCCCTGGGGCTGCCATGTTACTTTCCTGCACTTTCCTCCCAGGGGCAGCCCAAAGGTGCTGCAGGCTGGGAGTGTGTGGCTCAGGATTCCGGTTTCTGTTTGGGCCACCACTACTCATCTGATAGATAAACATGGTTGAACCTTTTCCCTCTGGGGCTTTGGGACCCTCCCTGTGGAAGCCGTGAGGGTGTGGGGAAGGTTGTATGTTAGCATTGACACCACGGTCATCATGAAGGTGTGGCAGACGTGGTGCTCCATCCTTAAGTGAACATGGTCACCTCTGATCCTGCCACCCACAGCGTTAGCCCCAGGCCCTAGATCCTGGCTCCTGAAGGTGCCACCTCCACTCACTCCCTTTCCCTTCACTCTTCCTCCTACCAAACATGTCAGCAGGACCTAGGGAATCAGGCACGTCCACACAGATAAGGGTGCAGGTGTCTTTGCTCAACTCTCTGAATTTAGTAGCAAACTTTCACATGTGCTGTAAATAGCTCTTTCTTATATAGTAAGGTTAGCTGAATAGGAAAGACTAATACAGGGCAGCCAGGAAATCCCTCTCTGCCCAAAGAGCATCATTTACACAACTAGACTGATCAGAGGTCACCAATGATAGACTAGGCTGAGTCAGGATGCCTCTTCACATACCGCATGGATATGAGGGTATCAGTCATGCACTAGCTAGTGTGAACTACTCTTCCAGGTGCAATTTCCTAAACACCTAGTTAACATCAGTCATCTCAGGGTATTGGAAATACTCAGAGAGAAAGGGTTGGAGAGTGGCACTGGGTGGAAGAAGGACACAGGGCTTGAGGGGCAGAGATGGCAGGGTTAGAGACCACATGTGTAGAAAAGGAACTTTCAACTCTTGGAATCCCTTGGGGAGTTTTGAAAAATCCCACCACCCAGGTCCCCCCTCCTAATCAACAAAATCAGAATTTTGGGTGGCACCCAGGCATCAGTATTTTTTGAAAGTTCCAGGGTGGTTCCAGCATGCAGCCAAATTTGGGAACTGCTGCTCCATCCAGTGCCGTATGACTCAAATGTGCATATAGATCAGCTTAGTAATGCAGATTCTGATCCAGCAAGGCTGGGCTGGGGCCTGAGCTTCTGCCTTTCTGTCAACGCCTGTACTGAGCATTTATTACCACACTTTGAGTAGCAAGGCTCTAGTTCACTGCTTGTTCTCCAACATGGCTTTGCTCTGAAACTAAAAAAGATGAAAATGGGAAATATTGACTAATCAAGACAACCCCCCAACACCCAGCTCCAGCAAGTCTGCACTGGCACGTGCGCTTAGAACGGAGGCTCCAGTCCCCATGCTGGAATCAGTTCTGGGTGTTACCATCCCCAGACCTAATGCTTAGTACAGGAGCTGAGAGCAGCAGTCACCAGGCCAAAGCAGACACTGACACTGACGCAGAGTGCTGTTTAAGGGGTCCTTTAGGTGCCTACTCTTTCATCATGGTGTGGCTGTGCCACTTGCAGGGGCAGTTTGGGTGTCTCCTGTCTACTCACATTAGCACACCTTCCTCTGGGAGCTGACAGAGGGCACACCCATCCCTTCCCACAGCTATGCTGTCATCATTACTATCAGGAGGCAAGAGACTCCCAGACATGCAATGTGACAAGTGCAGTGATGGAGACAGCAGGTGCGCACATGTGTGGGGGAGCAGTGAGGCAGGCCAGGGGTAAGGTAATAGGGGCCTGGAGGGGACAGACAGCATATCCTCCGGGGGCTATGGTTATTCCTGCCCAACCCGGTCACAAAGGCATCCTCAGCTCACTTCAGAGACCTTCATCATTTGCTGGAGAACAAGCCCCTTGCAGGAACAACAGTGTGTATATTTGGGGTGGTGGTGGCAGGGGGCTTATACCCCTATTCAGGAGGTCCCCACTGGAGACTTGTACCTGTGTTTTTGTCTAATAGACTTTATTTTTTAGAGGTTCTCAGTTCACAGTGGAATAAAGAAAAAGCTAGAGAGACCCCCCCATATGCCCCTGCCCTGCACACGCACCATGTCCTGCATTGTCCCATCCCCCTCCAGGGTGGTTCATGTGTTATAATCCCTGAACCTATTCCAGCTCATCATTAGCACCCACAGTCCCTGGTTTGCACTTGGGCGCACTCTGGGTGTTGTACATTCTGTGGGTTGGGACAAATGTATAATGACACATATCCGCTATTATAGCCTCATACAAGGTAGTTTCCCCAAACACGCTCTGTGCTCTGCCTACTTACTCCTCCCTCCCTACTCGCCCTGGAACACACTGTGTTATTAGCTCTCTCATACTTTCACCTTTTCCAGAGCATCAGATAGTTAGAATCATATGGTATGTAGCCTTTTCAGATCGGCTTCTTTCACTTGGTAATAGCCATTTAAGTTTCCTTCATGTCTTTTCATGGCTTGACAGCTCATATCTTTTTAGCAGTGGATAATGTTCCATTCCCTGGGTATGCCACAGTTTATTTATTCACTTACTATTTTGGTTGTTTCCAAGTTTTGGCAATTATGAATAAAGCTGATAGGAACATTTGTGTGAAGGTTTTTGTGTGGATGTTAATTTTAAACTCCTTCAGGTCAATACCAAGTAGCATGATCACGGGATCGTGTAGTGAGAGTGTGTTTGGTTTTGTAAGGAACTGCCAAACTGTCTACCATTTGCATTCCCATCAGCAATGGATGAGCATTCCTGTTACTCCACATCCTCTCCAGCATTTGATGTTGTCAATGTTCTGAATTTTGGCCACTTTAGTAAGTGTGTAGTGGAGAACCTGTTTTTTTTTTTTTTTAAGGTGACCACACAATTTATTAACCAACCAGGATACTTTTGAGAATGAAAGCACGTGTGGTTAATTACTCAAGAATAAAAGGCATAAAATGAGATGTGTGACTACCCTAATGATAAGGCAGTCTGGGAACCACATTTCCCAGTGTGCCTTGCTCTTGAAAGTCAAGAAGCTCCATTGGCACCAAGTACCCTGGGCCGACGGTTAGCACCATTTAGGAGGTAAACAGTATAGGGCTGGTTCTGCTGTAGAGGCGCCACTTCTGTGGGACATTTAACCAGACACAGGACACAACACCTGAGGTAAAATTTCAATGGATATTAAGCTAGGGTAGAGCTTCTCTGTTCCCAACAATTCCAGCTTCCAAAGATGTGGAGCTAGTAGAGCTGTCCATTAGTCCGCAGCCCTGTTTCTCCTGGAGGCTGCTTCTGCCTGCCCACATCACCAGCGCCCCCACTGCTGTTAGTCTTTTGGGGGATTCTGGGCCAGGTGCTGTTCCCGCTTGACTTCAACCAATTTGTACAGCTCCATGGTGGCCAGGACATCTTCCACAGAGGAATGTCTGCTTTTCCCAACTGGGACATCCCGGTTCAGCAGGGGACCTGTTTTGTAATGTCAAACCATCACAGGCACCCTCCCAAGTGCTAGTTTTTACTTTTTGAGTAGCCAAATATAATCATCACACATTGATTAAATCCCACCTGTTTGCTAGGCATCAAATAAACAACACAGCCCTTGCTCTTCCAGAACACGTGATTTAATCAAGGACATAAACAATCATTACATAATGTTATGAATAATGAACTGATTAAAACTATGGTAAGTGCTAAAAAGAAGACGTAGAGGAAGAGATGTCACATTTTGAAGAACTTATGAATCCAGCAGTGCTTTTTGTTTTTTTTAAGATAGTCTCACTCTGTTGCCCTGGATATAATGCCACAGGATCAGCCCAGCTTATAGCAACTTCAAACTCCTGGGCTCAAGTGATCCTCTTGCCTCAGCCTCCAGAGTAGCTAGGAGATTACAGGCACATGCCACATGCCTAGCTAGTTTTTACTATTTTTAGTAAATAGTCTTGTTCAGGCATTGAGGGTCTCTCTCATGCTCAGGCTGGTTTTGAATTCCTGAGCTCAAGCAATCCACCTTTTTCAGCCTCCCAGAGTGCTAGGATTGTAGGTGTGAGCCACAGCACCAGGCTTCCCAGCAGTGCCTTTTTTTTTTTTTTTTTTTTTGAGACAGAGCCTCACTATGTCACCCTCAGTAGAGCGCAGTAGCATCACAGCTCAACTCTTGGGCTTAGGTGATTCTCTTGCCAAGTAGCTGGGACTACAGGCACCTGCCACAATGCCTGGCTATTTTTTTGTTGCAGTTTAGCTGGCTCAGGCTGCGTCTGAACCTGCCACCTTCAGTGTATGTGGCTGGCACTGTAACCACTGTGCTGTGGGCACTGAGCTGCCAGCAGTGCTTTTAATTGAATCTGTATCTTATCCAAAAACAGCATCTGCACCCATGTGGGAGGTATGAGAAAAGTGCTAGTTGGCCATGTGAGGCTCACAGCTTGTAATCGTAGCGCTCTGGGAGGCCAAGATGGGAAGATCTCTTGAGGTCAAAAGATCAAGACCAGCCTGAGTAAAATGAGACCTTGTCTCTACTAAAAATAGAAAAATTAGCTGACCATCCTGATAGGCACTAGTAACCCCAGCTACTTGGAAGGCTGAGGCAGGTAGATCACTTGAACCCAGGAGTTTGAGGCTGCAGTGAGCTAGACTGAGGCTATGGCACTCTAGCCTGAGCAACAGAGGAAGATTCTATCCCTTCACCAAAAAAAAAAAAAAAAAAGGAATCAGGCTTGGCGCCTGTAGCACAGTGGTTACGGTGCCAGACACATACACTGATGCTGGAGGGTTCGAATCCAGCCCGGGCCAAATAAGCAACAATGACAACTGCAACAGAAAATTAGCCAGGCATTGTGGTGGGCACCTGTAGTCGCAGCTACTTGGGAGGCTGAGGCAAGAGAATCACTTAAGCCCAAGAGTTTGAAGTTACCGTGAGCTGTGACACCACAGCACTGAGGGCGACATAGACTCTGTTTCCAAAAAAATAAATAAAATAAATCATAGCAAGAGCTCCTGTTTGTTGGCCTTTAACCTGCCACCCCACTCTAGTCCTCATGGCATCTCTCTGAGATAGCGACTCTTATTTTTACAGATATGGAAATTAAGGCTCACAGAAGTGGAGCCCGAGGTTGCCAAAATGTTCATTCAGCCTGCAGGCAATGCTAGGGGCACGTGAGGATGCCCAGATATTGCACAGCTGCGTGGCCCGTGAAGGTCTGCGGCCCACAGGTGGGACCCCCTGGTCTGAGCTAGAGGGAATGAGGGGAAACAGCGGGGTGCCTGGCAGCACTAACCTTTGCCTGGGGGAGGGCAAAGCTGCTGGAACCAGTCTCTAGAATTAGGATGTAAAGACAAAGGCTCCTGAGCCCTGGACACAGTTTCTGATGTTTACACTGATGGTCAGAGCCTCCCACCTCTGTCTCTCCCAGAAGCTGGCCATAGCCACCACATCAGAAGGTCTGGGTGTCCTCTGTGCCCAGATTTTGCCATCATTTCAACAACTAGGTGAAGACCCAGGCAAGAAGCCCTGGTGTCACTCATTCTGGGGGTGCAGGTCTTGGGTGGTGACCTGGGGATGTACAGAGACTCTGTGAGAAGCCAAGGGCTGATGGCTTTGGATCTTCCCCCAGGCTGCCAGCACTGTGATTCTCTTTTATTCCTGGGAATGTAGTCTCAAATGAGGCTGCCATTGTCTATAACTAGCTTCTGATTTTCTGATTGAAGCCCCCAACCATGGGGTTCCAACACTTGTCTCTTTATCTGTCAAGCCTTTGGGGGGAGGGGTTGAAAGGTTAGCAGTTCCTGAGACATTTGTAAGTTTCTAGGGTGGCAAGGAGAAGTCCCCAGACAATGCTCATCCCAGACAAGGCTGCTGCTCTCCTCACAGCATGGCTGCTCAAGGAAAACATAGGAACTTTATGCCATTTTTGATGAGAATGTGTCTAAAATTTATCATACAATTATCTAAGTTCTAAAACAGAGGGTCCTGAATATAATTTAACCTTTCCTTGATGACTCAATATCAACATTGTGAGTGTTCATGATCACACCCCGCTTTTTAAGTTTTCACCTCCTCCCTCCAAGTTCATCTATCAAGTGTCACTGCCGACACATGTATGCTTCTAGAAGCCACCCCACCCACCCACCCACCCATCACTCTGATGAACATAGTGGGTTAACTTGTAGGCTCTGCAGTCAAACCTGGGAAATTTACTATGCATCAATTACATTGTCTGTAAATAGGCATAGTGAGAGTACTTTTTAAGCTGGGTACTGTGGCTTGGTAGTTAGAGAGTTGGCCCTGCCAACCCGGGGTGGTTAGTGTGAACCTTGCCTGGGCCTGATTAAGAAAAAGAAAAAAAAAGAGAGAGAGAGAGTACTTTTTAAAAAGTAGACTATTTTTGAGGTGTTTTAAGTTCACAGAAAAATTAAATGGAAAACACAAAGAGTTTGGGTACACTCTCTGCCCTACTCCCATGAAGAATCTCTCTCACTGTCAACATCCCATACTGGAGTGGTGAGAGTATTTATCTCAAAAGGGTGTTTTAACGGTTAAAAAGATAATGTATATAAAACATATAAAATACCTAGCACAGTGCCAGCCATATAGTAAATGCCCAATAAATGTGGTTATCATCATCATCATCACCACCAAAAACAATTTGGTGTTACACAAGGGTCAGTGGTCACTGAGGTTGCAAAAATTAAAGTGAATTGCTTTTGTGCAAGAATTTTGGAGAGGCCCAGAGCCTTCTCGACACCTCTGTGCTGGGATCTGTTGCCAGGCAGTGGGGAGGTATGAATTCTGGAGAAGGGTGGAGGGCAAGGTCAAGCTTTGCTTAATCTAGAAGCTTAGTGCTACAGACTGTGCTTGGGACGTGTCTCTCCTGAGAGTCTAAGGATGGGTCCCTTAAGGTATCATGTGCTGTCCTGTCCCTCTGGATGTTATAAGCAGGACTCCCTGAGGGCTTATAAAAAAGAAAAGAAGAAGAATTGAATGGACAAGGTATGGTGTGTGGGCCAGATAGGTAAGGCTGAAGGTAGCTGGGATCCAGGTAGGTCTTTAACCCTAAACAGAGGAAGAGGTGCTTGATGGGGTTCAGAACCACGGACAGCTCCTCAGACAGCGACTCCTTGTGGCCACTCCTGGTTCCTCTGGGCTTTTGTTGTTGTGGCAGGTCAGTGCGAGCCAGCTGGAAACCTTCCTTGGCTCTGTAAAAGACAGGGCTCTGTGTTTCTGCCTGCCTGGGAGGTAATTAGGCCTTATTTCCTTCTTTATTTCCCTGTGTGTGCATGCGGAGGAGACCACTGGGGGAGGCTGACCTCTTTTCATTCCAATTCCTCATGCTCCCCTTTCCTTCTGAGAAACCCCGTGACCAAGACTGGGACAGGGCCTGACTGCTCTGCAAGAGTTGGGAGGTGGGGGGCAGTGGGGCACAGTATTTGTTAAAAGAAATGTCCCCCATGTTACTCTTGGAAGCCAAGGAAGAGGAGAGTGGAAACGCCGCGGGGACTCAGTGAAGCTCTGCTGGCTCCTGGGCAGGCTGCTGCAGTCATGACTTCAAGTCAGACATCAGTCCTGACATCAGCTGTCCTGCCCTATCACCAGGGCTCCCACCTTCTCAATGGGGCAGCTCAGAGTGGCAGCCACTAGACCCTGGTCACTTCCCTGAGCAGAGCCCTTCCCCAAGCACAGCCTGGGTTCTGGTGTCCACCCCTGTCCCTCTCCTCCTGGTTTCTCTCTCTTCCCAAATCACACTAAATCCTGCTCATCTCACCCCCAGATCTCCCCAGGTCCTTATCAGGAATGATCCAAAGACACCCCTCAGAGTCTAGATGAGCTTAGCTGAGAAAAATAGTATGTATGAAGGATGGCCTGTGTGCTGAACAGCGTGTGTATTCCTCAAACATTCTAAAATCCACCCTAGCTGTAGCCAGCCCAGCAGAAAGCAGGGTACTAGCTGATGGGGTCAGCTCCTCTACACAGTGACTTCTGATCTCGGGTGCCTGGGCCATGAGCCGGGCCTGGGAGTAAGTCATTTCCCTGTGAAATCCATGGCAGTGACAAAGCAGACCAATTTGCCAATGTCATTTCGCTAAAAGCCAATTTTCCTAAAGTCAATTCACTTGAATGACCAATTTGTCAAATTGACTTAGATCTGTTAACTATTTGGTGTGAGTTAACTGGTTTGCCTTTCATCTTTATTATAACATTTTAAGAACTGTTCCATCTGTTTCCACCCCAGCTCCTGGCGTGTGCACTAGGAGCCTCCACAGCCTCTCCCTGCAACTGGGGCTGGAGCTATCTGATTGTCCTTAAAAGGCTGTTGCGGACACAAATAGGAAAGCGCCCAACTAAAACCAAATTGTTAAAGGAAACAAAGACATTTAGTAAGTTAATCCTTTGGCAATTTGGTCAATCTGCGATGGTGGTTCCAGAAAAGTGACTAGAAGGGGTGACCTTCTGTCCTTGGGTGTCCTCTGAGGATGCTGGTGAGGGCACTGCTGTTCCTCCCATGGCCGTCTCTTAGTGCAGACTTCATGCTTGGCTTTAAATCCAGAAGAGGCCACGCCTCTCCCAAGCTTTCTACTCTGCAGACCTGGTAAATTGTGTGGGACCTCAGTCTCCACGATCCCCCTAGGCGCTGAGGAGCCCGGGCCCACCCGTAGCAGATCACAGGGCTTTGTGGGATGTGCTTCTCTCTCTCTCATTTGATATTTCTACCCATTTCTGGCTTATTCTTTTACTCTTCCTCTGATTTCTGTTTTCTTACTCTATCATGGATCCTTGAAACTGCCTTCATTGCTTCCTGCAACAGAACAGAAAAGGCATTCAGACCTACTGCAAAGGCTGTTTCACTGGCCCATTTCCCCCATTCCTGCCCTGGTTTCCCCCTGTGGCGCCAGCCCCTCTGCCTGCCCAGCTTGTCTCCTCCCTGGAACTGGTCCCTTAGAGAAGTGCAGAGCCCAGGCACACACTGCTGTCGGAGGTGCGGGAAAATGCAGCATCTTCACCTGGCATCCTCAGATGCTCCCGCCTCCACAGCGCCTGTTTCCCCACCTTCGCCTCATTGATGTTGGAAGGAGGTCCCAGTCGCTCATGGCTCATCGCTTTGGGGCAGGGAGTGTTTCTGCCACACCATCTTCTGTGCAGCCGCCCCTCAGCTGGGGAATTCGCCCACCTCTTTCTCTTGTGAGCTCAGCAGGTGTGTCTTCTCCACTCAGACTGGGGAGGAGGAATTGGCATTTGTTGAATGCCTACAGAGCACCAGGCACTGGAAGCTGTGCTTCTGTGTCATTTTAAAAACGTTTAATTCAAGTATAACATACATACATGTAGTATACAGAAAAGTGTGCTGATCTGTACGCAGCCTGCTGCATTTTCACAAAGTGGTCACACTTGTGTAACCAGCACAGTAGAACACCAGGAGCACCCAGAAGCCCTGGTACCTCCATTCTGCTTCCAGGGGTGATCATGATCCCGATTCCTAACAGTGGGGATTAGCTTTGGCACAGTGGCTCACGCCTGTAATCCCAGCAATGTGGGTAGTTGAAGGGGAAGATTGCTTGAGCTCAGGAGTTTGAAACCAGCCTGAGAAAGAGCAAGACTCTGTCTCTACTAAAAATAGAAAAATTAGCCCAGTGTTGTGGCAGGAGCCTATTCCCAGTTACCTGGGAGGCTGAGGCAGGAGGATCACTTGAATCCAAGAGTTTGATGTTGATGTGAGGTAGGCTGATGTCATGGCACTCTAGCCTGGGCAGCAAAGGGAGACTACATCTAAAAAAAAAAAAGTGGCATATGTGGTATTTAATCCTCACAACCAAGCAAGAGGGAGAAGGAGAAGTGGGTCACCCTCCTTTCCACATGAGCAACCAGACTTGGAGAAATTAAGTAACTGCCCAAGGACACACAGGCAGCTAATGGTGGAGCTTGGAGTTTAAGGTCATATCCTTTCCTCCTTCCTTTGGTTCTTTCCTTCTCCGTCCCTCCTGCCCCTGCGATTGTGAGTCTGAAGTTATTGAGTTACTGGTCCTAACCACCTGGTGTAGGTGACCAGGACAGAAGTCTATCTCTCGTCCTGGTTTGTATTCTAAGTCCTGCCCTGGACTCAGCAGAACACCTGGGGCTTCCACCTGGTGGTCACCAGGCCTTGCCCTGGCATTCATGTGAAGAGGGGCCAAATTCCCCTGCCTCCTTCGTCCACCCTTACTGCCCACTACCATGCCTGCCACTTACTGCCTGTCAGCAGAATTGAAGGACAGAGCTGGCTCTGTTTCCTGTGTGTACCTGCACTGCTCACTGGTGAGTGGGACTCCAGCCTCTGAGCTGCTTTTCCAAAGGAGTGTTGCTTCCTGGGGCTGCGCCTCTCCAATGTCTCTATTATGGGAACTGATGCTTGGTAGCTGCGCAACAAACAGCCTGGTCCAAGGAAATGGTACCCAGGCTGGTTTTGCTGTGCAGCCATCCAGGGCTGCTTAACGTCTCTTGCTAATGAGGTTTCTGCCACATTAACTCTGGTGATGCTGGAAGGGAGGGGACTGCCACAGGAGGGTTTGTGCTTTGTGGTGGGCAGGGGAGGGGGCGTCTGTCCAGCTGACAGGCCGCCGCATGGGCTCAGTGCTCAGAAACATAGTGGAATGAGTAAGGGGCAAAACTCAGGCCCCACCACCATCCTCAATGGCAGTCTCCAGGACCACCTGTGGGAGTTCAGAAGGCAGGAGTTTCCCTGGGACAATGCGATTGTTTAACTGCATTGTTTAAACTGCAGCACGTGTGAGCTTTAACTTTTATAACCCCCTTCAGAGGGGAAGAAGTGGTGAAGGGGGACAGTCATTTTTTCAGGGTCATAGTGCTGGACTGCTCAGCATTAGTAGTGGCAGTGTGATGCCTTCCTGACAATACAGTTGGTTGTCACCGGCTGTGTGACAGTCTCCTCTTGTAAGCTTATGTTACGGAAGAGGAGACCAAGGCCCAAAGAGGCAGCCAGTGCTAAGTTTGGTTTTGAGCCCAGGCCTCAGGTGCCCCTCCCAGACAAGCTACTTCCCCCACGGGGGTTCCTTTGGGGCAGCTGGCTGACCTGATGCCCCACTGCTTACTCGGCTGGCCTGACTCCCAGGAGTTAGCATGGAGCATTTCCTACTCAAAGGATAGCAGCCAGGCCCCACGGAGGGGCACACGCAGCTCCAGGTATCTATTCTGTGTTTGGACAAAGGGAAGGAGTGGCAGATAAGATCAAAGGAAACTAGGTGAGAGGCAGGTGGGATCTGTCCCCCCTTTAGTCTATCTGTGTCCCATTGACACTAATCCCTGGTCTCATGTGCACCCTCACCCTTGCGCCTACTCAAACTTGACTTCTGGAAACATGAAACAAATTCCTTTACACCAAGAATCAGCGAGCCGATGAGCTTTTTGTTTGCATTTTCCTGGGAGCACCTGAGATTTATGAGTGGGTGAAGTCCTGGTCTCTGGGTTGAGATCCAAGCTGGGTTCAGGTCTTCATCATCAAATGTTCTTAAGAACCCACCTTGAAGGTGCGTGACCTGGTGCACACACACATGTCCATCCACACAAGGTAGGTCAGGGGCACTGAATGTCATCCCATGGGCCGAGAGAGCAGGCAGAGAGGGGCGATTACAGAATTAGTTCCCTCCTAATTAGAGGAGTAGGCATAGGATCTAAGGGGTGGCTTGAAGGACCAGCAGAGACAAGGGAGGGATGGTCCAGCCAGATCTCAGGAGCACCTCCGAGGAGGGTGAGCTCTCAGCATCCCACCCATGGACATTGATAACCTCCTTTCTTCCTGGGTGAACTGCAGCGGGAACTTGGGGGTACAGAACAACCCTTAAGAGGCCATCTCTTGTCCCCTAGCCTGGGCAGGGAGCCAGAGCTGTGACTCCTGACTTCCTGGATCCAGCCAGGGTTGCTAATCTCCCTCATGCCATGAGTACTGGAACCAATTTATCCACTGGCATCACAGCCTGCTCGTGTGGCTTCCCTCCTGAGCAACACTGGACGGTCTCCCTGAGCAGCACTGGACGGTCTCCTCTCTGCCCCATCCCAGGCGGAACACAGGGAAGGCCTGTAGGGGAAATGCAGGGGCCAGTTCCCCCCCCCATACACACCTCCTCTATTCTCTGGAAGGTGAGCATTGTTGTGCCCCGGCTGAGGGGCCAGTGTCAACTCTTCCTTCTCTCCACCCATAGGGTGCCTGTACCCAAGTCTCCCTCACCCATTCCCCCCAAAGTAGGAGTTGGCCCCTCTGCCCCTTGCTCCAAAATGCTGGCTGGGTGCAGAGGCTACAACCTGGTTTGCTTTAGCCCTAGCTGGGGATATTAAAGCACTTCACACCTCTCTGCCAGATGCTCCTCAAACTTGAATATGCATGCAAACCACCGAGGTGGGATCCAGAAAAACTGCTTTTGTGACAGACTTCCAGGTGATGCTGGTGCAGCTGGTCCCCCAGGTGCTAGGGACTTGCTGAGTCGTCTGTGCAGCAATTCCTGCAGTCACCTACTGATAACAGCAGTGAGTGGCCACGCCACACTGGGCAACAGCCAGCAGCCCCCAGCAGCACACTGAGCACAGTTACAATCTGATCTTCTCACTATCCCTGGGAGGTCAGCATCAATAACTACAGTCTTGCTCAAAGTCACACAGTGAGTTGGTGGCCTTGAGCCTTGGCCTCTGATCCTCAGGACCAGGCCCACCCCTCCTCCCTACAGAGACAAAAGACTATTACAGAGTGTAAGTTCTGGCAGCCAACTCTGCCAGCCTTGGCTGAGGGTACCACGCATACCTCGATTATGCTGCATGACAAAAATTTTCATTTTACCAGGAGAAGACTGAGGCTTGAGGGCTTAGAAAACTCACATGAGGCCACTCATTGGGTACATTGCTGACTTTGTCTGCCCCTGGACCAACAGTCTTCTGACAAGGAAACACTGGAATCCTTGGGCTGCTCTGGTTCCTTGTAGGGCCTCCTGTTGGGAAGGCTCAGGGCCACCAGTCCAGGACAGGCCAGGCTGCCCAGAGCCTCTGTGTGACTTGGAAGGCAGGCAGAGCAGGCCCGGTGCTCTATAGTGGGGTGGCTGAGTGAGCAGGCAGCAGGAAGCCAGAGCCAAGTCCAGCCTTGGCTGGTGCCCAGCTTCCCCCAACCCCAGGTTAATCCCCTTAGGCCAGTCTGCTGCAGGGACCAATCAGGTTAGAGCGTGAAGGGGGATTAGTGGCAAGAACATGGGGTCCTGACCTCGGCTTCCTCATCCTGGCAGAGCAGGCGGATTGGCAGAGTGTGCAGGAGCTGTGTGCCCAGGGATGGTGCCACGTCACGGTGGGGCTTGGCTGCCCACTTCTGGGAGGAAGGCTGGGGCCTCTGCTCACTCCCAGACCTAGTGGGGGCTGCTGATGGCAGAGCTTACCTCTCTGGGGCCCTTGATTTGGGGTGCAGAGGTCTAGGCTGAGGGGGGAATCTCTGCCTGCAAGATCCTTACCCTGAGCTCCCCAGAGTGGGCTTTTAGGGGCTCAGCTCCTCATTGCGCATACCCTGCCAGGATGCGGGGGCAGAGGTCACAGTTGACAGAACACATCCTTGCTCAGCACCTTCCTGACCCTCATTTCCTGGGTCTCCGGCCTGGTCAGGCAGAGCAGGTGCAAGCACCCCATTGCTCAGGGGTGGAGCTGTGGTCTGGTGCTGCAGAACCAGCCTGTGTGGCCCTGAGGCCCTGCCTCCCACCTCAGCCACACAGCCTCTCCTGACTCCTTATATTGACCAGGAAAACAGAGAGTTTGGAGCAGGAGAGTCAGGTAAGGATCCACTTTCGTTCAACTCAGATAAGAATTAAGGAGCCCCTGCAATGTGCCAATGGAGAGGGAGAGCGTGTCTGCCCTAAGGAAATCATGGTCTGGAGGGGAGATGGGCACTAACCATATCTATAGTCACTGCATCAGTACACTTTTATATGTGGTAGTACAGTCCTGGGTTGGTGCTGGAAAGGAGAAGCAGTCTATAGTGGAGGAAGCTGCCCAGTTAAGGCTCAGGGGAGCTATCTGTAGGCTGAGATGTGAAGGATGAATAGAAGTTTATGGGGTGAAGAACACTCCAGGCAGAGGCAGCAGCAAGTGCAAGCGTCCTGTGGCAGGAAGGGCCTGGGTAACTGGAGGCGTGGCAGCATAGGGGGAGTAGTGGGTGGGGCTGAGAGCAGATAGTGCTTCTCACATCAGATCCTGCAAGGTAAGGGCCACTCTCTACTCCCACCTTATAGATGAGAAAACTGAGGTCACATAGCTTAAGTGACTTGCTCAAGACCCCATGATTTAAGTGGATGAGTCAGAGCTTATTGAACCCAAGTCTCTACCATGTCGCTCAGCTGTGAACTTTCTCTGCTACACCCTTGCCTCTCCCTGGACCAGCAGCCTCAGCATCCCTCTAGTGCTTGTCAGAAATCCAGAATCTCTGCCTCAGAATCTGTTCCCAGCCCTCTCCCTGTCTGACTGCTGAACCCTTCCTCTGGGAATCTTTCGTGGTGCCCCTTGTCCACAAACCTGCTATGCCCTGCTGAGCCCCTGTCTACTCCTAGGCCTCTGTGCCCTGTACTCCCTGGCTAGGGTCAGGCTGCCCGCTGCTCCCAGTATTGCTGTTTGTCCTTCCAGGTGTGGTCAGGCAGAGCAGGCACGATGGCATCTCTCAGTGTGTCTCACTCTGCCCTGACACATTCCAGCCATTCTCTTCCCTTAAGGCTTATGACAAGGCCATCATGGGGCAAAAATAACTAGGTTTGAAGGAGCTAAAGGAGGTTCAGGATTCCAGAAAATGAGGAGAAGTGTAGATGGTGCTTTTGGAGTCACCACACAGACCAGGTGCAATGGACATGAGAAACTTGTTTGGGAAAAGATGGGACAAGTGTTGCCTAGGTAGGAAGTCAGTTGGGGGAGGAGGGAGGGTGAGGAGAGAGAGAGAGAGAGAGAGAGGGAGAGGGAGAGGGAGAGAGAGAGAGAGAGAGAGAGAGAGAAAGAGAGAGAGTGGCTGAGGCGTCCAGGACAGGCTTATGGCTCCCCCTAGTGGTAAATCTGGAAACAGCCTGCAGAACTGGGAGCATTACAGTCGTGTGGAAAGGGATTGACTGGCTGTATTTCCTAAATGGAGGTTCTTGTTCAGAAATTTAAATACATGAACTCACATAATCTTCCCCCAAACCATGTGTTAAGTGATTTTCTGTCTATTTTACAAATAGGATTCCTGCAACTCTCAGGGCCCTGCGTCCCAAGGCCCATGGTTGGTCAAGGGCAGAAGCAGGAATTGAACCCGGTCCTTCTCTGCATATAGCTGCTCTTTCCACCACCCCCATGGCTGCCAGTGCCCTTTCCTGAAACTTCCCAGGCTCACCTTTTTCCTTCTGTCTAGCCATTGGCCTCTCCTGGGTCCCATGTTCAGTTTCTGTCATTTGCTTAAACAATGTGAACTGCTTTTTGTTGTGGGCTGGCCCTGGCTGGGCTTGAACTTGCCCGGCAGGGTCAGCTCTGCACCTACCTTTGGACCTTCTTCTCCTAACCGGTTCTTGGTGTCAGCATCACCAGGCACCTACCTGCCTGGGGGCTGTGTCTCTCCTCTGTAGGTGTTCACGCCCCCAAAGAAAAGCCTAAAAGATGGTCACTCACATCCTTCTCTGGTCTATCCTGCCACCTCTCCTGGCCTGCAGGGCTTTTACTGCTAACACTTTCTTCCCAGCCCCTCTGGTGCTCCCCAGTATGGCAGACTCTCTCTGCCGCCATGTCCTGCCCTGAGACCTGCCTCTTACCTTCTCTCTCCCCGCCACTTAGTTCCTGATGTGAGTCCCTACAGAATTGCTTTTGCTGAATTGCACATTGATGCAATGCTATTATAAGAAACATCCACTTGAACCCCATTTATTCCAAGGACCTAGTGATATTGATCAGGCCACACTGTTATTTTTATAAAGACCTCTGGGAACATTCTTATCTCATCTCAGTACCCAAACAGTGGTGTTCCTGAGATGCTGATAGTTTTAAGCTTAACCGTGTATTGTGGATGCTGCACACTGCCACTTCCCCTTTCGAGTGCAGTTGGTGGGAAATCTTGGAACCTGCTCCTGCCCCTGCCCCGGCAGCAGCTGGTATGTGGGTCAGAGGGGGGGTGTTTTCCTAGCACTGCTATTGATTCTTCTCTTGGCCCCATTTTTCCTCCTGCTCTCTTGCTGTTCTGTAAGTCCCTCCAAGCTACCTTTTAAAGCCTCTCTGGAACAAAGTCAGGTCTAAGTCAATAAGCTAATCAATACAAACAAAAACCTTCCTTGCAGGGTTGTGGGAAGGATCGATGGAGTAGTGAATGTAAGTGCTGGCCCGAGGTCCCTGCCAGGCTCAGCTGGGGCCGCTGCCCCAACTCTGTGGAAGTCTCTGGCCCCGTCCTTCACAGCACGTGCACCCCGGGAGAAGGCGCGTGGCTGTGTCCATCTTCTCCCAGCCCTCCCCTCAGAAGTCAACTTTCCCTCCTTCCTCCCTGGGATCCCAGAAGCCCCGAAGAACCAAGCACCCCACCTGATGCCTGTCTTAATCTTTTCAGGCATCTGTAACAAAATACCACAGACCAGAGGCTTATAAATAACAGCAGTGTATTTCTCACTGTTCTGGAGGTGAGACATCCAAGAACAAGGTGCTGGCAGATTTAGTGTGTTGTGAGGGCTGCTTCTCGGTTCATAGGTGGCGCCAACTGGCTCATTTTACATGATGAGGGGGACAAGGCAGCTCTTGGGACCTCTTTTATAAGGGCAGTAATAGGAGTGGAGTCTTCATGACCAAATCACTTCCCTCAGACCCCCACCTCTTAATATCATCACTTTGGGGATTAGGTTTCAACACTTGAATTTGTGGGACACACAAACATTCAAACAATAGTAATGTGTCTGGGAGTCTTGGCATGTAGGTTGGTCTCCATGGGTGGGGAGACTTAGAGACCATCTGGTCCAGCCTACAAATTTGACAAATGAGGCAGCTGAGGCTGGGAGAAGAAGCGAGTGTCTGAGTGTCAGGCCGCAGGGAAGCAAGACCCAGTCAGGAACAGAAGGTGGGACACAGGCGGTCCCCAGGTTATGAACAAGATAGTTTTTGTAGGTTTGTTCTTAAGTTGAATTTGATGTAATTTAGAAGAGGAACATCTGCCTATTACCTGTTAAAGCATCTGTTCATAAGTGTAAGTTGTATGTCAGTTGGCTGTTTGTAACTTGGGGATTTATTGTAATAGCATCTGTTCCTAAGTGCAAGTTGTATCTCAGGGACTGCCTGTAGTTGTGTAGAAGAGAAAGCTGGGTTTGTTTTGCAGGCTTGAGATGCCATCTTTCAAGGAGAGAGAGAGTGGAGGGAGGGGGACACTGATGGTGGCAAAGCCCCTGCAGACCACAGCTGCCTAGCTGGTTTCCTGAAGGCTGCCAGTTAGGGAGACAGAGGGACTGGAGTTTGGGGAGAGAAGGCACAGACATGGGAGGTTGTGGGGCAATCACTTTGCCAGGCTCTTATTCCCCCTACTTTGTACACAAGGAAGCTGGAGCTCTGGAGGGAAAGGGCTGACTTGCAGGTACACAGCCAGCATGCGGGAGGGCCGGGGCTGGAGCTCTGCCTCTCCGTCCAGGGCCCCTGTGCACAGTGCTGTGGCATGCCTGGTTTGTCTCAACAGGAAAACCCAGGCAGTGGCGGGGGCTCCTGCTGTGAGCTGTGTTCTCAGGTCCTGTGGGTGAGGGACTGAAAGAAGGGACTGGCTCAGGAGAAGGGGGTTCTGCAGAACTGCCCAGCACCGGGATCCCATGTCAGGGTAGTCAGTCTCTGGGTGTCCACCTGACACCTCGAGTGTGTCTGCGAGGCTGGGGGCACATGGTATGGGTCCCCACCTAGTCCAACCTCAGGCAAATTACTTGGTATCTTGGAGCTCAATTCCTTCCTCTGCAAAATGAGTGGGATAAAAATTCCCACTCCCAGTGCTGCTGTGTGGGGTTACCTAGAAGTTGCTTAACTTCTCTGAGCTTCCCCTTCCTCCTTTGAACCAGTGCAGCTGGTGGGGACACGCTCAGAGCCTGCTTTTTACCACCACTGTGAGAAGGAAAAGCCCACCTGGAAAGGGGCATTTGCACACATCTGCTGCAGGTGCTGGTGGGGCTGCTGACAGGGCAAGAGAGTCAGCTGGACGGGTGCTAGAGGCCCAATCCTACAGAGGGCCACAGGAAGGGTCTAGAACAATGGTTTTCAACCTTCCTAATGCCGTGGCCCTTTAATACAGTTCCTGTGGGTAGTGACCCACAGGTTGAGAACCACTGGTCTAGAAACTGGCCTGGTGCTTGCCAAGGACAGGGATTTGCAGAGTCCCTACAGTGCCTTTCCCCTCATGTCAGGACAGTAACATGATCCCTGCCCTCCGAGCCACAGGACAGGGCTTCGAAGGAGCAGTGCTGCAGCCTCAGGCCCGTATGGGCCATGGGTACACGCCGGGCTCTTAAGGTGCATGTGGGTCAGCCACTTGCTAGCTGGGTTATTGGGAAGTCAGTTGTGTCTCCTCAGCTCCATCATCAGTAAGACAGACATGAGGCCCAGGTACACTCGCCCCAGATGACCCAGGACCACTGTGGGTCACCAAGAAGCCCCCCTTGCTTGCTGCCCATATTTGCAGTGCCATGGGGGCTGAGCTGACCTCTGTGGGTCTGGTGGACAGGGTTGGGGTCTGGCAGGGCTGGACACAGCTGGGCCAGCCTTCTGCCTCCAGCTGCAGCCCCTCTGCCCAGAGAAGGGAGGTAGTGGGGGACCGAGCTCCCTCCAGGACAGGCTGCCTCTCTCCAGATCCATCATTCGTTCATCCATTCGTCCATTAGTCCCTAAGAGCTTACCGAGTGGCTATTGTGTGCCAGGCACTGTCCCAGGTGCTGGAAGGCAGTAATGACCAGTCCAGGTGCTGTGTGGCCCTCATCTCCCTGACTCATCATGGCACTCCGGGGCGTCTCTTCTCTGACCAGTACTTTTTCTCCCTCTGGCTTTATCCCCTAGGGACCTGAGCGAGAATGCCATCCAGGCCATCCCCAGGAAAGCTTTTCGTGGAGCTACAGACCTCAAAAATCTGTGAGTATGGGCTGGGAGGCAGAAGGGCACAGGGCCTTTCCAGTCTCAGGTCTCCCAGGGCTGTGCGGTTCAGGCAGCCAAGGAGATGACCTGGGCTCTTGATGGCCGGCATTGTCTTCTGGAACAATCCTTCCTGTGGAGGAAACAGGCAGCATCTACCTCTCCCTGAGGTATGATTTTGTGTGAGAGCCAAGCAAATGCTCAGAGGGAGCCCTTGGGGATCAGGTTGGAGAGTGTCAAGAATCATAGGGTTGGGAAGCCAGCCCCATATACCAGGGGTGGCAGGCTCAAACCTGGCCCTGGCCAAAAAAAAAAAAAAAAAAAAAGAATCATAGGGTTGGCTTGGTGCCTGTAGCTCAAGCGACTAGGGTGCCAGCCACATACACCAGAGCTAGAGGGTTTGAATCCAGCCTGGGCCTGCCAAACAACAATGACAACTACAACAAAAAAACAGCCAGGCATTGTTATGGGCCCCTGTAGTCCCAGCTACTCGGGAGGCTGAGGCAAGAGAATCACTTAAGCCCAGGAGTTGAAGGTTACTGTGAACTGTGATGCCAGCTCACATCACAGAGTCACAAGGGTGACAGCTTGAGGCTCTGTCTCAAAAAAAAAAAAAGAATCATAGGGTTCACAGGTGATGTTTACATGGCCTCTGTGCCCCTGCCTGGCAGTGCCCACCCCCCTGTCTGGACTGGGAGAATTGGATGTGAATTTTCTTCTCTAGTTACACATCATATAAGCTGCTGCAAGTCAGCTAAGTTCACTGAGCCTCAAGATATTGTTCTGGAAAATGGGGATAATAATATCTACTTCACAGGCTTGTTCTGAGGCTTAAATGAGATCAAAATGAATACGCTTTGTCAAGTGCTATTTAGATGTAATGGTTTATTATTTTATTCAGATTTATTCTGGTCCAGGCTTACCACCTTGCCATTTGCAGGAGGGGCAAATAAATGTCTGGCATGCTTTTCACACCTCCCATTCCCTGACCAGGGCAGACATTGGTAATCTATCACCACATTCTTTCCCACAGAGCTCACGTCACAGCTTCAGTTGTTCTGAAAGCAGCAACCTCTTGTCAATCTTTGACCGTCAGGCTGAACTGTTTGCCAGCTCTGGCTGCCACTGGTCCTGTGGGATGCTCTCTCGTTTTTCAGCTACCGGCACCCTCTAGGTGTTCTCCAAAATATGGTGTGGGGGTGCTTCCTCCCCAGGGGATACACAGATTGGGTAGAAGAATCTAATACGTATAACTTGTATTTACATGTATTAACCGCAAATAAGGGGAAAAAGAGCTATTTATTTATTTATTTATTTAATTTTTTTGAGACAGAGTCTCAAGCTGGGACTAGCTGTCTCTATCACCCTGGGGTTGAGTGCTGTGGGTGGGCTCAAGTAATCCTCATGCCTCAGCTTCTGGAATAGCTGGAACTACAGGTGCTCACCAGAATGTCCGGCTAATTTTTCTATTTTAGTAGAGTAATTTTTCTATTTTAGTAGCTCCTGCTCAGGCTGGTCTCCAATTCCTGAGCCCAAGCAATCCACCCGTCTCAGCCTCCCAGAGTGCTAGAATTACAGGCGTGAGCCACCTCACCTGGCCTTAAGCTTTTATTAATATTTACTATTGGACCTCTTTTTTTAAACTAATGGAGTGCTTGTTCAAAATGTTTGGACATGCATATTCTAGGCAATGTGCCCTCCTGTCTACAACCTTCCTTTGCTTCACAGACAGCTGGACAAGAACCAGATCAGCTGCATCGAGGAAGGGGCCTTCCGGGCTCTGCGGGGGCTGGAGGTGCTGTAAGTACCACACTGGGAAGGAAGGGGGTCCCCTTCTGTGTTCTGCATAGTAGGTGCTGGGGGACCCAGGCAGTGGGACCAGGGAGCATGGGGGCAGCAGACCTGCTCTCCTAGAGTTGCTGGCATGAGGGGACCACAGGAGCTCCTGCATCATGCCTGTGGCAGTGAAGCCCAGGCTGGCTGGGTGTGTGGTCCAGAGATTCTGACACCTGAGGCGGGAATGCCTTTCCCTTTTGCTTCTGTCTACTCCTCACCCTTTCTTCCAAGCTAGCCCAAGCCAGGGAAGGATCTACCCCTCTCCCAGCACCATGCCACCTCCCCCCACTTGCTGTCATGGTACAATTGGCTGACAGCAGTTACTGTCCTGGCTCAGGATATTCTCCTAGGGTGGGTCCTCCCCATCTTGTGTTCTTCAATATAGCGCTCTCCCTCCCTGCCCTTCTCTCCCTTTCAAGCCCACTGGTCCAGCACAGGTGTGAGATCCTCCCCGTTTATTAGCCCCATCCCAGGTAAGCTCCTGCTGGATGATGCTAAAGGACTCTTTCCATTTTAGGACCCTGAACAACAACAACATCACCACCATTCCTGTGTCCAGCTTCAACCACATGCCCAAGCTCCGGACCTTGTGAGTTAGTCAGGGGAAGCTGGAAGCAGAGTGGCCTGGGACCTAGGGAAGGCTTCTGAGGGCAGGGGCCAGAGCTCCTCCTCCCCCAAACCCCCAGAGGCCCGCAGGGTGGGGCCTCAGCAGAGCTGGAGGGGTGGGTGTGCTCTAAAATTGCAGGGCATCCCATGTTATTTACATTTGATTTTTCTTGGAACACAAATGATTTATTTTTGTGTTTGAAGATGAGTCAGGTGATTTGGGGCAGTGAATCTATGAGCTCATGAGATCAACCAATATTTGCTGGACACACTCCAGCCGCAGGTGTGCCCCCAGCATGCTGACGGAAGGGGAAGCTGCTGGGGTCTTCACTGTGGGGTGGCTCTCCTGGGCAGAACTGGGGGTGGCCTCCTGCCTGGGTGGCGGGTTCGCGTTGTCTGGCTGGGGCTGGGGATCCAGCTCGATTGAGAGCCAAACTGTCCTCCTGCAGCCGCTTGCACTCCAACCACCTGTTCTGTGACTGCCACCTGGCCTGGCTCTCGCAGTGGCTGAGGCAGCGGCCAACCATCGGGCTCTTCACCCAGTGCTCTGGCCCCGCCAGCCTGCGTGGCCTCAACGTGGCCGAGGTCCAGAAGAGCGAGTTCAGCTGCTCAGGTGGGTTCAGGCCTCTGCTAAGCTCTCAACTGCTCAGAGTCTCCTGCCTCACCCATTTCTTCCTCCTGTTCACACTTCTGGTTCCCTCTCATTCCCACCAGTAACCTCTTGTCCCGCCCATCATGGATCCACCCACCACCTCCTGTCCCCACCCATCATCACTTTCTGTCTCCGCCCATCACCCCCGTTCCCTTCTATGGGCTT
Organism: Otolemur garnettii; assembly: GCF_000181295.1. Lineage (NCBI taxonomy): Eukaryota > Metazoa > Chordata > Mammalia > Primates > Galagidae > Otolemur > Otolemur garnettii. Next base: position 23,459,531 of record NW_003852416.1, read on the forward strand.
TGTCTCTACAGTCTCTTGCCTTCTGTCCTTTCCCCCTCTGCCTCCACTGCCTCCTCCACTCGCTGTCCCCTTCTGTCTCACCCTCTGCTCTTTCTGTATCTGCCCAGTGTCTCCTCCCATCTCCTCCTGGCCTCTCACCAGCACTCCGCCCCTCCCTATTCCTTGTCCCCTGTTATGTCCACCTCTCTCCCTTCCTCCCATGGCTTCACCTCTGCGACTTTGACAAGTCATTGAACTGGCCCTCGAACCTTGGTTCCAGGTAGACCTCAGAGCCCCTGCCCCTTCACTTTCCACCTGGGGTGGCAGGACAGCCCCCTGATGGGTCGTCCATTTCTTCCCTGTCCCCATTGATCTCTCTGCTATAGTCAGGAAGGCCTAAAGGAACCCACAATCTGGGTCACTGCTGCCAAGTGCTCCCCAGTGCTCCTGCCAGAGTCTGGGCTGGACCAGCCTTGCCTCCCCCTGCCCACAGGCTCCTCACTCCCTGTGTCCCAGCCTCTGTCCCTTCCTGGAGCAGCTGTCTCCCACCCCGGCTTCTCACAGGCAGTTCCCCTGTTGGGTAGCCCTGCCCTCTTTGTTGCCTGCCCAGTCCCCCTCATCCTGCAAAGCCCTGGGAGACTTCTATGACCCCAGATGAGGTCCGCCAACAGTAAGGTGACCAGATGTCCCACTTATGGTGGGACAGTCCCAATTTTTAACAATTTGTCCCGTGTCCCACAGCATTTTTAAAAAGTCTTGATTTTTGGAAAGAATGCAGAACAAGCTAGGGAACCGCAGGAGAATGGGAAGGGAATTTACGGTTTTGGCTGCTGAAAAGGTTAATGTAACTCCATTTGGGAATGAAAAGGCTAATGTAAACTCCCTACTCCCCTCCTGGGCAAGGTCGCCCAGGTGGCGTTAGTATCAGAAGGATACTAACTAGGCAAGGACAATTAGCTCAGAAGGAGCCAAACTGTCTGGAACAAACAAGTAGTCCCCCCTCTTAAGAGGGTCCCTAACCATAAACAGCTCGGACAGTAGCCTGCCCTCCCCCCAGCCCAATGGTGTCCTGCTTTACCAATATTAAAATCTGGTCACCTTACCCAACAGACTCCGTGAGCACATGGAGTGTGCGTCTGGTGTTCCTGTTCACATCCTCAGCACTTTGCCTGTGCTTGGCATGTATAGATGAGCAAGGAATGTTTGCTGGGTTAGAAGACTTAGGGGCTGAGAGTTCCTCTCACACTACTGGACTCTGGGCCTGCCAGTCACACTGAGTCCTGAAGGAAACCATCTCCTAGGCCCAGCCCCGGGGCCTCCCTTGGTGTGAGGCTCTGGGGGGTGGCTGTCACCTTTTCCATTGCGCTGACAGACTCCTGAGACATGGCTGTGCTCAGAACTGCTGTGTGGGAGTGTGTGTGCATGTGTGCATGCATCTGAGTGAGCATGTGTGCAGGAGTATGTGAGTGGGTGCCCCACATGTATGCACGCAGCTACCACAGGTTTTAGGAATAGGAAGGAAGGGAGAGCTCACTTGGACAATTTTTACTTTGAAATGAAATATTTTTCTTTGTATTTGGAAGACCTTGGTATTTACATTCAGACATTATTTTCTCTTCTAGAGTTGGTTCACCTTGGTAAACCCTTTTCTGAGAAGGGCACTGTCACAATTTTTCAGGAATTCTCAGAAACTTTCTGTCATTTGGTTTTGGTGGCCACTGTTGGGGGTAACCTGGGAATGTATTAGAGGTTAGATTGCTGGTAGGACTGTAAATTGGCTCAGCTGCTTTGCAGAACTGGCTAGCAGGATCCACTGGAGCCCAACGTCTTCACCCCATGACTCCAATGCTACGTATGTGCATTTCCTTCTACCAAAAGTCCAAGAGTATTCAAGGCATTTTCCATAATGGCCCGAAGTTGGACACAAAACCCAGATGTCCACCAACAAGAGAATGGATTGCCTAATTATGATATATCCATTTAATGAGATAAAAAAGAACAAACTACTGATATACATAACTTGGTGAATCTCAGAGATTTTTATATTAAGCAAAAGAAAAAAAAAAGCCAGACACAAAATAGAACCTACTAGTAATTTCATTTATGTGACGTTCACAAGCAAGCAGAACAAATCTTTGGTGTAGAGCTCACAACAGTGATTACTTAGGGGAAGAGGCAGGAGAGAACCTTGTTGGATAATGGAAATGTTCCACGTCTGGGTGATGGTTCAACCAGCTACACACTTAAGATTATGCACTTTGTATAAATTATGCTTCAGTTTTTAAAAAGGTTCCTATTTCAGACACTAGGCTCAATCTTGGTTTCACTACCTATTAGCTGTGAGAATTTCTACAAATTAATTAATATTGAGGATTCCATTTTCTCACTAATATAATGGCAACAATAATAAGGTCCTCTTAGCGTTTATTTTTATTTTATTTATTTATGATCTTTTTGAGACAAAGTCTTGCTCTCTTACCTGAGCTAGAGTGCTGTGACCTCAGCCTAACTCCCAGCAACCTCAAAACTTCTGGGCTCAAGTGATCCTCCTGCCTCAGTCTCCCGAGTAGCTGGGACTATAGGCACCTGCCACATCTCTGATTAATTTTTCTATTTTTAGTAAAGATGGGGGTCTCACTCTTGCTCAGGCTACTCTTGAACTTCTGAGCTCAGTCAATCCACCTGCCTCGGCCTCCCAGAATGCTAAAATTACAGGCATGAACCACTGTACCTGTCCCTTCTTTAGGTTTATATGTGATACTGATCACAACGTGGCACAGAGTGAGCGCTCAGTAAACAGTCCTTGGTATCCTCTCGTGATGGAAGGTGCCTCAGGCTCACAAATGTTAAGTGACTTGGACCAGAAACTGAAGTACTGGAATTCTAGACCAGGATTCAGACTGTGGTGCACAATTCAGGTTTAAGTTCAGCTGACAAGTACCTGCGACTAGGTGCCATGCTCCCACAGAGTTACATCAAATTCTAAATCTCCTATTTCTTTGGTGATATTGGCTCATCCTCATCCAGGAAACTGCCACTGTGCACCCTGTCCTCACCCATCAGTCTGTGTCTGGGGAGGGAGGTGTTGATGCAGGACACCCTGAGGTTACATCCCCCTGTTTCTGCAGGCCAGGGGGAGGCAGGGCGCATGCCCACCTGTACCCTCTCCTCTGGCTCCTGCCCGGCCATGTGTACCTGCAGCAACGGCATTGTGGACTGTCGTGGCAAAGGCCTCACTGCCATCCCTGCCAACCTGCCTGAGACCATGACGGAGATGTGAGTACAGGGCAGGGCAGGGCAGACGCTCGAACACAGGCTCCTGCAGATGGGCTAGCTCTGGTGGTATGTGCAGAGCTGGCTCCAGGACTGGCTCTGAAGCCCCTCAGTGGCAAATGGAGAAGACACAGTTTGCCTCCCTGGGCTGAGGGGGCTGGAAAGGGGAATCCCTCTGTGGTCCATTTGTCCAGCACAGCTGAGTGAGTCTTACCAGAATTGGTTTCTTAGCATCATTTGTGGCTGCCTTGTAGCCACGGAGTCTGGGATAATGGAACTCACATCACAGCTTTTTTCTGCCTATGCCAGCACACCTCTCCCAGCCTTCAGCTTCTAGAACGGGGAAGGGAGCAGGGACAGGAGGGGGCAAGGGTGCGTTTGGGGTGGGTGAGCCCAGCAGACAATGCCCAGGGTGGTGGTGACCTTGGCCCTTGTACTTCCCCTCTGTTCTCTCTCCAGCCGCCTGGAGCTCAATGGTATCAAGTCCATCCCCCCGGGAGCCTTCTCTCCCTACAGAAAGCTGCGGAGGATGTGAGTGCCTCTCTCTGCCAATGCAGGGCAGGAGGAAAAGCCTAGACCAGGCGCCTGATACCTCTGTACCAGGTCCTGACTCAGCCCCTCACAGCTGAGTAGCCCTGGGCTAGCCACCCTCAGGCTGCTTGTCTGTGATCTGGGGATATCGCAGTGTGGCCCTGAGGCCTGAATGGGATATTGAGCTGAGTCTGGCATGTGCCAGAGGTGGTTATCCTCCATTTCTGTGTAGGCACCTATACGAGCAATTAAGGATGGGAGGGGGCCGTAGGGGATAGTCAGGATAGGTGCCCTAAGGTCCCAAGCTGGAGCGCCCCCACCTGTACAACCCTCAGAGTCCATGGGCAATAGTGGCCCATGGATTTTTCAGCTGGATGGAAGAACTGGCCCCTCACTTTTTTAATTTCAAAAAAAACCCTGCTTCCCTTGCATCATGGTGTCTAGGAGGTAGGGAGGACCAGACAGGGGCAGTGGCCGCTGAAGGATTCAGATGTCCTCTCTCCTCCTGCTCACTTTGCAGAGACCTGAGCAACAACCAGATTGCAGAGATCGCTCCTGACGCCTTCCAGGGCCTCCGCTCCCTGAACTCACTGTGAGTAGCACCACCAGGTCCCTTGTGCCCCTTCTGGTGGGTGTGGGAGGAAGAGCAGGGCTGCGCCCCCTCTCCTCAGCAGGTCCCCTCTGACAGTAAAGAGCTTGCTGAGCTCAGCTCCCTCTTCTTACTGGCTGGGATAGGAGAAGGGACTCTAGGGCTGAGAGCATGGACGCTCTCCCTGGAACTTGGGATGCTGTCCCTGCCAGGGTGGGGATTTTCCTAGCATTCTTTGCAGCAGCCATCATGGCCCTGCCTCCCTACACCATGTGCACCCCCGGCCTGGGCTCTGGCTTCAGCTATGACATCTGCCACACTTTGTTATCTTTTATCTCAAATGTGATTAATCCCAAGATGTGGGGTGGTGTTTTTCTCTACCTCAGTGGTTCTCAACCTTCCTAATGCCACGACCCTTTAATACAGTCTCTCATGTTGTGGTGACCTCCCACCCATAAAATTATTTTTGTTGCTACTTCATAACTTTAATTTTGCTACTGTTATGAATTGTAATGTAAATATCTGATATGCAGGATGTATTTTCATGGTTACAAAGGGGTCGCAACCCACAGGCTGAGAAGGGCTGCTCTACTCCTTTCCAGTATTTCCCTTCCCTCAGGGTCTACGGGGGAGGCGGGGCCGTGTCTGTCCATGGAACATGCCGTAGGCAGGGAAGATGGGCTTTTCCCAGGAACCTTTGTTTACACCTCCCAGTTCACCAAGCCCCTCACTCTCTGAGGCCCCACACCACTTTGTCTACTCAGAGAGTGCTCTGTCATTGGGCAAACTTCCCACACTAGTGGCAGTTTGTTACTTGTTCACCTGCTCCCTGGCAGCACCGGACACATGGTTGGCATAGATTAGAGCCTTGACAAGTGGAACAGAATAGACCCCACCACTGGGGAGTGCGGGGCACCCTGAAGTTGTGCAGTGTACAACCTACACAGCTGTACATAACAGCCTGCTGATAAGTCATTGTCATTAGCTGAGGAGACCAGATCCTGGAGGCGGCCTGCCAAAATGCAGCACTCTTCCTCTGAGAAGTAACACTCTCTCAAGTTGGAATGTGGTAGTTTGAAGGGGTGAAAGATGAAATAACCCATATAAGTGAGTTTCTGTTGCTTTATGGGAACTTGGTCACAGCACTGCCCCAGCATACAGGAACCTGCATCCTGAGATCATCCAATAGGCCCCATCGACAGTGTCCACCTTGGCCACCCCTGACCTTATGTCCCTGCTCCAATTCCTGCTTCCTCTGCTTTGTTCTTCACACAGCAGGTTGAGAGACTTTGAAATGGAATCTGGTCCTGGCCCCATGGCTTCCTGATGCTAACTGGGCAAAATCCAAGCTTCTGTCCCATTTCTCTCTTCCACTCAAGCCACACGAGCCTTGTCAGCTCTCCACCTGTGCGGATCCAGATCCCACTGCAAAGCCTTTATTCCTGTGGCGTCCTCCTGGACTGAGCTAGCAGCCATGTGTGAGCAGCACACGGGGCTTTTCACTCAGTGTGAACTGTGACAGGGTAGCTTGTGGGGATCTGATCACGACATTAGGAATGCAATACGACCCCCTCCCCAAGCCCTCTGGGTGCTTTTACCTTCTGTCTGAACCCATTTTTGTTGCATGTGTTTTGTGAACTTCTGCTTTCCCCCCCGATTATACATGGAATTCATGCTCAATACAGAACACTTTGAAAATAATAAAGCATTAAAAAGAAAAAACACTTGAAGTTTCATATTGCACAGTGCTGTCTGGCATTCTATTTTTTCCCCTGTAACTTTGCAAAACTATGTTAATTATTCCCACCCATGGGGTTTTCCCTTCTTTTGACAGTCTCCTTTTAGATTCTGGAGCAGGTTAATTTCCCATGAGGTTCCCCGGAAAGGCCCTTTGCAGGCTTCCATGGGGTCCACGGTAAGGACCAGGGCTGCCTCCCTCCATCCCACAGGGTGTCTTTATGCAAAGTAGCAACTGGAGACCCTTTCTCAAGACACTTTACTGCCATCTGGGGGCAAGTTGCTGTAACACACACCATTAGAATTTGGGAAATGTAAAGGGCCTACAGGTGGTGCCATTGGGGAGGAGCACCTGCAGGGCTCTGCCAGGGCCCTAGGGGGCTGTCTTCTAACCCCTTCCTCTCATCTGCCTTTTCTCCAGGGTTCTCTATGGGAACAAGATCACAGACCTCCCCCGAGGTGTGTTTGGAGGCCTGTACACCCTACAGCTCCTGTAAGGACCAGTCCTAGGGTATCTTTGGGTGGGACCCAGGAGTGGGAGGGGGAACAGCATTCTTCTGGCCAGACTGTCCCTTTTATTCTCTTTGAAGTATGAGACTCACTGGAGGCAAGGAGCTGGGAAGATAGGCAGACCTGGTAGGGATGAAAGAGGCTGAAGGGCTCTGCAGAGGCCAAAGAGAGAGGCAGAGGAGGATTCAGAGCTGCTGGCAGGATGCTGGAGCAGAGGAGCTCCTGAGACTTGGCCCATGCCTCTGAGACTCTGTGTGGCTGGGAACAGACCTGTTTCTGCAGTGGGGCACCCAGGTCAGCTCAGCCTCTTTAAACCATGAGCTTCTAGGAGTACCTTTTCTCCCAGGACCCAAGAGGCACTAAAAACAAATAGGATCTCAGAAGCTAGCAAAAATCTGGGAAGGAGAAGGAGGCACCAGAAAGCCTTTGGTGGCTGTCTGCCTTCCCAGAATCCTGCAGGGCATCTCTAGCAGGTCCTTCAAAGAGAGGAGTGGGAGACAGTGGACTGAGATGCCCTGTCCTAGAGAGGGCCACTGCAGGGCCCAGCTCCTTTGCATGGACTGCACATCCAGCAGGCCCCTCCCTGCAGTAATGCATGCCCAGGCCCAGAAAGGTGCCCACAACATGTGATGAGTCTAGTCCCATGCCTTACCCCTCACTCCCTGGCCCTGGCTCCACCTACAGCCTCCTGAATGCCAACAAGATCAACTGTATCCGGCCTGATGCCTTCCAGGACCTGCAGAATCTCTCACTGCTCTCCCTGTATGACAACAAGATCCAGAGTCTTGCCAAAGGGACCTTCACCTCCCTGCGGGCCATTCAGACACTGTGAGTGCCTCCCTGCCCTCCCCCTTTCCCTTCCTGCAGAAAGGCTCCTGGTACATGGGCCTCATGAAGAGGGGCCATTATAGCCTCATGGTTCAGGCAGCTGTCCTGCCCTGGACTCCCATGCTCCCTGGGAGTGGTCTCTTCCAGAGGAAAGTCACAGACTCTGGGTTTAAAATCCTAGGTATGCTGTGTGACCTTGGGAAAATTAACTGGCTTCTCTGGGCCTCATTTTTATTAATCCATAAAACTGGGACACCTTCTTCATAGAGTTATTATGAAATTAAAGGAGATGCTTGTACAAAGTTTAGCTCATTGTAAATGACTGCAGTTAGTAACAATCATGATGATAGTAATTATAATAAGCCCATTGATTCTAAGACATGTTTCCACATTGACAGTCTAAAATTGGGATACATATTATAATCAATGGCATATCATTTAATTTGCAGCATTTTTGTTCTTTATTGAACAAAGAACATAAAATAATAGAGCATCTTGCAATTCATAATGTCAAATCAGATGAAATATAGTAATAACAATGATGACTAAAATTAAAAATTAGAGAGCAATAAATGTAGTAATTTTTTATAATCTTGTATGGTGGAAAATTATACCATACAAGATAATGAGCATCCAGGTGTTCATCCCCCAACCCTATCCATTCCTGTTTCCTCTGTAGCCCCTCACCATGCCACCCAAACTATTTTGGAGCAAATCCCAGGCATCATATGTCATCTACACAGACCTCATATGTATCTCTAAAAGACAAGAATATATATTTTTTTTGAGACAGAGTCTCACTTTGTCGCATTTGGTAGAGTGCCAAGGCGTTGTAGCTCACAGCAACCTCAAATTCTTAGGCTCGAGCTATCCTCTTGCCTCAGCCTCCCAAGTAGCTGGGACTATAGGCACCCACCACAGCGCCCACCTATTTTTAGAGATAGGGTCTCACTCTTACTCAGGCTGGTCTCAAACTCATGAGCTCAAGCAATCCACCTACCTTGGCCTCCCGGAGTGCTGGGATTATAGGTATGAGGCACCATGCCCAGCCTAAGAAAAGAATCTTTTAAAAACACAACCACAGCTCAGCGCCTATAGCACAGTGGTTACTGTGCCAGCCACATACACTGAGAGTGGTGGGTTCGAACCCAGCCCGAGCCAGCTAAACAACAATGACAACTGCAACAAAAAATAGCTGAGCATTGTGGCGGACACCTGTAGTCCTAGCCACTTGGGAGGCTGAGGCAAGAGAATTGTTTAAGCCCAAGAGTTTGAGGTTGCTGTGAGCTGTGACACCCTAGCACTCTAAGGAGGGCGACCTGTCTCAAAAATAAAATAAAATAAAATAAAAACACAACCAAGACACTATCAATGTATCTAAAAAATTTAATAATTCCTTAATATCATCAAATATCTAATTAGTGTTCAAATTTCTGAGTGTCTCATACAATTTTATAGCTTGAAATGAGAATTTAAATAAGGCTTATACAACTCAATGGGCTAATGTTGGATGATATAGCCCATAAATTTTAACCTATTGGAATCTGCTCCATCTCCTTTTCCCCTCGCATCTTATTTGTTGAAGACACTGCATCCCTGGTTCTGTGGGATCTGGACTTTGCTGATTGCTTCTCCGTGCTGTAGTTTCACATGTTCCTCTGTCCTCTCTATGTTCTGAAAACTGGATCCAAGAGCTGGGTCAGGTTCAGATTTTATTCATTTATTTATTTGTTGGCAAGATGACTATGTGTGCAGGAATGCGTACTTCCCATCAGGAAACACAGGCTGTCTGAGAGCCTCTGTTTTTGTAATAAAAACAGCCATTGATCTCAACGCCTGGACTCATCCGTTCCTTAGGGATCCTGAAATGGTAATATATGAATTATAACATTCCTTCTTCGTTGGCTATTGCTGTTGTGGTTATGCTTTAAGAAAAGAGTTCTTATCTTTTAGCTGGAATGCTTCCATTTAGGGAAACTTCTCCTCGCCTGCTCAGTGGTTAAACTTAGGAACTCATGGGGTCTCTTTCTTTCTACATCTTTAATTCTGAGCCGGCAGTTTGCCTGGATGTGTTGACCTGTGGGTCCTGTGGTGTGTGCTTAATTGGCATTGATGTTTAATATTGTGGCCATTGTTGTCATTGTCATCCCTGCCACTGTATATGCTGGGCAGTGTTCTCCATCAGATAATATCTGCATGGGATGCTTATCTAGGTTCAAAGCAGGTTGGGTAAAAGGTACAGCAGCTCCTGCTCCCTGGGGACTCTTCATGTCAACAGAGACGTCAGCCACAAAGACAAACTCATTACAGCCCACGCATTTGCCTATAGCCTGACTCCTGCTAATTAATTTACTTATAGCCAGGGAGAGGAAGATGGAACCCCATCGGGAAACCTTGCCAAGTATGTGAAATTAGAGGTTACAGGGAGACATTGGCAAGGTGGATTATTTTAAGCATCTGGCAGAAAGTCTAGGAGAAATGTGCTAAGGAGATTTAATGGCTAGGGACCAGGATGGGATAGAGAGAGACCCATGTGAGCCAGAGCCACTCTTCTTTGCATGTATTACCTTACTCAAGACTTAAAATGAGCTAGGTTCTATCATCCCTGATTTTATCTTTAAGGAAGCCAAAGCAGAAGGAGGTTGAGATTATAGAACATCTGATAGGGTAGGGTTTTCATCTTAGGCATCATCAAGAAATTAGTTAGCTTCCCTCTCAATTGTGCTTTTTCTATAATAATAGACCTCATTATTTAAGATCGTAAAACAAAACTGAACTTTCATGGGCACCTGTTATGATATTAACAAGCTACAATTTGGAACTTGGATAAAAGAAATATTAGTCCAAGGTGCAATCAGATATTCTTATCACAACCTCAAGTGGCTAAACTCTTGCACCGATTCTTGTTTTGTCAAATCTGAGCAGATTTAAATTCACCAAACCTTGCTTGATTTGTCCTTAGCTCCAAGAGCTGTGGCCAAGTGTCCTGGGTCACAGTATTGGTCTGGCTGCAGTTTTACTTGCCTTAAGAGATTTTACTTTTTTTTTTTTTTTTAATAACAGCTTTATTGAGGTATGACTTACATGCATAAAGCTCACCTGTTCTAAGGGTACAATTCACGATTTCTAGTAAATTCACAGAGTTGTTCAACTATTACAATTCAATTTTAGAGCATTCCCATCACGCCCCACCCCCAAATCCCTTGTGCACTTTTGTAATTAATCCCCATTTCCAGACTTAGCCGCTGGCGATCACTCATCTATTTTCCATCTCTGTAGATTGCCCCTTCTGGACATTTGATAAAAATGGAATCATGTAACACACCATCTTTTGTAACTGGCCCCTTTCACTTAGCACAATGTTTTTGAGATCCATCCATATTGTAGCATACATTGAGACTTCCCCCCTTTCCATTGCCGCACTATTTCCCATTGCATGAAGAGACCACATTTTGTTTATCTGTTTACATGATGGACATTTGGATTATTTCTGCTTTGGAGTCATTCTGGATAATACTGCTATGAATATTCATTTATAAATCTTTGTGCAAAGAAACATTTTCATTTCCTTTGTGACTTCTGGGTCATAAGGTTAATTTATGTTTAACTTTGAAAGAAACTGCCAGGATTTTCCAAAGTAGCTGTACTAATTTATGTTTCCACCTGCAGTGTATTCAAAGGGTTCTAGTTTCTCCACATCCTCATCAACAATTAGCATTGTAGCTTTTTTTTTTTTTTTGTCTTTTTGATTATAGCCATCCTAGGGGATATGAAGTGGTATCTCAGTGTGATTTTAATTTGTGTTTCCCTAATATTAATGATGCTGAGAATCTGCCCCCAAAGATTTTTTAACTGTGACTCTTTAATACATATTATGAGAAAGACAGTAAGAATCAGTCCTCTCTTCCTTTCCTTCCACTATCAAAAATGTTCAGGGACAGAACTGTGTGGCCACATGCACAGCACATTTCTGGGTGTGCCTTTAACATGATTATCTTTTATCAGACAGATTTTTTTCCTTCCTCCTGAGAATTTTTCCTCCCCAGCTCCCTGCCCTTTGAAACTGCAGAGAGGAGTAGCAGAGCCAGCTAGGCCAGCAAAGTGCCACATTAGCATCCCCACCAGGGGCCAGGGGTAGATCCCAGGAGGTGAGTGACAGGCAGAGAGTGACTGAGGTCTGCACTGAGCTGGGCATAGACCTCTGCTTGGAGAGTTCTGCAGTCTCTAGTAGAGGGCTGTGCAGAGACCGACGAGTCAGGTGGTCTGAACTGATGGCAGGTAGGTGGAGGAAGAGTGGCTATGGCATGGGGAGTCCCTCAGAGCTGGCCTACTGTTCTGTCTCACTGCACTGCTATGTGGAAACGTTGGCTCTCAGGCATGGCAGCCAGACAGATGCTAGAATGCTCTTCCCTGGCTGTCGTGGTTTGAACAGCCACCAGCAGGGGGTATGCCCTGTGCTGGGGTGGCCCAGACACACGTGGGCACACCTGCTGCTGGGGAGCTCAGATATGGCTCGTCTGAGCCTGCAGGCAGCCCAGTGAGAGGATATGAACGATTCCTCAGCAGGGAGCTACTCAGTAATGTTTTCTGAGTTTTCCTTGTGTCAAGGGTCGGCCTGCAAAATGGACAAGGAGAGGCAGCTGCTATGGCTGGGAGAGGATGGTGACTCCCTGTGAATCCCAGGGACTCCAGCAGGCCCAGCCCTGCCACCCCTGGCCTCATACCCCTCTTGGAGAAGGTCTGTAGGACACAGGCTGCTGTAGTCTGAATTGCAGGAAAGGGGACAAACCAGAGCCCTGGCTGCTGGCAAGGTCAAAGGTGATGGCCAGGGTATCAATGGGTCTGGGTTCTGTAGCCCTCTCTGGGCCTTGGCTTCCCTGCCTCTGAAAGGCCAGCAGTGCTCTGGCCAGTCTCTAGGCCCCTCCTCCCTCCACCTGTGCTTATGAAATGAGGGTAGGGGAGGGCAGGGTGGGTTGAAAGCAAGGGGACAGAATGAGGCTTGGCAGGGACTGTGATATGGACAGCAGGAAGCTGCTGAGTTCTTCCAACTGTGGGGTGCTAGCAGGACTGCTCTACAGGTGGTAGGGTGCACCCTGGTGGGACACACCCGTTTCTCCACATGGCCAGCCTGGGACTCCAGGCCACCAGCAGCTGCTTTGGCCCCAACAAGCAGAGAGGCCTCATGCAGGAGGAGGTCAGCACAGGTCTGCAGCCCTCATCTCTGATGGCTGACCTGCTGCTTTGGACAGGCATCTGGCCCAGAACCCTTTCATCTGTGACTGTAACCTCAAGTGGCTGGCTGACTTTCTGCGCACAAATCCCATCGAGACGAGCGGGGCCCGCTGTGCCAGCCCCCGGCGCCTCGCCAATAAGCGCATTGGGCAGATCAAGAGCAAGAAGTTCCGGTGCTCAGGTAGCTGCCCCCTGCCTGCCTACCCATCGTCAGTCTGCTCAGGGACCAGGTGCTGTGTCCTAGATCACTGTCACCAGGGTGTCCGAATGCTAGACTTGGATCTGAGGGGTTGCTCAGTATCACCTCATTCTGCAGGTCCTGGAGGGAAGACCAGGCTAGTTCTTGTTTATACCCTGCTTTCACGCCTTTTAAGACACCTGGGAGGTCCGGGGACAGTCATCAGTGAGATAGGAGCCTCCTTTAGGCTTGGGACGACAGAAACGGCCTCCCAATGGCAGTCCCCACAGCTGGGACATGTAGGTCAGCTTCTGAGCCCAGATCCTGGCCAGAGCTGATGCTCCCATGCTCTTCACCAAAGTCAGCACAGTCTCACCTCACGTCCTTGCAAATGAGAGGTCCATGGTCTGGACGCTCCTGTGAGAGCTGGGACGCACTGCTGCCCCAGCATCGGCCTGGGCGAGGAATGCGAGGGAAAGGCCTTCTGCATGCAGGGGCTGGGCACGTGGGCTCTCAGGCCCTGATTGGAGCCCTAGTCGCGTTCCTGGGGTGCCCTCAACTGGGCAGTGGGCAAGACTAGGCTGTATCTGCCTCATGATGTTTCTGCTTCTCTCCCCAGCCAAAGAGCAGTACTTCATTCCAGGTAGGAAACAGGAACCAAGGCCAGCCTGGGGGGACAGTGGGAGTGGGTGGACAGCCTGGGAGCCTGGGAGACGCTGACTCTGGGTTGGCCCAGGCTGCTAGGAGCCTGCCCTGCTGTCAGCCCCGACGCCGCCCTCTCCCTGCAGGCACTGAGGATTACCACCTGAACAGCGAGTGCAACAGCGATGTCGTCTGTCCCCACAAGTGCCGCTGTGAAGCCAGCGTGGTGGAGTGCTCCAGCCTGAAGCTCACCAAGATCCCTGAGCGCATCCCTCAGTCCACGGCCGAGCTGTAAGGGTCCCTAGTCCCTCCACGCCCCTCACCTACTCCCAGCTCCCACTGACCCTCCTGGGTCTACTCTGAGCTTTCTTCTGGTCCAACCCTGTCAGGAGGACCACTGGAATGCCAGCTGCCCACTGACACGGTCGGTGACACCCAGGGCAGATCACCCACCTGAACCAGGGGTGATACTCCTCAATAATGCTTTTGTCTTCTTTTGGGGGACCTGACTCTAAAATTCCTTATTATTTTTATTTCTCTAAAAATATGAATTTGTGTACATATATATATACACACATAGATTGATGCCTGCTGACATCTCTCATTCATGTATGTAAATGTTCATGGCATTTTAATGTTAAAGACTTCCCCGTTCACCTCCTCCCCCAGTGCTGGGCCCAGCCTTCCTTTGAAATAGGATCAACTTGCCTTGTCGGATAAATTCTACCAGGAGTCCCCTCTGAGTCCCAGATATTTTCAATTAGGAAGATACTTTGATGTCCATCACTTATGGATGTGCAAGTTCATTCATTGCCTCTTACAGACGATTGAACAACAATGAGATTTCCATCCTGGAGGCCACTGGGATGTTTAAAAAACTTACACATCTGAAGAAAATGTGAGTCGGTCATGGGCTGGAGGTGCCTATCGGATATTGGCCTGGGATGGGGTTGGAGGAGCTCCCTTTGGGGGATGGGCTCTGTGCATGGGGCTGTTGGATACAGGAAGGGAGGGGCTGGAGCTCCTGGGAGCAGGCCATGTGTAATCCCCTCACTGACTCCCCTCCCAGAAACCTGAGCAACAACAAGCTATCAGAAATTGAAGACGGGGCCTTCGAGGGTGCAGCCTCCGTGAGCGAGCTGCATCTGACAGCCAACCAGCTAGAGTCCATCCGGAGTGGCATGTTCCGGGGGCTGGACGGCTTGAGGACCCTGTGAGTGCAGGGCTGGGGAGCAGGGTGGGCCAGCTGGGTGAGGGAGGCAAAAACAAGGGAAAGGAAGAGAGAGGAGGGGAAAGCCCCTTTCCTGGCCCCAGTTTGCAGGAGGCTAGGGACAACTGAGTATCCTCACCATGGTGGGACAAGTAATTGAATGTTGGTGACTCCGTGATGAGGTCCCTTGTTGAAGGAATAGGAGCATGTGGGTCCTCCAAGGGACTCGTGGCCCTTTGGTCAGGTTGCAAGAACACAACATGTGTTTGAGCATGGCCAACCCTACCACATGGCAGGAGGGGCTGAGTAACATTGCCAAGGTGACTCTGTGGGTGTAGATGGGGGAGCAGAGATGTGGTATCACCCCTGGGATTCTGGGATCCCATAACCCAGGGCTCAGCCGGAGTTAACCAGACCCCAGGAGCTCAGTGGGATCCTGAGGTCACCCAGCCCTTTGTGAGGGCTGCAGGGAGCCCCTCCCTCTGCTCAGGCAGTGCCAGATCTTCAGATGATCCTTTGGATGTTTAGCGTGTCCAGTAGATAGTTCAGTCCAGTGGGACCTCCCATAGAGATGGAACTGTTCCCTGTCTGTGCTGTCCAATCCAGTTACCACATGTGTCTGTGGAACATTTGAGATGTGGCTAGCGCTACTGAGGTGCTGAGTTTCGAATTTCATTTTAATAAGTTTAAACCTAAAAAGCTACATGTGGCCAGTGGCTACTCTATCAGACAACATGGCTTTAGAAGCCACCCGCCTGGGTTAAAGCCCCAGCTCTGCAGCAGGGTATGCACTTGTCTTCTGAGCATGTGTCATTGAATTTGTGGAAGGTAAGTGAGTGTGTGACAGGACTCCCTATGGGTTTTTGTTTGTTTGTTTTACAAAAAGGGGATTTGATTATGCACTGTGTGTTGCAGCTTGCATTTTCTGCTTATGAATATCCATGACCATCTTGCCAGGCCGTTCCTGTGGGCGTTCTTCATTATGCTACATACTTGTCTAGTTAATTCTGGAATGAGGGTGCTGCCGGCAATCTGACCAGTCAGTGTGCTCCTTGTAGGGAAGACATGGCTGGGGACAGAGGGAAAGGGAAGGGCCCATGCCCCACAACCATCTGGATGGGACCATTATTAATTGTCCCTATATTTTTTATAGATAAAATATACATCTATATACCCGCACACATGCACACATACACACACACGTGCCTGCATATGTACAAATATATTTTAATGAATCCTATCATTTTATTTTATTTGGTAACCTGATTTTTCCTGAATATGACACCTTTATGTATCATTAAAAATGTTTTACATCATCATTTTACATGACTCTATATTATATAGTTATTGGCAATTTAGGTGGTTTCTAATTTTTAATTATAAGTAATGTTACAATTAATATTTCCATTAGTCAGTTCAGGCTGCTATAGAAAGTATCATAGACCAGGGTGAACAGCAGAAATTTATTTCTTACAGTCTGGAGCCTGGAAGTCTGAGACTAGGGTGCCTGCATGGTTGGGGTCTGGTGAGGGTCCTTTCTGGGCTGCAGACTTCTGACTTCTCCTTGTGTCCCCACATAGTAGAAAGAGGATGAGAGAGCTCTCCGGGGTCTCATTTATAAGGGTGCTAATCCCATTTGTGAGAGGTCCACCCTCATGACCTAATTGCCTCCCATACCCCATCTCTAATGCTGCCACACTGGGTTCAGGATTTCAGCATATGAATTTGAGGGGGTATAAACATTCAGTCTGTAGCAGTATCTTTATCATGAAGTTCTGTGCCCATCCATGATTAGTCCCTTATGATGAATTCCTTAAAAAGACTAGCCAGTGAAAGCATGAAGTGCCTTTTGGAGGATTTTGGTGCATCTCACTAAACACTCTTCAGGGGAGGTACCAAGTCATTCTCCTACCTGCAGTGTACAGAAGTACACAGGGCCCATGCAGATGCTGGGCATTATTATTATTATTATATTTCTCATTCTTTAAAAATTTGGCATACAAAAGTTCAATATTGCTTAAATATCTTTGATTACTAATAGATTTGAACACATTTTGTGAATGTTTATAAGCCACTTAAATTTCTTTTGCGAAGGCTCGGCACCTGTGGCTCAATCAGCTAAGGCGCCAGCCACATACACCTAAGGTGGCGGGTTCGAATCCCCAGCCTGGGCCTGCCAAACAACAATGACGGCTGCAACCAAAA
>NW_003852416.1:23476512-23535399 GCF_000181295.1 Otolemur garnettii
TTAAGCCCAGGAGTTGGAGGTTGCTGTGAGCTGTGAGGCCATAGCACTCTACCCAGGGGGATAGCTTGAGGCTCCGTCTCAAAAAAAAAAAAAAAAAATTCAAAAAAAAAATTTCTTTTGCGAAGTGACTATTACGTGTTCCTCTTGGTTTTGGTCTTGGTTGGGGAGGGGAATTGAGCTGGGCTCTTGAGGATGAACAGAGGTGTTTCCAGATGTTGATGAGGAAGAAGGGCATCCTGGAAAGACATCACAGACCGGAAAGGTGTGGTGATGGGGCTGATGCCATAGGCCCAGGGCTAGGGAGGGGGCAGGGGCTGGGGTTGAGAAGATAGCCTCATGCTGGGTAGACATAGCCTCCTGGGTCACAGTAGAGAGTTTAGAGGTGATTCTGTGGGCAATTTGGAAGCCACTGGTGGACTTTAAGCTGGAGAGTCATAGTACCTGATTTAGGTTTCAGGAAAGCCTCCTGGGCGTAAGATGAGGAGGAACACTTGTGTCCAAGGGTGGAGATGAGGCCAGCATGGGACTGTGCCAGTAGAGTGGAGAGGAGGGGACAGAGCTCTGAGGCACAGAGGCAGGGACGTCTGGAGGTGAACACAGGTGTATAGGACTCTCCCTCATCTGGCTGGTGTGCGTTTCCCAGCTTAGTGCCTCTGGAGGAGGTTTGTGAACCAGCCACAGTGCCTGAGGTGCTGCGGCACAGGTGGGTAGCTGGCAGGGCACACACAGTAAGGGGCTCTCCCCTCTTCCCACACCTCCGTCTTCCCCAGGATGCTGCGGAACAACCGCATCAGCTGTGTCCACAACGAGAGCTTCACGGGGCTGCGCAACGTCCGACTCCTCTCACTCTATGACAACCAGATCACCACCGTCTCCCCGGGGGCCTTTGACACCCTCCAGTCCCTCTCCACACTGTGAGTCCCGCCTCGGAGGGCAGGCCGGCTGAGACTCAAGGAGCAGTCATCTGGGAACCCCACTCCCACCATCCCCGGGGGGGAGTCTTCTTGGGTGGCCACTTTTGAAGAGCTTGCTTGGGATGTAGAGAAACATTTGTGGGGACATAGATTCCTCCACTTTGGAGTGCCATCTCTGGTCATAAGAGCTGATCCTCTGGGTGGTGTTGGTTGTCTGGGAAAGCGTGTCGGGTGGCTGGCGTGTGGCACATCCTACCATGGTGGACAAGAGAGATTTTGCTGGGACAACTGAGACCAGCAGGGTCTTCATGGCCGCCTGCCCTCCTCTTCCAGAAACCTCCTGGCCAACCCTTTCAACTGCAATTGCCAGCTGGCCTGGCTGGGTGACTGGCTGCGGAAACGCAAGATCGTGACAGGGAACCCACGATGCCAGAACCCAGACTTCCTGCGGCAGATCCCGCTGCAGGACGTGGCCTTCCCCGACTTCAGGTGTGAGGAAGGTAACTTGTGGCCCCGGCGGCAGGGGAGAGGTCAGCGGCTGGGCAGGTCAGCAGGATGGGAGGACCAGAAGGGGGCATGCTGATGGGAGGCCTCACCGGCTGGTGCCTCTGTGTGGTTATAAGAGCAGTAATGTGCTAATCATTAAAAAAAATGGGGAAATGTGGAGAAAAGGACATAAACACGACCTATTATCCCAACGCTCAGAGAAAATCTTAACACTTTGAGTGGGTTTTCCTCATGGAAGTCCATTTAACCCAGAGACCTGCCTCCTGGCTGTTCGGAAGTGTTCTGACTTAGAGGGTCACCCTGTCCTTGATATGTTATGGGACCCTCCTGAGTCTCATCCCCCACATGTGGGAAACCCTGGCCACTTTTTGCTACAATGCCCCATTACAGCCTCTGAACTCCCAGTCTCTCCCTGGTGGCCACCCCCTGCTTCCTGGAACCAAACCTAACCCCGTCCCTCAGTTTTTCCCTAGAGCACCATGTATACAAGGTCGCCATAGAAGGTAGATTTTTCCTAACAGTGACACAGCCGGGTTGCTTCTCAGCCCAGATGTCCCTGTCCTTAGAGTCTTAGTACTCTGCCACTGGGAATCTCTTCCTGACTGACCTCGCAGCCCCCTTCCCCCTTCTGGGTGCCAAGATGCTGCTCTTCCCCTTCCTCGCCCCTCCCACCCCCCACCTGCTGGCAGCAGCCTGTCCAGGCCACATGGAGGTGAAGTGATTTTGCATCAGCTAGACCTGGGCTCAGACCTCATCTTACCTCTCTCACCAGCTTTATGACCTGAGCAAGCATCCAACCTCTTCAGGTCTCAGTTGAATGGAAATTCATTCATTCTGTTTTGAAGGCTGCTGTGTGCCCTTTGCTGAATTGTTAAGGAGATAATGTTGCTATAGTGCCTAGTAGTTATAGCCACTCAAAAAATGGTAGGCCAGGCACAGTGGCTCAAGCCTGTAATGCTAACACTCTGGGAGGCCAGAGTAAGTGGATTACCTGAGCTCACAGGTTCGAGACCAGCCTGAGACAAGCAAGACCTTGTCTTTAAAATAGCCAGGCATTATGGTGGACACCTGTAGTATCAGCTACTTGGGAGGCTGAGGCAAGAGAATTGCCTGCCCCAGGAGTTAAAGGTTGCTATGAGCTGTGATGCCACAGCATTCTACCCAAGGCAACAGCTTGAGGCTCTATCTCAAAAAAAAAGAAGAAGAAGAAGAAATTGCATGGCTACCATCCTCTTTTCTGCCTTTCTGGCTTCCACCTGGGGTCTGAGGAGGAAGAGATCAGCCCAAGACTTATTTCAACCTCAAAATTGATCCAGGGGCCTTTGTCCCTGCTGGAAGAAGGGGAGTGGTGCGGCATAGAGGAGACTAACTGTGGCCATGGGGTCAGAGAGGGTCTTTTGAGTGGCCCTGCCTGACGGGGCTTCCTCCTTAGGCCAGGAGGAGGTGGGCTGCCTGCCCCGCCCGCAGTGTCCCCAGGAGTGCTCCTGCCTGGACACGGTGGTCCGATGCAGCAACAAGCACCTCCAGGCCCTGCCCAAGGGCATCCCCAAGAATGTCACAGAACTGTAAGTAGCCTAAGCCCACAGGACAGAAGGGGTTGGGACTTGGCAGCGGGAGGGAAGGCGACCCAGAGCAGATGTGGGCAGGTATTACTGAGTAGAAGCTGGGGTTAGATGGGCAGAGTCTGATTTTGCTACTTTCTAGCTCCTTGGGGAACAGGGAAGAGCCCTCCTGAGGGCTATAGTTGGTGCAGCCCTGTGCTGGGCCCCGCTGGGCTCAGCTTCTGGAGTGTGGGTCACCACTTAGCAAATTCTAGTCTCTAGGCGAAGATGGAAGATGGGAGGGGAGAGGTTCAAGCATCTTGAACCACAAGCTGTATCCTGTAGAAATGGAACCCGTGGGAAGCCGTGGGCTTGGCGGATTTGGGTGGGCTTGGCTTTAAGGGTGATAACATGAATAGCAGTGGATATAGTTGGAGCCAGAGGGGAGGTGAAGATGGGAGAACAGAGGTGGCTGTGGCAAGAGCCTGGGCTTAGATGGTGGTGTGTAGTCACGGGTAACGTGAGAGAGGAGCAGAAGGAAATGAGAGGCCGGTGGGCAAGGGGAGCCAGCAGTCATGGGGTGGCTGCACAGGGAGTTGGAGAAGCGACATGAGGGGTCAGAGCCTAGAATGGGTGCTGATGGAATTGGGAGAAGCTGGTTGGGAAAGTTTGGCTCAGCACCAGCAGGCAGTAAGGGGCCCTCGTAGCTGGGAAGTGACCTGTAACATGCAAATCAGATCTTTTTGTCCAGGAAAGAGTAGAATAGCAGGGACTGCGTGAGACCCAAGCAGTGCCCACAACAGGGAGGAGGCTGACAGGGTGAGAAAGGACGTGTTAAGGAAGCCAAGAGAGACTTCACTTCTCAGTGGCTTTTACTGGGTTCTTTGGGTGGAAACTTCCCAAATGGCCTAAACAACAGTTGTTTTCTCCTCTCATGAATAACTTTGGGCTGCTTGATCATGTGGTCTATGTGTAGAAGAGGAATGAAAAGAGATCCCTTACTGCAGGAAGGTTCTCCCCTGGGTGGGCAGTGGGGGACACTGCTAATGCTGCTGTGTTCTCTCCTCTCCTTAGCTATCTGGACGGGAACCAGTTCACTCTGGTTCCAGGACAGCTATCCACCTTCAAGTACCTGCAGCTTGTGTGAGTATCTGGGCCTAACTCCAAGGACGGGAGAGTCTTTGTCATCTAGCCATCGTGGCTCCAGCTTTCCCTGTAGACCCCATTTCTAGGCAGAGCCTGCTTTACCTCTTACCTCCGCCCCTCTGGGAACATCTGTGTCTGGAGCTGTTTTGCCACCTAGTGGCCAAGCTTGGGAATTGCACTGTTCCAGCCCAGGCAATGTCCCTAAACCTCCCCAAGCCTGGTCACGGACTGCTAATACAGGCTCTCCTTGCAAGGATGGGAGCCAAGACGGCGGGGTCCAAGATCAGCCTCCAAACCAAATACAAAATATGGCAGCTATAAATACACATCTGTAACTAAGTTTTTCTCTAGGCTCACATCTGCTTTTTTTGTTACTTCTACTTTTGACCTTTTCCACCATGGAAATAACAAAATAAGTCTCTGGGTAATAAGTTCAGCTCCTCTTAGCCTTCCAACATAGTTAGCATCTCACTTCAATCATCTTTATCTGCTCATTGGCCAGATTCTACCAAAAAGAAGTCTAGCAGTAGGCAAAGGGGAAGGAGGAGCCCGAGGACAGCAAGGTCTTGGGAAAGGTGGGAAGGTGAGAGTTGGGAGAAGAAGGGTGGTCCATGGTGCCACCTGCTGCAGGGTGGTCCATGGTGCCACCTGCTGCAGGGTGGCTCTGAGAGAACACTGTGGTGACCTGGGCTCCAGGGGCCAGGGGCTTGGGGTTAGAGCCTGGTTCTCCTGTGACCAGCTGGGTGGCCCTGGTGAGTTAATCATTGTGAAGCTCTGGGTCTTCATTTGCAAAATGGGGTTACTCTGCCCCACTAGGATTGCTGGAGGGCTAGTGAACCAACCTGTGGAAATGCTAGCAGGAGAGAGAGGAGAGAGCAGTAGAGCTGGCAGTTGGAAGGTTGCCTATGTCCTTGGTGGGCACATTTCTGCAGTGGAAGGGGCAGAGCCAGGCTCTGCTTACAGAGGGGTGGAGAGCTGAGAAGTGGAGGCATGTGGGCCTGGGAACCTGGAGGCAGTTCAGGGAGCAGAGCACAGAGCTGTGGCTAATGAGTGTCATGCACTGAGGCCATGGGCCAAGTGCTCCTCTCCACCCCCAGGTGCCCCCCACAGTGCCAGTGGGAGCCCTGTCCACTAGGCAGGGACAGCCATTGGGTAGATGGGGGAGGGGAAGGCGCCCATGGCTGCAAGCCAGGGTTGAGTTCTTCCTTTCTAAACTATAATGCTTTTGCCTTTTCCAGGGACCTGAGTAACAACAAGATCAGTTCCTTAAGCAATTCCTCCTTCACCAACATGAGCCAGCTGACCACTCTGTGAGTCCCAGCCAGGGAGGGGGAGTGACACCTGGGGCCACGACTACCAAGACATTCCCCAAGCCCCAGCCTGTGCTGGGCACTGCTCACAGCCACTTGCAGGTGCCACATGCCAGAGAGTGTGCTGGGGCCCAAGAGCCTAAAAACTTTTTAAAACATCTGTCATTGTGAAACAGAACATATGGTACATACAGAAAAATGCAAAAGATAGAAATGTGTGGTTTAAAAAATACTCATAAAGCTAGCACACATGGAGATAACCACGTCAGAAATAGGACACTGCTCACACCCCGAAGCCCCTTTGTCCCTTTCTGACCATGAGTCCTCTCCCCGACCCCAGGGCAGCCCCCGCCTGACTTATGATGATTACTCCTTTGATATCTCTATAGTATTGCTATGTACACGTGCATTTCTAACTAATATGGTTTAATTTTGCCCATTTTTAACCTTGTATAAATTGAATCATACAGCATATATTCTTCTATGTCTGGCTTCTCTTGCTTAGCGTTGTGTTTGTGAGGTCCGTTCCTATTGTGTAAAGCTGTGGTCTGTTTGTTTTTGTTGCTACATAATGGGCCTTTGTAGGAATGGGCTGTGAGTGCCTCGTCCTTTCTACCATTGATGCTTATTGGAGTTTTCTCCAACATGGACTGTTGTGAGCAGTGACCCTCTGAACATTTTTGTGCCCATATTCTAACGTGTTTTAGTGATGTCTTTACATTCTGAGCATTTGCTCAGAACGCATTACTAAGTGTCCCTTACATGTATTTGCCTGGTGGTCGAGAGTGTGTCTTGTTCACCTTCCAACACAACATTTTATAGATGAAACTTCAGGGACTTTCTTAGGGCTCTATAGTGTTCAAACAGTAGAGCCAGTACCCCAAAAAAGGAGGGACCCTGGCCCAACCGGTCTTTGGGAGGATGTGGGCCTGAGGCCATGAATACTCATTCTGGGCTATCCTCCCCTCACCTGGGATCTGCTTCTCAACTTGTTCCTATTTCATGGCAAGCTGGTGACTCAGTTGTTCCTTCTGGGTGAGATTTAGCCTTGGAAGGGCCCTCTGGATCCCTGGTGCCTGTGTGGGAAGCTGTCCTGGTGTAGGGTCCTGTTTTCAACCAGTAGATCCTGGCCTCCGGGGGACATATGACAAAGTCTGGAAATATTTTTAGTTGTCAGAACTCAGAGGGAAGGCGCCACTGGTGTCTAGTAGATAAAGGCCAGGGGTGCTGTAAGCAGCCTGTAGTACACCCGCAGCCCCACACAGACTTGTGCATAGTGCAGAGGGTGAGGACTCCTGGGCTAAGTGGTCTTGGCAACAGCGTCCTTTCCTGTGAAAGGACTGTCTCATTTCCTTTATTCTCTTTAAATCAGGATGGACAGAGTTCATGTGCAATTTATAGCTTTAGTGAGTGTAATTTATATAGAATAAATTGCATATACTTCAAGTTTAGGATTTAGTAAATTTTCTTTCAGTTTTTTGAGACAGATTTTCACTCTTTTGCCCAGACTGGAGTGCAGTGGTATCAGCCTAGCTCACTGCAACACCAGCTCCTGGGTTCAAGTGATCCTCCTGCCTCAGTCTCCTGAGTAGCTGAGACTATAGGCACCTGCTACCACACTCAGCTGATTTTCAAAAATTTTTTTTGTAGAGACAGTAGTTGGGGGGGTTCTATTACCCAGGCTGGTCTTGAGCTCCTGACCTCAAGTGATCCTCCTACCTTGACCTCCTCAAATTGCTATGTTTACATGTGTGAGCCACGGCACCTGGCCAGAATGTGATAAGTCCTGACACATGCACACACCCAGGGAACCACCATGAGCTCAGCGGCTGGGCCCTTTGAGATCCCTCCCTCCTACTGCTCCTAGCCCCAGGGACTGCTGGTCTGGTTTGTCACTGTAGGTTAGCTTACATTTTCTAAAGTCTTGCATAAGTAGAATCCCAGTACAAACTCTATCGCACCTTCACCCAGCATGATTACCGTGAGATTTGTCCACGGTGCTGTGTGCACTGGCAGTGTCTTCCTTTTGACTGCTGAGCAGTGTTCTGTTGTACGGATGTGCCACAGTTTGTTTATCCATCCACCTGTTGACAGACACCTGAGTTGTTTCCAGTGTGAGGCAATTACACAGGTATCATTTCCCTTATCAGTCTGCCTGTCTGCCCCGGATGGATTCATTTACTCAGAAGCATTTTGAGACAGAGGTTTAACCTACAGGCTCTGGAAACTGAGAACCTTAATGAAAGCCCTCCTAGGCTCAGTGCCTGTAGCTCAGTGAGTAGGGCACCGGCCACATTCACCGAGACTGGCGGGTTTGATCCCAGCCTGGGCCTGCTAAACAACAATGACAACTGCAACCAAAAAATAGCCAGGCATTGTGTTGGGCGCCTGTAGTCCCAGCTATTTGGGAGGCTGAGGCAAGAGAATCGCTTAAGCCCAAGAGTTTGAGGTTGCTGTGAGCAGTGATGCCACAGCAGTCAACTGAGGGCAACATAGTGAGACTGTCCAAAAAACAAAATGAACAAAGCCCTCCTAATAATGATTCACTTCTCTGAACCTCTGTTTCTTCATCTAAAAGATGGGGGTAATAACACTATCTTCCTCACAGTCACAGCTTCCTAATGGTAAATTATTATAGAAGCCAGGACATCACCTCTCTGCCCTGGAAATGATGGGCTGAGAGGATGGGCTCCCCCAAGGAGGCCCTGGTCAGGTGTCACCTTTACAGGAACCTGCCTGTGCCCCTTGCTGGTGCAGCCTCATTCATAGGGACAGCAGCTTGCCTTTACTGAGAGTCTATTTGGAGCTGGGCACTGGGCTAGGAGCTTCCCCTGGGTTTTCATACTTACCCCGCAGAAAAGCCCTATCAAGTTGACATCATTTTTCTTCTTCATATTTTACAGTTAAGGGAAGTGATTGAGGCAGGAGGGGGTTAGGGGACATGGCCAGGTTCACCTACTGATTGGGGCAGGGTCTGGGCCCCACTCTATCTACTGCCCGGCCTCCCCTCAGAGGGCACAGAGGCTGCCAGCATGCTGAGGGGTGGCTGTGCCTGTGGAGCCCGGGCAGTGTGCTGTTTTCATCCTCCTCCTCCTCCTTCCTCCCACAGGATCCTCAGTTACAACGCCCTCCGGTGCATTCCTCCTCTGGCCTTCCAGGGCCTCCGCTCCCTGCGCCTGTTGTAAGTCTCCCCGTTCCTCCAGGAAGCCACCCCGTGAGGGCCCTACCACTCACCTGGTGGGCAGAAATGTCTAGGGCAGAAGGGCCTGTGTTCCATGGTGGGACTCCAGAATACTTTCATTCTGTACAAGCTGAGTCATGAATAGGAGATGATCTAAGAAATGGGGATTGCTGTCAACCCCAACTTGAGTTTGTGATATTAGGGAGTGCATCTAAGATAAGGTCACTTTTCATTTGCATGTGAGACTTCTATTCCAGTTGAAAATGTTTATTTGCAAGAAATTTGTGTACTCTTTTTTTTTTTCTTCTCTGTCACTCTGGGTACAGTATCATGATCATAGCTCACAGCAACCTACTAGGCTCAAGAGATCCTCTTGCCTCAAACTCCCAATTCCCAATGTGGACTTTTCTATGAATTGCCACTGGGAGATTTTGCTCTCTGTTTTGTCCACTGAGATGGCCTGGCACGAGGCAAGCTGACATACTCCTAGCCCTGATCTATGGCTGGCCTCAGTAATTTCCTGACAAGCAGAAGGGTCGGGTCCTCAGGCTCCAGCTAAAAAAGGGAGAGCACTTGATACACGAGTCCTATTCATTATATAAATATGCTGCTTCTGTTATTTATAAAGGCAAAAATGGAGACCTCCAGAAGGACTCGGGGACAGGGCAAGTAACCTGGATTATTAAGGGCTCCCTCTTTCTTCCCTGTGGCCAGTAGGACAGGGTGTCCCTCACAGTACTGACCAAGAGGTCTGGAAAGTAAAGACGGCCTGTCCCCCCTTAGCAGAGGGCCAGGCCTGTCCCTGTCGCGGATCCCCTATCTCTGTCCCTGGGTGAGACACCAGAAGCCACTTCTCTCCTCAGGTCCCTCCATGGCAATGACATCTCCACCCTCCGAGAGGGCATCTTCGCTGACGTGACCTCCCTGTCTCACCTGTGAGTAATTCTGGCCCTCCTTTGGTTTAAATGGGCCTGGTTTCCAAGGAGGACTCCATCTCCTGAGATTTTCAGGACATTTTGCTTCTGTCCTGAAATTAAGCTTGTGATTGTCCCACGTGCACCCTCTTGGGCTCATACATTCACCAGCTCATCAGCCATGCAGTCAAGCAGGGAAACGATTCGTCACAGCAGTAATTAGGTTATAACAACTATTTACTGATGGCTAAGCACCTCACCTGCACCAGCTAGTATAATCCTCACAGTAATCCTACAATATACGTACTGTGATTCTTGTTCTACATGTGAGGAAATAGGCGCAGATAAAGTGAGAAGCTTGCTCCAGATTGCACGGCTAGGGGGTGGGGAGTTTCTGACTCCAGCACCAGGGCTCTTAAGCACCACACACATGCACTGTGCCCCTAATCTCACTCGGCCCAGGGATAAGCCCAGAAAATTTACGACCTCCGACAGGTGATATAATTGGATGTAGAATTGCTTCCAAAGCCATTTAGTTGACAGTGCTATGAGGATTCTTTAAAAGCAGTGGGCTTGACTCCTTAAAAGCTAAACACAGAATTACTATATGACCCAGCAATTCCACTCCGTGTTCACCCAAAGGAATGGAAAGCAGGGGCTCAAACAGATACTCATGCACTGGTATTAATAGTAGCATTATTCACAATGGCCCAGAGTGGAAACAGACTGTGTCCATCAACAGATGAATGCATAAACAAAAGGAAGTATAAATATATACACAATGGGATATTAGCCATAAAAAATAATGAAGTTCTGTTACGTGCTACAATATGTATGAGACTTAAAAACATGCTAAGTAAAATAAACCAGACGGCTCGGCGCCTATAGCTCAACCGGCTATGGCGCCAGCCACGTACACCTAAGGTGGCAGGTTCGAATCCCCAGCCCAGACCCTCCAAACAACAATGACGGCTGCAACCGAAAAATAGCCGGGTGTTGTGGCGGGCGCCTGTGGTCCCAGCTACTTGGGAGGCGGAGGCAGGAGACTCGCTTGAGCCCAGGAGTTGGAGGTTGCTGTGAGCTATAATGCCACGGCACTCTACCCAGGGGGACAGCTTAAGGCTCTGTCTCAAAAAAAAATAAAAATAAAAAAAAAATTAACCAGACAAAAGGGACAAAAAGTAGAATGGTGGCTGCTGGATGATGGTTGCCAGGGGCAGGGGGGAGGGGGCAGGAGGAATAGGGAGTTAGCATTTAGT
Organism: Otolemur garnettii; assembly: GCF_000181295.1. Lineage (NCBI taxonomy): Eukaryota > Metazoa > Chordata > Mammalia > Primates > Galagidae > Otolemur > Otolemur garnettii. The sequence continues at coordinate 23,487,285 of NW_003852416.1, forward strand.
GAGTATAGTGTTTCTGTTTGGGGTGATGAAAAAGTTTGCAAATATTAATGGTTAGTGGTGATGGTGGCACAATGCTGTGGATTTAAACAACGTCACTGAATTATCCACTTAAAATGGTAAAAATGGCAAATTTTATGTTATCTACGTTGTGCCCCATAAAAATGAAGAAATAAAGAAATGCTGGGCTGTGGCAGGGCCAGCCTGATTCCGGAGGCTGGGCTGGGTGCAGAGCAGACACATTCTGTCCTGGCATCTCTTGGCACAACCTGCTGAGGAGATGTAGGGGACATGGACTGTGGCTAGGGCCCTGGGCATGGCTGGTTCCTTTTGCTCTCTGCCCCATGCCCCATCTGCCAGGGCCGGGGTGGGCAGGCATCCCTAGGTTGGAGGGCCTTTGGGGTTCCCAGCATCTCTTCTTGAAGTTTGTTCATTCGATAATTTCACTAGGTTTTCCCAGTTGTAAGACTCAGTTTTTCTACATTTTAATCTCTAAAATCAGAGTATACCTTAAAATGATGTGTATATTTATTATGGTACTGTTTCTCCACCCCTCCCAAAGTATATTAGGTCAGTGGCATCTAACAGTTTAGACTTGAGGAAGTAAAATAGTAACAGTTGCCACTCTTTGAGGATCTGTTTGAGTCAAATACCATACTGTGTGCTTTATCTACAGTGTCTCGTTGACTCCGTGACCAAAATGGGAAATAGGTTTTGTGTTATGTATCAGCTCCATTAGCAGGAATTATACTAAAGATTCCAGGGCCCATCAGGGCTCAGTGGGAGTAGTGTAGTGATTGATTAGCAATGTCTGCTGTGGAAGTAGACGGGGTAATCCTCCTAAGAGATAGGATTTATTATTTCCATTTTACAGTCCCCGGTTCTGGAAAGTTGTGCAGCTTCCCTAGGTCATAAAGCTAGGAGATAACAGAAACAGGATTTGAATTTAGGTGTGTCTGATTCCAAAGCTCTTTATTTATTCTTTATTGCCTCAATAAATATGTCCTAGGTAACCAGAATGAGTCATATGCTGAGGAATTTACTAACACAAGCTTTTGGCCTCTGTGACCACTAAGGATATTGTAAAGGGAATTCAAAGGAAGCAGTGACTAATTCTAAGTATGAAGAGCTTCAAAGCTGAGGTGTCAGGTATCCTGCCAATGAAGAGAGACTGGGAGTCTAATTTGGAGGAGGTGGGGAAGGGCATTCCAGGAAGAGGGAACAGCATGTACAAAGGCTTGGAGACAAGAATGGAAATGGCATATTTGGGGATGTTGTGTTGTACAGCACAGGATAAAAGGTGTTTAGTTGGAGAAAGAACGTGGGGTGAGAAGAGGTGAGTCTGGAAAAGAACATTGGAATTCTGTTGTGCCACGCTAAGGTGTTTAGACTTTATCTTATAGATAAAAGGCAATTGTGGAAGAATTAAGTTATAGAAAACTTCTGGAAAGCCAGTGGTGACATACAGAGGGTAGGAGGAGGCAGGAGTGAGCCTGGTTGGAGATAGTGGCTGTGGACAAAGCTCAGGCAGGGAAAGTGTTGTTTGTTGTTCTTGCTGACTCTAATTCACAGGAGTTGTTTCTATCTGTGTTGGATAATTTTGGGTTGTGGACTCATTTTTTTGACATTAATCTTTAGGCATTCTGGAGACCTAAATTGGAGATGCTACTCTCTGCAGAGGATTTATGCTTATCTCTGCTGGAACCAGGGGCTGCCATTGCCCTAGGACCACTTAGCCTTCTTTGCATAGCCCTGGGCTCTGCCCCTTGCCAGGCAGTGCCTTTCCAGCATCTGGTCCACCTTTCCCACCTTCGATCTCCCCTGTAGTGTATCTTCTGTGCTTGGCTATAAATGGATAGTTGGCCCCCTTTCCTCTCTCCTCAGGAGAACTGAGTAGCACCTGAGTACATCGTCTCTCTAGTTCGAAATCTAGCTAGAAGCTTTGTTTTCAAATGGGAAGTTAACAAGCAACATATGTTTTGAACAAACAAACTAAAGCTGCAAAAACAAATTTTGAACCTGTAATGGAAGCTGCCAAAACAAATTTTGAATCTATATCTATCTATAAATTCCAACTTTTTTTAGGAGACTATGACATCGGGCTAGAAGCCAGATCCAATTTATTTATTATTTGTTTGTTTTTGTTTTCTAATTTATAAGAAACAAACCAACAAATAAAGATCAGTTAAGTAGTGGTTACATTGCTAAAGCATGGCCTTGACATTACTGATAAGATGTGTTTGTTGATTGCTTCTAAGCCCAATTTCTCTACAAAACAGCATCTTCATGAAAGAACTATTTTATTGTTATGAAGCAACCTTGGGAATAAACTTTGCCCTTTCTACGCAGGGTTTAAAATAGAGACAAGCAGATGAAAGATGTACATGTACTTGCACTCAGGTGTGCACACGTACACACATGCTGTATTGACGTGCACACACACAGGCATTGTCTCCCTGTGCTCAAAAGCTGAGGCTGTTACAGAAAGATGTCTGAGCACTTACAAGGAGTTGAAGAATGGTAAGAGGATAACACGGACTCACTGCATTCACTCTGGGCTTCACAAAAGCCATATAAAATTTGAAGGGAGGGCCTCACCCAAGGCTCCATCACAAATCAGGGTTGGCCAAGAGTTAGCGTTCAGGTTTCCTGGTTCTTGACGGTGCCCGTATTCTAGCCCTCTGCTCCTGATGTGACTCTGGGTGGGCCTCTCCTGTCCTTTGGCAGTGTGGATGAGGGGCAAATGGTGTGACGGTGTGGTGGAGAGGCCCACATTTAAACCCTTTGAACTCTAGTCTAGGAATCAGGACTTGGGGCTACAGGTTCTTATTCTGCCATCAACAGTGAGATTCAGCCAATTCATTCTTCTCTCACCCATACGAAGGTTATTTTTAAGGTCTCTTATGGTTTGTAAGCACCCTTCACTGCCCTGGGCTTCAATACCCTGCACATCTCTCTGGTGCTGTTTACTTGGCAGTCAACTCACCCTTCATCCATCTGTCCATCTATCTATTGGCAAGTATCTACCTCTGCTAAGGTTCCCCAGTGCCATTCTTCATTGCTATAATCTGACATTTTGTTGCCTCTAATCTGCTGCAGGCTGGAAAATTAGATTTAGCATTTATTAAGAATTAGATGTGAAAAGTAAATATGTCTTGATTAAGTAAATTATGGCATGTTTATATGACAGAATAGCACTGTAATTTATTATTTGAGGAAAACCAAGAGGACTGTTTAATTTCAGTGATGGACAAATATGTTTCCAAGAATTGGAAGAGAATGTACTACTAATAAATTAATTACATTTATGGGATGATCGATGATTCTTTTCTTTTTGAATTTCCTTTGAAAGGCTTTGTGCCTTTCTCAAGCTTTGAGACAGGCATTCAGGCATTCAGCAAACATGAACTGATGCCTGCTAGTCTCTGGTGCAGCTGGGGATTTAGCAGTTCTGGCCCTCAGGGACCCCTTTCCACTGCCCATAGGTTCATCAGCAGACAGAAAGGCATGCAAATCCAGAGGGTGCCAAAATACATATACACATTTTGAGAAATAAAAAAACTGCATTAAAATCGTGATATTCAATATGTACCAACAACAGAAGATAAACACAAGTCCTATTTGACTTCTGCACTTGTAAGAGGTGCTCCCAGTGGTTACCATCACTGTCCGTTACCATTATGGCAACTGCTGCTTGAACAACACCGCAAGGCCTCCCAGATCGTCCCTCATGCATATCACACATGGTACCCCGAGCCTCAGACGTATCATGAACGTGTGCAACTGTTAGGCGTGTTGGCGGTCCTGTTGCATACTAAACCTTCCACAACATTCTTGAGTTTCAAATACCGCTTCAAAATGGTCTTGTGTTCCTCAAACAACAACCGCACCTCCTCCACCATTCTCTTTCGCTGTCCTGCCTGTTGCACAGTAACACTAGCATTTATTTAATTAACGCCATCTTTTGAGCCAATGTCATCCTGCACATTGCTACCATAATTCAGTTCAACGTCGAAGAGTATTACATAGACAACATCTCTTAAATCTCTTAAAATGCGTACTTTTTTTTGTCCATCTGTAGGTTGCCTCGTAGTGGCACAGGCAGATTTAGCTTGGCTGAAGGAGATTTTAAGTCCCAGTGTATGCTAATCTCTGTAGTTGGTGACTCTGTGAAACAGCCAGGGGGAAAGCTATTTCAGTCCAGGTTACATAAATAGAAACCGGGCAGGGCCTTGGCATGTGCAGAGCAAATAGCTACTGTTTCATCTATTTCCAAATTATAGCGACAATCAACAACACAGGCTTATTTATACTTTCGCTGGGGTTTGTACCTGAACTTACAGTCCTTCTGGATTGTGGTGTGGCCTGGTTGCTGGGTCCCCAACCCCACCCTGTCTCATTGGGGCCTGTGTTTCTTCACACCCCACTGAATTCGTAGGAGTTTTCCTTGGGAAAATGGTCCCTAGATGAATGTGAAGTACAAATCCTACTGAAGAGAGGGCAAGGTGGGCCTTAGCCAGAAAAAGAAAGCCTTTTGATAAATTGAAGCTTGTACCATTGAATTCACCTGTGGCTTGATACAAAAACAACGTAAATCAAGTGTGAGTCAAGCCAGAATTTATATTTTTAAATAGCTTTATACATTACTTTGGCCCCATAGTTTTTATTTTTTTATTAGGAGTCAAGAAGGGATGCTTAGGTTGGAAGTGCAACTTTGTTGCTATTATGAGGGGCACCTGCACAAATCTGGTGATTTGTGAAGGTTCTAAGATATGTCAAATGCCTTCACATTCACAGGGCCTCAGATTTCATCTTTTCAGGCATATTCTCTAAATGAGGTGCCTTCCACTCTTTACCTTGGCTCATTACCTTGTAGTGCACTATAAAAAATATTTTTAAATCAATTCTGTATTTATCTTTTGAATTGTGCTTTTTATTAGTAAAGAAAAAACAATCTGGTGGATGTAAACATTTTAAATATACTGCAATCTTTGCATTTCTATTTTTTAAAAAGTCTTTGTTCTTTTTAACATTCTGGAGCTTCAAAGAATCAAAGCATCTGACCTTTCTGTACATCTGAGAGCCCCGGTGCTGTTCAGCGGAGACAGGAAGGTATCTCACGCGTCCCATTAGCCAGGATGGATGCCGTCAGCAAATAAGAATAGAAAAAAATTGAACACATGTCAAGGTTGAGCCTGCCTTCTTTTCTGAGCTGAGTATTCCCGTGGCTCCCATTTTAGTTCCATGTGCTTGTGTTTCTTCTCCCTCTGGACTGTAGGCTCTTTGTCAAATCATAAAGGGAGCCCCAGAGATGTTAAGTGAAGCGTTCAAGGTCACCTGGGCAGGGGGCAGCTGCATCAGGACCACAGTCCAAGTCTTATTCAGCCCACTTTATGAGATCGCATATTGTCAGCCTTGCTATTTTGGAGAATTCCTATTCAGAGCTGCTGCTGCTTTTATCAGACGGTACATATCTCAGGGGGAACCACTTCCTCTGTCTTGCCCAGAAACAGGGAAAATGGCAGTGTACCCACTGGTTACTTAACAAATGTGTCGGTTCTCATTAACATGATACAACCTTATAATTTCAAAGTAATGTTGCTATTGATGCACTTCAGGCATGAGGCACTGATTCTTTGATTGCTGAGTCAAAGAACTCTGGCCCTTTCTTTTCCCCAAATCTGTCTTGTCCATCTCAAAAGTCTTTCACTGTGGTGTAGTGAAAAGATTCTGAGTTCACCTGCTGGATTGGTGAGATATGAAGAGATTGGCAGTATTCAGTGTTGGTGCAAATGTGGGAGCAGGTATAGCTTACTCTGCTGGGCTCTGGAGTGGATACAACTTTGGGGAGGGCAGCTGTTAACACATTCCATGCCCTTTGTCCAACCCCTGACTCTACTTCTAGGCTCATATTCTACAGAAATGCTCACACCTCACAAAGAGGCATGTACAGGTGTTTGCTGCTGTTGGAAACAAAAAGAACACCAGCCACAGGGCAATTACTCACTAGGCTCTGGGCTGTCCACTCTGGGAGGTGCCATGAAGCAGTTTGACAAAGTGGGGTAGACACATATAGGCTGACCCGGGAAGATTTCCAAGACAGGCCATTCAGTGACAAGAGGTAAGCTGCTCAGTTGCGATGCAGAGCAGAATGTCATTTCTGGAGATGTGGGAAAGGCCTGGAAGGCTGCACACCTGAGCATGGTGACCATGGCACCACATGTCCACCTGTGGAGGGTGGGACAGTGGGGCGTTGGATTATTTTTTGTAATGAGGATGTAGCACATTAATTTAACCACTGCCCCACTGATGAGCACTTGGGGTTCCCAGTCTTTCTTTCTATTATAGACGACGCTGTCTCACAGATGCCCTCTCATGCTTGTGCAGGTGCATCTGTGAGCTAAACTGCCAGAAACAGAATTGCTGGGTCAAAAGGCAACTAGCCGCATTGGCAATTGTTTTTTTTGTTTTTTTGGGTTTTTTTTTTTTTTTTGCTTTCTTTTAAAATTTCAAATCAATATGAAGGCACCAATGTTTAGTTGACATTGTTTTCAATTCTATGGTAAAGTTCAAGTTGAAGTTGAGCCGTTCACGCAGGGGGCGTGCTGAACACCCTCACATTGTGTACATTGGGTGAGATCCCACTGATCACCCTCCCTTCCCCTCCTTCTTGCTAGACTATATTTGTGTTTTATCTTTTGTGTGGGTGTGTAGTTGTTTATATATTGGTTTCATATTAGTATTGTGTACACTTGATTGCATTGGCCATTTGGTAGATATCTCAACCTCCCTTCCACAAGAGTTCCACCATTTTGCACCCCCAAGTGCACAGGAACATGCCTTTTGGAAAATTGAGGTAATATTCACATAAAATGAAATTAACCTTTTTAACATGTACAACTCAGTGGCATTTTATCAGTCACAGTGTTGTGGGGGCAGAGACTTGCTTTGTGTGCAGTGTTTGAGGGCAGCTTACAACGAGAATGCATTCACATGTTCACTGCTTCATGAAAAATGAAAAAAAGAAGAAAAGAGTGTGGGCCTCAGAAGCAGACAGCTCTGCATCTAGATCCAAGTCTGCCCTTTGCTAGTTGTGTGACTCCAGAGAGATCACGTATTCCACCACCTGAGGCTCAGTTCCCTCATCTTTGAGATGGAGAAAAGGAACCATGCACTGTGGGGCTGAGAAGAACTTCTGCTGCACGACGGCAGGAAAAGCGTGTCTCCTTGCAGCAGTTCATGCTAGTTGCTTTCTTCCCCACATACACGGCAGGCAACACATTTGTAGGCTCTCGCTCCAATGGCACAGGTTCAAATCCCAGCTCCCCTGTTTCTCTGTGTGACCTTAGGACAGTTCCTGAACTTTTCTGGGCCTGGGTTTCTGCAGCTGTAAAATGGGGATAGTGTGTGGTGAGGACCAGGTGAGGTGATGCATATGCAGTGCTTAAAATAGCAGTGGTTAAAAGCACATGCTCGTGGAAGGGGGGCTGTTAGGAATTTTTTTTTTTTTTGAGACACAGTCTCAGTATGTCGCCCTCAGTAGAGTGCAATGGCATCACAGCTCACAGCAACCTCAAAGTCTTGGGCTTAAGTGATTCTCTTGCCTCAGCGTCCTGAGTAGCTGGGACTACAGGTGCCTGCCACAACACCTGGCTATATTTTGTTGTTGTTGTTGTTGTCATTGTTGTTTTAGCAGGCCCAGGCTCGGTTCAAACCCACCAACCCTGGTGTATGTGGCTGGCGCCCTAACCACAGCGCCAAACTGGCTGTTAAGATTTTTGGCAGCCCCTGGCACAGTGCCTGGGACCCTAGGTGCTTTGTGTAAGGACCCTATCAACCTGTAATGCCTGCTTTTCTCTGCCCCAGGGCCATTGGTGCCAACCCCCTGTACTGTGACTGCAGCCTCCGCTGGCTGTCTGGCTGGGTCAAGACTGGCTACAAGGAACCAGGCATTGCCCGCTGTGCAGGACCCCCAGACATGGAGGGCAAGCTGCTCCTCACCACTCCTGCCAAGAAGTTTGAATGCCAAGGTGAGCCCAGGAGCACAGGGGCCCATAGAACTTGTCCATCCCTGGTAGGGCCTTCCTGATATGCCTATGTCCCTGTGGTGACCGCTGGTGCGGGTGAGGTGACAGGAACAAGCCACCTGCTGCTTATTAGGATGGCTGCCTTCCAGTCCTGACATGTCATGAACTAAAAAAGCCAGAGAGAAAAATCTCAGGCCATCAGGGCTTTAATCCCCCGCTATGGTTATGTAAGGAAAATCAAAATAGTAGCAGTGTTTCTGAAAGTGCCACGCCTCTCTGCAGTGTGAGCCCTCAGACCTCCTTTGGTGCTCAGAATTAGCTTAAATCCATCTCAGTCCCTGGGAGAACCAAGGACTCAGCTGCTGCTCTCCTGACATTTGCAGAACTGCAGAGCATGAATGCGGCTGGAAGCTCATTGGGCTTTGCTCTGAGATGCCTCACCCCAGGCATCTGTAAACCCTTGTTCAGGGATTGACTGACTCACTGATGGCCCAGGCCCCAGGGATCCTGCTGAGTGCAGACAGGTGGCCCAGTGGCTGCCCCAGGCCTGGCTTTATGTTTAAGGGGCAGTTGGGAGAGGGCACCAGAGGCTGTGGGGCACGGCCTCTGCCCTCTGCAAGCTCAGAGGCCACCATCGGAAATGAAGCTGACAGCCTTAGGTTAATGAGAGGCCCCAGGCCACCCTCTGTGCAGGATGTTGTCACAACCATAGCAGTTCAGAGGTCATGATCTGCGGCTTGACTGTTAAAGCCAGCCAATTCATGTTCAAACACGTGGTCTGTGTTTATTTAACAGAGTGGGTTTGGTGCTGGTAGGAAGAGGTTTTTTTTTTTTTCTTACTTTTTATTGAAATACAACACACATATAGAAAAGTACACAGATCGTAAGGGAGTAGCTCACTGAATTTTTACAAACTGAACTCTGGAATTGAGAAAGAGAACCCCACCTGTGCCTCAGAAGCCCCTGTGTGTCCTTTGAGTCATTGCTGAGAAGCGTTTCATTTCTTTTCACACTTACGTATCTTCAGAGGAACCAATGTCCCACCTCTTCTAGGATCCTGTGGGGAAACTGGAGTAAACTGGCCAGCTCATTCTACTTAGTCTTAGGAGGTCCTGCTATCCCTGAGAGGTGGCGCCCCGGGTGGCCTGACTGCTGCTCCTCCATCCACCTCTGTGACCAGAGTGCCCTGGAGGCTGGAGAGGAGACTATAGCCAGGAAAGTGACAGGAAAGGGTCCTGGTTCAGGCTTGGAGAGAAGCAACCCTGAGGCAAATGGACCCTTTCTTCCTCTGGTGTGGCCGACTGAACTCAGGTGCAAGGCTGGCTGAGCCACTGTCTCCTCTCTGCCTCTGTCCTCCTGGTCAGTGGGTGCCAAGCTGGGGGTCATTGGTTCAGAAGGGCATGAAGGACAGAGGAGAGTTGGCCAACTTAGAAGTGGGGACTATGCCATCCTCATACTGCTGATGTGGTCTGGACGGCCACGTGCTGTGGTGGCTGCCTTCCAGCACGCCCGCAGATGAGATTTGCTGGTTTAGCCCTTCCCGCCCTGTGGCAGGGATGTCATAGCCCCACTTGGCAGGGGAACATCTGGAGGCTGGAAGGGTGGACAGGGTGAGGGTGCAAGCATGGTCTAGAGGAGGTGTAGGCAGCAAATCTCCCTGGGGCCGGGCTACTCAGGGCCAGGGGCTCCCATGCTGCCCCTCCTGCCCTGACACATCCCCCTCGCCATGGCAGGTCCTCCCACTCTGGCTGTCCAGGCCAAGTGTGATCCCTGTGTGTCCAGCCCGTGCCAGAACCAGGGCACCTGTCACCATGACCCCCTCGAGATATACAGGTGTGCCTGCCCCAGTGGCTACAAGGTGAGCGGAGGCTGGGGGAGGAGGGCCCTCATGTGTGCTATGGGGCAGGGCCAGGTCTGTCTTGTTCATCAGGCTGGCCCCGGAGATCAGATCACCGCCTGGCTCAGAGCAGGTGCTGGAATGAACCCATAATCCATGATGATGAGTGAATGAATGAATGAATGAATGAACAAATGCATGTTACTCCAGGCAGGGAGGCAGCACTGCTGAGGGCTGGCTGGCTTTTGGCTCATACTAGATTACTGGTATCCCTGGGGTCCCCATGGCTACTTTTCCCCCCAGGGCCGAGGCTGTGAGGTGTCCCTGGACAGTTGTTCTAGTGGCCCGTGTGAAAATGGTGGGACCTGCCACTCACAGGAGGACGAGGACTCTGGCTTCACGTGAGTTGCCTGGAGGGGCAGGAGCCTTGTGGGTGGGTGCTGATGGGTCCAGCACCCAAGCCTTGGTGCCTCCTCCCTCACTGGGGATGGGCCAGACCTCCCCATGCTTTGGGGGGTAGGGGCTCCCCTGGACAGACATGTGCACCATATCACAGCCAGAGGGCTCTCCAGGCCCACAGGGCCAAGCCCCTCAATTGCCCAGGTGGCCACAGGACAGGTGAGTTCCCCAGTGCCTGCGCTCTGGGGGGTGAGTGGGGCTTGGAACTGCCTCTGCTGCCTCCTGCCCCTGCCAGGTGCCAGACAGCCTTTTGGAGACACTGGGAATGTGAAATGCAGACTGGGGGCATTTCCTATACAGCTCCCAGTCCCCAAAGCCTCCATCCAGCTCAGCAGCTCCTCAGGCCAAGTCACTGCGGTCAAGGCCCTCACCAGCCCCTTCTGCCACACAGCCACCAGAGCCCTGAGACACAATTGAGGTGCGGCTGCTCAGAGGAGGGAGCAGAGGCCTAGCGCTCCCTCTGGGGTTCTCCCACCCCCTCCATGAGCACCTGGGCACTGTAGGGAGGAGCCAGCCCCACTTGTCCCAGCATGAGCAGCCCGTTTCCCACCATATAGTGGCCTCCTCTCCTAGGTCCTTCCAGTGCTGACACTGCCCACCACCCAGCACCACGGACTCCTCCCCCACAGCCCTCTAGTGAGCCCCCACCCTCCCCTCAGGCTTTTCAGAGGAATACTTAGTATTTAGTGGCTGAAAATAAATTGTCACCTCAACAAATTGGCTCCTTGGAAAATGATGTTGAATCTACCAGCAAAAATGGCCAAACCTGCCTCCACAAACCTAAATTACCAGATGTAAAAAATAAAACGCTAAATGGCCTCTCTTTCACGGCGTCACCTTGGAAACGGCGTCCTTACAATAGGCTCCCCTCCTCCCCGCTTGGCTAGCAGCTCATCAGAGTTCCCCAGCCCTTAGGCTCCTCGCCTAGGGATAAAAGGATCCCCTGAGAATCTAGGGTCAGTGGAGCAGCCTCCTACCCACTCAGTAGCCTCACGGATGGGTGGGGTGTGGCGTGCCCCACCCCTGTGGAAAGAAGGTGCCTCCCAGTGTTTTCCTCAACCCTGTGGCTCATCAGGGCTCCGCCTGTCATGCCCCCGGCTGGTGCCCCCACCAGAGGGCACTGCCTAAAATGCAAAGCAGATTCTGTCACCTCCCCTCAGCTTAAACCCCCCACTGTTGCTCCCCTGCAGCCTTCTGGGGAGACATTTGAACTCCGACACATGTCCAGTGGTCTTTAATTTTTACTCACGTACCCCAACCAGATTTTGAAAAGTGTATATACCTCCTCACACATTCTTAGATTGACAGCTAAAATGTGTCATTGCAATGGAGGTAATTTCCTAGATATTATAAATATTATTAAGATTTAAAAATAAAACGATCACTTTAAATTACTCTCTCATCATTCTCTAATGGAATAGCACAGCAATTTGATACCATTTTTAAGTGACACAAGCAAGTTCCACTTTAAGAAATTAAACGTTTTCCATTGTTCTTCTTCTCCTTGAACTAGTGTTTCCCTTTTACTCCCCGCTATCCTTGCTTTTTCTTCTAATACGATATATATTTATGCTAGCGAGTTCTTTATTGAGCACCCAGCCATACTTCTCTTTTAACATAAGTTAAAATTGATTTTTTTCCTTATTTCTTGTTACCATAACCCCCTGATTAAAAGTTTCTTTTTATGGAATTCTCCTTATAATCACCAATAATACATTATATACTAGTTCAAAACAATATAACTGTATTTTAAAATTTAGTTACACTTTATTACACATGAAAGTAAAATTGTGTCAGACTGTTTCTCTCGTAAGGAGAAGGATGAGTGGTTTTTTGTTCTTTTCTTCTCTCAGTTGGTTCACGTGTCCACGGATGAGCATCATAGATAAGTCAGGAAAATTGTGTTCACATAAATACACTGATGAGATTAGAAGGCGTTTTATTATAGCATGGCACTCAATTCTTTGCAATTCTCTTCTGCAACCTGTCCCAGTTTTTATACCAAAAACTCCAGAGTGATCTGGTACCAAAATTATTTTTAATGTTTCATCAGCTGGCAATTCCCTGAGGCTTTCCTTCAATTCTTTTTAATGCACAGAACTAGAAACCTCTTGGCTTATGAAAGGTTTGTTCATTCACTTTCTAAACTTTGATTTTTCTAATTGTCCTTTATTGTGCTCCCAGAGGCATGGTCCACTTTGGGTTTAGGCTGGGAGAGAAATAACTTTGTAGAGTTCTGGGGCAGGTTAATTTAGGGAGGAGCTCATGCAGAAATTTGATGATCTGGAAATTAATTACTTTATGGGACCTTTCTCTCTTTTACCCACATGCCCTTTGGAACCCTCTGGTTTCCCAAGGAAAGGTGTGCCCTGGTTTGAAGATCACTAATTTCCAGGGTCCTCTGTGATACGGCTCCTGCACCACCCAGCCCCATTCTTGCCATGTTCCTGAAGTCTGCGCTCCTGAAGTGTGGACTACCTGGCTGAGCCACAGCCACTTTCCAGGGGACTGGCTAGTGGGTTCCCTCTCACTCCAGGCTTTTACACAGACCTCTGCTCCAACTGTCTTCCCTGCCCTGCTCTACCCTGTCCTTGGCCCATTCATCACTCTCTGCAGGAAGCCTGGCTACTTCCCGACAAGGAGTCATCAGTCATCTCCTGTCTCTTTGTGCCCCCTCTCTGGCCTCAGTTCTTACACCACCCCGTACTCACTAGCTTTTCTCTGGTCACTCAGCTCCCCTTTCTCCCCACTAGACTGTAAGGGAGTCCCATGAGGGCAGGGTCAGTCCCTCACCTCTAACCACCCCAATGAGTAGCAAAGGCCTGACCCAGAGTAGGAACCATAACTCTATGGAATGGTAATTGCCTGGTGGCCACAGGCTTCCACCAGTTTCCCTGGAAGACTGGCTCTCCGTCCTCCCCTTCCCCCACAGGTGTGCCTGTCCCACTGGCTTTGAAGGACCGACCTGTGGGGTGAACACGGATGATTGTGTGGATCACGCCTGTGCCAATGGGGGTGTCTGTGTGGATGGCGTGGGCAGTTACACCTGCCAGTGCCCCCTGCAGTATGAGGGTAAGTGGGTCAGGCTTGAGCGTCTGGAGGAGGTGGGGAGCCAGAGACCTCCTAAGCCCCTGTGCCCATGGGGGGATGGGCCAGGTCCCCCATGGGTGTCTGTGGGAGGTTTCTTCTGAACCTGACTGCCTGGCAGAGAACAAGAGAGCAGCTTCCCTCCTACCACTGGCTCATTCTTCCCCCAGGAAGGGCCTGTGAGCAGCTGGTAGACTTGTGTTCCCCGGATCTGAACCCGTGTCAACACGAGGCCCAGTGTGTGGGCACTCCAGACGGGCCCAGGTCAGTGCTGTCCATTTCCAGGGCCAGGGAAGGGATGGGCCACCAAGTGAGTCTGGGCTCTGCACCCGCTCCCTGTTCCCTCACCTGTTAAGGATTTGGTCTCAGGTGTTTAGGGCTCCTTAGAACCAATGCAGGGTGAGGTGATGGTCAGAGCTTTGTGGCCACACAGACCTGGGTTTGCAGCATGAGCCTGGATGGATGGCTTGCCTGCTCTGAGTCTGTTTCATCTGTATACTGCTCACAACAGTAGCTTCCTCCTGGGATGATTGCAAGGATTAGATGCGAAAATGAATGGAGAGTGCTTAGCTCCATGCCTGACATCTGATCAGTACCCCATAAATAGCGATTACCACTCCAGATCCATAATTTCTTATCCCCAATTACAAAATCCACAAAACTCTGAAAATTGAAAGCCCATTGGGTGGCAAAATCTGATCTGACCTGAGCACATTTGGTAACGGCAACCGAGGCACACAAGTGTGAGGTTACTTCCAGTGTGGGTCATCCCACTCAGTGTGAGGGTGTGTGGATGTGCCGCAGAAACACGCACATGACTGGTGACGGGGCCGCCTCAGATCCCACCGGCAAGTTATAAGGCAACGTACGACCTTACCAAAAGTTCTGAATTCCCAAGCCTGTGTGGCCCCAGGAGGTCTGGATAAGGAGTCATTGACCTGCATCTTCATCACTGCCAGTACTGGCATACGTGGGAGTACTCTGTCACTTGAAGACTGTTGGACAAAGGTCTTAAAAATGTTGCTCCCATCTGCAGTTTTGCAAACAGTCTCATTTGTCAGCCCATTATTCCACCAGTCAGGACAGCAAGGGCGTGGGAGCATGACTTCTTAAGGGCTTGTAACTGAGGGTCCTAAGCTCAGAAACTAGGGCCATGTTAGGGCTGAGGTCCCCCAGGGAGCCCAAGGGAGCCTGAAGCCTGCACAGAGAAAGCAAGAGTCAGGGGCTTGTTGAGGCCAGATGCGATGGACCATCCAGACGAGTGAGGATGGATGCTGTAGTCCTGCCTGGCTGCTGTGCCGGGGTAGGCTTGGCAGACTGAAGAGCAGTGGCAGGTCTCATGGCATGTGCTCTCTTCAGAGGGGCTAGACCTCAGAGGGCAGAATAAGACAGGATTGCACGTTGTCCAGTTTGAAGCAGCCGGCATAGTCTCTCATGCCAGGAGGAATGTGCCCAGGGCTACAGCACAATTCCTGTCCTAGTAGATAGAACTGATACCAGCTGTGCCTGGCATTGTACCTGGAACCTGGCAAGTCTTCAGTGGACAGTCACCAAATGAGCGAATGAATGAATGAAAGAAAAAATGAGGCTGGGCGCAGGTGGCTCTGTCCTGTGATCCTAGCACTCTGGGAGGCCAAGATGGGTGGATTGCCTGAGCTCATAGGTTCAAGACCAGCCTGAGCCAGAGTGAGACCTTGTTTCTAAAAATAACCAGGTGTTGTGGCAGGCGCCTATAGTCCCAGCTACTTGGGAGGCTGAGTCAAGAGAATCACTTGAGCCTAAGAGTTTGAGGTTGCTGTGAGCTATGATGCCAAGAACTCTACCAAGGGCAACAAAGTGAGACTCTGTCCCCCCCCTCAAAAAAAAGAAGAAAGAAAGAAAACATAAGTGAGCGGTGGCTTAGTTCCTGTAATATTTTTCATAGTATAGTTCCAAACCCATTAGTGAACTGTGATCAGTTGGATATGAAGGGGCCCCCAACTCCCATTTAATGTTAATGTCAAGATTAACATTAAAAAATAAAACAATAAAAAATAAAACATAAAAAAACAAAAACATAATATCAAAGAGCAACATACCATTTTATATAATAAGGATAAATAGTATCATATAGAACTGGTTTTGTGTGTGTGTGTGCTGGGCATGGGCTCAGGCAATCCACCCACCTTGGCCTCCCAGAGTGCTGGGATCACAGGTGTGAGCCACCTGCACCCAGCCTGTGGGCTGTGCAGAAAAGTATTTCTTATAGCCTAAACAATACCGGGCTAGGGAAGGAGTAACTCAGTCAAGAGCACACATCTGCCAGGTTGTGTGGTTGAGCTGCAAAGTTTGGAGTTAGGAGTTTGAAAAGAGTTCAGACCAGGGACTGCTCAGAGAGGGCAGGAATGCTCCCTGAAGGCTCCCTGGAGGAGGTGAGGTATTGGCCTAGCTGGACCATGCAGGGAGAGTACTCCAGAATCAACAGGTGTGAAGGGCAGGGAGGTGGCTGGTGGGTGGTCTTGACATAGGGGAGCGAGAGGCCTGCCAGACACAGAACATTTTGTAAGGTCATGACTGGAGGGGGTGCAGAGGTGTGCCCTTTCTTTGATGAGCAAATGGTTGGCCAAAATGGATTTTCAGGCCAGCAGTGAGGCACAGTGAGAGCAGGGAAGCTGAGGGCTGGCCTGGAGTGAAGTCACCCACTGAGAGGTGGGCACTAGCCATGCTGAGGACTAGGAGGTGGGGGCAGAGGGATGGAGGGAACCATGGGACACAGGGCCAGGTGCTGGGGGTCCTGGGAGAACGAGGAAGGTATAGTGAGCAGCTAGGCAGGTTGGGAAGGGGCCGAAGATTGGCCTTGGATGTGCTATTGATGAGAGCGGGTCAAGATCTGTGACAAGATTCCATCTCCTCCTGCTCCTAGGCATCCACCCCAAGCCCACACAAGCTATCTATTCATACTAACAAAGGCTCCACCATGTGCTGGGGGTTTATATCCAGCGCTCTATCTGTCTTCCTGTGGCGGGGAGGGTCTCTGTCACATATTCAGGCTGTGTGGGCCCTGGTGTGCTCTCCTGGCTGCCCAGGCTCTGGGCTGAATTTGCGGCTGAGCACCCAACCACCCCTGCCCACCCCCCAGGTGTGAGTGTGCACCAGGTTACGCAGGTGACAACTGCAGTGAGAATCAGGATGACTGCAGGGACCATCGCTGCCAGAATGGAGCCCAGTGTGTGGATGAAGTCAACAGCTACTCCTGTCTCTGTGCTGAGGGCTACAGGTGAGCAGCACCGGATGCATTGTGAGTGACTTCTCCAGCTGTCAGCCCCTGGGGAATGGGCTGGGGAATGGGAAGGTCTGAGACAGGGAGGTGGATGCTGGGATTGAATCACGGCAGCTATGCAGCTTTCAGAAAATCATGCAACTACCCAGAGCCCAGGCAGAGGGTCCCTAGCCTGTGCGGTGGAGGGGGTGGGAGGTAG
Source organism: Otolemur garnettii (assembly GCF_000181295.1). Lineage (NCBI taxonomy): Eukaryota > Metazoa > Chordata > Mammalia > Primates > Galagidae > Otolemur > Otolemur garnettii. Next base: position 23,504,150 of record NW_003852416.1, read on the forward strand.
GCATAGATTCCTGGGCAGCGTCCTATCACTTACCTACCCAGCCAAACTCTAATGACATGTCCTGCCATAAAGGTTATCTGCCTTCCCACCTGGAATCCCTTGGGAGGTTAGATGGGCTGTCCTTCTTTTGTCAACCCCCTCACATACTCTGCTCGTGAAATTTTTAGAGAAATGGTTTTATTGAGATATAATTCACATACCATACAGTTCAAATGTAAAATGCAATGACTTCTAGTATATTCTGAGAGTTGTGTGTCCATCACCGCAATCGATTTTAGAACATTTCCATTATCCCCTGCAAAAGACCCCTTCTCTCTCACCCCAAACCCTTCTCCCTCCCAGCTCTAGGTGACCACTAATCTACCAAAATTTATGTCTATGGATCTGTCTTTTCTGGACATTGCATTTACAGCCAGTCATACTATCTCTTCTCCTTTGTATCTGGCTTTTTAAACTTAGCATAATGTCTTTGAGCTTTATCCATCTTGTGTCACACATTAGCACTTCATTCCTTTTTATGGCTAAATAATATTACATTGTGTGGCTATATCACATTTTGTTTATCCATTTATCATATGATAGGCATTTAGGTCTTTTCCTTTTTTTTTTGAGACAGCGTCTCAAGCTGTCACCCTTAGTAGAGGACCATGGTGTCATAACTCACAGCAACGTCCGACTCTTGGGCTCAAGTGATCCCCTTGCTTCAGTTTTTCTAATTTTAGTAGAGACAGGGGTCTCACTTTTGCTCTGACTGGTCTCAAAGTCGTGAGCGCAGGCAGTTCACCCGCCTTGGCCTCCCAGAGTGCTAGGATTATAGGCGTGAGCCACCATGCCTGGCCTGTTTCCATTTTTTGGCTGTCATGAATACTGATGCTCTGAGCCTTTGTGTACAGGTTTTTTGTGTAGATATCCATTTTCAGTTCTCTTGTGTACACAACTAGGGGTGGATTTTCTGGACCATATGTTTAACTGTTTGAGGAAGTATCAAAATGTTTTCCAGTGGTCACATCATTGTACATTTCCACCAGCAGTGTATGAGAATTCCGAATGCTCCACACTCTTAGTAACACTTGTTACTTCTAATCATCCTAGTGCCTATGAATTAGCATCCTATTGTGGTTCTGATTTCATTTTCTTAATAGGTAATGATGAGCATCTTTGATCTGCTTACTGGCCATTTTTAGATCTTCTTTGGAGAGATGTATCTTCAAGTTCTTTGCCCATTTTAAAATTGAGGCTTTTTAATTATTGAATTGTAAGAGCTCTTTCTATACTTTTGATAAGTACGTTATCAGACATAGGATTTGCAAATGTTTTCTACTATTCTTATGGTTCTTTTCTTGATAATGTCCTTTGATGCACAAAAGTTTTACTGGTCTAGTTAATCTATTTTTTTCTTCTTTTGCTTATGTTTTTGGTGTCATATCTAACAAACTATTTCCTAATTCAAGGTCATCAGGATTTACATCTATGTTGTCTTTGAAGAGTTTTATAGTTTTAGCTCTTATATTTAGATCATTGATCCATTTTGAGTTAATTTTTATACATGGTGTTAGGAAGGGATACAGCTTCATTCTTTTGCATATCCAGTTGTCCCAGCACTATTTGTTGAAAAGGCTATTCTTTTTCCCATTGAATTGTCTTGGAATCCTTGTCAAAAATCAATTAGCCATAAACGTCAGGGTATTTCAGGACTATAATTTCTAGTCTCTTGATCCATATGGCTACCTTCTTGTCAGTACCACACTGTCTTGATTATTGTAGTTTTTTGTAATATGTTTTGAAATTTGGACGTGTAAGTCCTCCCAGTTTGTTGTTTGTTTTTTAAGATTGTTTTTGGCTATTCTGAGTTCCTTGAATTTCCATATGAATTTTAGAATCAGCCAGTTAATTTCTGCAAAGAAGTCAGCTGGGATTTTGATAGAGATAGATTGAATTTGTGGATCAATGTAAGGAGTGTTGCCATTTTAACAACATTAAGCCTCCCAATCCATGAACACAAAAATGCCTTGCAATTTATTTAGATCTTCCTTAATTTCTTTCCACAATGTTTTGTAGTGTTCAAAGTATAAATTTTGCACCACTTCTAAAAATGTATTCCTAAGTATTTTATTCTGTTTGATCCTATTGTAAAAGGAATGTTTCCTTAACATCACTTTTTGTTTGATATTTGTACATCAATATTGTATTCTGAAACTTGAAAAATTCTTTCATTAGTTCTAACCACATTTTAGTGGATTCTGTAGGATTTTCTTATACAAGCTCATGACATCTGCAAATAGAGATAGTTTTACATATTTTCCAGTTTACATGTATTTTATTTCTCTTCCCTTCTTTCCTTCCTTTCTTCTCTTTCCTTTCTTTTTCTTTCCCTCCATCCTTCCCTCTCCCTTCCTTTCTTTCCCATTTTCTTTCTTTTCTTTACTCCTCTCCTCTCCTCTCCTCTTTTGCCCAAGCTAGAGTGCCAGCAACCTCAAAATCCTGGGTTCAGGTGATCCTCCTGCCTCAGCCTCCAAATAGCTGGGACTATAGGCACCTGCCACAGTGCCTGGCTATTTTTTTTTTTATTTTCAGTAAAGACAAAATATCCTTCATTTGTTCCCAGTCTTAGGGGGAAAGTAATTCATTCTCTCAACGTGAAGTGTAATGTTAGTTGCGTTGTGTGGTTTTTGTAGGTTTTCTTTATCAAGTTGATAAAGTTCATTTTTGTTCCTATTTTGTGGAGTATTTTATCATGAAGGGATGTTGAAGTTTTTCCAGTGCTTTTTCTGCATCTGTTGAGATGATCACGTAATTTTTTGTTTTTTAAACAAAACATAGATGTAAGTCCTCATGACCATACCATCCTCTACTGGTACGATGTATTCCATTAATTGATACTCAGATGTTAAATCAACTTTGCATTCCTGGTGTAAATTTCACTTGGTCCTGGGATATAATCCTTTTTATACTGGATTTGATTTGCTTGTATTTTGTTGAGGATTTGGGTGCCTATATTCATAAGAAATAGTGGCCTATAGTTTTCTTTTGTTGTGATGTCTTGCTTTTGGTGTCAGGGTAATGCCAGTCTCATAGAATAAGCTAGGAAACATTTCCTCCTTAACAAATTTTTTTTGTAAGAGTTTGTGAAGAATTGGCATTAGTTCTTCTTTAAATGTTGATAAAACTCACTAGTGAAACCATCTGGGCCTGATGGTTTTTTAAAAATTTTCTGATCACTAATTCTTTACTTGTTATGGGTTTATTCAGATTTTCTATTTTTTCTTGAGTCAGTTTTGGTAGTTGTGTTTTTCTAGGAATTTTTTCATTCAGCTATGTTGTCTAATTTGTTGGCATATCGTTGTTCATGGTATTTCCTTATAATTTTTTTTTTTATTTCTGTAAGGTTGCTGTTTATGTTCTTTCTTTTTATTCTGATTCTAGTAATTCGAGTCTTCCCTCTTTTTCTGCTTGTGTCTTAAGTTTGAGTTCTCTTTTTTGCAAAATGGGTGTGGTAACATCTGCCTTGCAGTTATTGGCATGAGCAGTAAGTGCTTCTCAGACTTTAACGTACACATGATTCATCTGAGATCTTATTAAAAAAAACAGATTTGGTAGGTTTTCAATTTCTGGTGAGTGCCCAGATAATGTTGATGCTGCTGGTTGAAGGACCACACTTTTATCTCCACTGTCCTTCTGGTTCTCAGGATTCTCAAAAAAAGTGTTCATCCGGAGCATCTTCTGTCACTTTAAGGATCCATTTTCTCAAGTTTAGTGAATTTCCCTCCTGGCCTGTGGAAGAGGAAGATGCTCTGCCCCCTTCTTCCTTTGGCTCTGACTTCTCCAACCTGTGTCCTTTCCTCTCAGTGGACAGCTCTGTGAGATCCCTCCCCACCCGCCTGCCCCCAGGAGCCCCTGTGAGGGGACTGAGTGCCAGAATGGGGCCATCTGTGTGGACCAGGGCAGCAGGCCCGTGTGCCAGTGCCTCCCAGGCTTTGGTGGCCCCGAGTGTGAGAAGTTGCTCAGTGTCAACTTCGTGGATCGGGACACTTACCTGCAGTTCACCGACCTGCAGAACTGGCCACGGGCCAACATCACACTGCAGGTGCGTGCCCAGGGGACCTAGTCACAGAGGGGAGTCAGGGAGCAGGGGCTCTGGTCTCAGGCTGGACTATCTAATGCATCCCACAGGGTGCCCAGGGGAGCTGGGAGGGCCCTGAATCAGTCAAAACTCTTAGCTGTGTGTATCAGGATCTCAGCTGGAGCTAGTTTAAGCACCCGTGGAAGGAAGAATGAGTCAAAAAGCCAGGGCGGGTTGGAAGTGGTCTCATGTGTAACTGGATTCAGAAAACCAAACTTGCCACCACCCTCTCCCGCCATCTCTTGTCTCAACTGCTCCTCGGCCTCTGCCTCCAGCACTACAGACAGGCTTTCTCTCTACGGCTAGAGCATGACCAGGGTATCTTTAACCACATGTCACCGGGGTCTTTTAAATTACTCTTTTCATGTCTTCAGCTCCATCTCAGAGCATCATCAACTTGAGGGGGAAACAAAGCAAGTCCCACTTCAATAGCACTGATGAAATATATAGATATTTTGGTAGATATTTTGGGGGCGGGAGAGGAAATTGGATTTTATCACACAGCACATGATAGAAAGTTTCAAACCCTTCTTTAGTCATCTTCTGTTGCCCCAAGTTCCATTCCCTATCACAGATGCCACATCTTTCTTGTCCCCTCTCTTTTGTCCTCTCCTCCTTTTTCCTCAGAACCCCTCAACCTCTCACATGTGCCATTCTACCCTCTCCCCGTCACTCTCCAGCATCCTACCCACTACACTCTCCACAGCAAGACAGCCACCAGCCTGACTGCTTGGAGAATCAAACTCTCCCAAATGCTAAGCAGCCATTGCTTCTGGCACATCCTTGTTTTTCCTGATCTCCCACAGGGCCATCACTAGCAATTTAAAAGTGCTGCTCCTTACCAGCTCTGATGAGATTATCTTGGGAAAGATCTCTAATTGGCGTGGCTATAGTCACATGCCCACCAATGAACCAACCACTGAGCCCGCAGAGATGGGTTGGTATGATTGGTCAGACTGGGTCATGTGCCCATCTGTACTGAACAGGGCAGAAGAAAGGGAAGGACAGGGACAAGGCAAGAAAAAATGCCATGGCTCCTATAGCATTTTAGAGGGATCTTCTCCCAAGGCAAAAATCCCAGCTTTGCTTACACAGTTCCAAGTGACAGACACTACTTCCCAAGTGGCTCTCTCCAGGTTTGGGTGGCTCTGCTGTCAGAGAGCCTTCCTGAATGTGTCCTTTTTGCAGTTCTTACCTGAACATCCAGCTTCTTGAGGCCTGCAGAGCAGGCTGCCCACACCTAGGAGAGAGCAGCCCCCATCTAATTTCCCTCTCCTGGGAGATTGCCCCGAGGCCTCTTCCCTGCTCCTCCTGGCTTCTGCTGGTCTCTTACCCTCTCCTGCCTGGCCCTGGCCAGCATTCAGTCCAGGGTCTGCAGCCTCAGTCAGTGCCCCTGGAGGGATGGCCCCAGTGTGGTCAGGTGGGAGCACAGTTCATACAGCAGCTCTCTTCCAAACTTGGGTTTCCTACCTGCCCTACCACCTGCCCACCTGTGCTGCTGCTGCATGGGATGGGTGGGAGAGAAAGTGCCACCACCCATCAGGTCTCCACGGCAGAAGACAACGGGATCCTGCTGTACAATGGGGACAATGACCACATTGCAGTTGAGCTGTACCAGGGCCACGTGCGGGTCAGCTATGACCCAGGAAGCTATCCCAGCTCTGCCATCTACAGGTGGGACCTCCTTACACTACCTCACTGCTCTCAAGGCTAGAGGGTGCCTGGGGGGGGTCCCCAGGCAGGTGGTGATGGGGACCATAGGGAACTGGCACTGCCCGTGAGATAGGGGCATGTGAACTGTCTGGCTTAGCCCTAGCCTGGCTTGGAGGCCCTCTGCAGTCTCCTTCCTATCCCTCTTCTTCATGAGGGCTTCTTAAATGGGGAAGTGCCAGACTGGTGAGTTGGAGACCCTCCACCCCAAACTTCTCCGCCTTCCGCAGAGAGTCTAAGAAAGGGAGCAGGGGAGGGATCAAGCTACAAGTCACTGGTCCCCATGGGCCCCTTCCTTAGAGATTTGGTCTTGGCTGGGGAAGGGCCCAAGCAGGGATAGCCCAAACTAAAGCCCATTCCCTGAGGGGGGGATCTCATCTTCTTCCAGTGCTGAGACGATAAATGATGGCCAGTTTCACACTGTTGAGCTGGTTGCCTTTGACCAGATGGTGAATCTCTCCATTGATGGTGGCAGTCCCATGACCATGGACAACTTTGGCAAACACTATACACTCAACAGTGAGGCCCCCCTCTACGTGGGAGGTGAGGACCTGCTCTGGGTGGAGGCTGCAGCTATCCCTTCTCAGGCCTCTCCATGAGGCCATGGTGACCTCGTTTGCTGTCTGGCCTAAAGCTGGCCAGGAGAGCTAGTGCCAGGGACTGAACTGTGTGGAAATGCCAAGGGGGTGGAAAATGGGGTCCTAGTGACTGCCCAGCTGATGACAGGTTATCCTCTCCAATTGGAGCCCAGGCTGCTCTCTGCCTGGCCCAGACTAACCAAGAAGGAATGAGATTGGGTCATGTCCAAGGCCTGACCTAGAGGAGGGCCTGGAACTTTCCCAGCTCTCTTCCCCACCATAGATATCTTTCCTCTTGGCTTTGGGCCAGAGGGAGCTTCTCAATTGCTTGGGGTCAGCCAGTGCTGTGGCTCAGACCTGTAATCCTAGCACTTTGGGTGGTTTGCTGAGACTTAGGGCTCTGGAGTTCCAATCTCAGCTCTGCCACCTACTAGTAGAGCACAAAAGCAGTGACAGTGCTGTATGCATGAGTTCTAGGCCTTGGTCATTTGCTATGTTTGGGGTCTCTGAGAGGTCAAGGCTGGTGTCCCACAGGGAGAGAGAAAGCCCTAGGTAAGGGCAGCCAGACTTCAGGATCAGGCACCCAGATCCCTACCCTTTGGTTGGCCACTGCCAGGCCTGACACCCAGCTCTGATCACAAGGGAAGCAGCTTTTCCATTTCTTCTGGAAAAGCAGTCTGGTCCTTCTAAGGTTGCATGGGAGGACCTTGGCTTAGGGTTGCAGAGACGGACAGACGTGGGGGACACTGTGGAGCTGCCATGCAGACCTCCAAGGTGGGTGCCAGGCATGGCTCAAGCCTGACTTATTCCAGCTCTGCTCCCACTCTCATCCCAGGGATGCCCGTGGACGTGAACTCAGCGGCCTTCCGCCTATGGCAGATCCTCAATGGCACCAGCTTCCATGGCTGCATCCGAAATCTGTACATCAACAATGAGCTGCAGGACTTCACCAAGACACAGATGAAGCCAGGAGTGGTGCCTGGCTGTGAGCCTTGCCGCAAGCTCTATTGCCTGCATGGCATCTGCCAGCCCAATGCCACCCCAGGGCCCAGATGCCACTGTGAGGCCGGCTGGGGGGGCCTGCACTGTGACCAGCCAGTCGACGGGCCCTGCCACGGCCACAAGTGAGCCTGGGATGACTGAGGGAAGCCCTGGCATCCCCTAGGTCTCCTTTCATACATGGCAAGACTGCCTCACAAACTAACTTTAAACCCCCAAATTGGGCCAGACACGATGGCTCATGTCTATAATCCCAGCATTCTGGGAGGCCAAGGCAGGTGGACTGCTTGAGCCCAGGAGTTTGAGACCAGCCTGAGCAAGGGCGAGACTCAGTCTCTACTAAAAACAGAAAAACTACCTGTGCGTTGTTGTGGGCACCTGTAGTTCCAGCTCAAGAGGATCCCTTGAGTCCAGAAGTTTGAGGTTGCTGTGAACTATGATGCCACAGCACTTTACCCAGGGTGACGAGGGAGACCGTTTCAAAAAAACTAAAAAAACATATTGGTCATATGGCCCAACAGAGGGTTTTATTGTTTATGAAAAGGTCCATAAGGACAAGCAGAATCACATTGTACTCCTTTTGTTTAACTCTTGGGAACAGAGCAATGCTCATGAAGTCAAGGCTGGGAGGTGTGGGCTCCCCTTGGGTAGACCTTGGCTCTGCCTGTCCTCACAGTGCCTGTTCTCTGTCCTCTCCAGGTGTGTCCATGGGAAATGTGTGCCTCTTGATGCGCTCTCCTACAGCTGCCAGTGCCAGGATGGGTACTCAGGGGCCCTGTGCAACCAGGCTGGGGTACCAGCAGAGCCCTGTGGGGGCCTGCAGTGCCTACACGGCCACTGCCAGGCCTCGGCCACCAAGGGGGCTCACTGTGTGTGTGACCCTGGCTTTTCGGGCGAGCTGTGTGAGCAAGGTCAGGGCCCTTCTCCTGATGTGCCCTCCCCGGGACCCCCACACAACCTACTTTAGCAACTTGACTCTTCTTCCCAACCTCAGCAGCCCCTCTGAGTCCTCACGTACACCCCCTGAGCCACTGTTGGGCTTTTGGTGACACCCCTGCCCCCCAGCACTGAGCCCTGCCCTCTCCATCTCCCCTGACCTAGCCTGCCCTGCAGCTCCCTTATCCAGGAGTTTCCCTCTTCTGGCTGGGTTCTCTCCTTACAGAAGAGACCACCCAGGATAACAGTTCCTGGCTGAACCTACACCTCAGGACCTGGGTGCAGCAAGATGTCCAAGGGGTGGGGACCCCTCCCGGGGACCCCTCCCAGACCCTCCCTAGTCTGCTTGACCAAGATGCTTCTGCTGGAATCCAGACTGCTAAGGCTGAGCAGGCAGAAGCTGGAGAAAGCAGAACTCAGGCACCTTAACGGTCTCCTAGGCCATACCTCCCCAGCATTAATTCCTTCTGTGATGTTACTGCCTCCAGGGTCTCCAGCCTCTTCTTTCATACTCTAGCAATGACAGCCACCTCCCCTGGCAGCCCAGTATGTCCTGGAGGGCCCTGGCTGTGAGGAAGGTCTTCCTTCCCTCTGACAGGACTGTAGGCCCCAGAGGATGTGGTGTGCATGTGCATGATGGCGGGAGGTGGGAGGCTGCTACCTGGGGCCAGGCTGCTGGGAGCCAGAGGACCTGCCCTGAGGATGCTACCCTCCTCCTCCTGCCTCCCCAGGGGCAGCAGCTGGTTGGTGGCTGTGCCCTGAGGTTTTCTCTTGGTGTCTGTCCCATCCAGAGTCCGAGTGCCGGGGGGACCCTGTCCGGGACTTTCACCAGGTCCAGAGGGGCTATGCCATCTGCCAGACCACACGCCCGCTGTCGTGGGTGGAGTGCCGGGGCTCGTGTCCGGGGCAGGGCTGCTGCCAGGGCCTTCGGCTGAAGCGGAGGAAGTTCACCTTTGAATGCAGCGATGGGACCTCTTTTGCTGAAGAGGTGGAGAAGCCCACCAAGTGTGGTTGTGCCCTCTGCGTGTAGTGCTGGATGTGGACTGGGTGGGGGTGAGGGTGGGTGAGGGAGGCTCAGCTGGCAGCAACAGTGGAGACAATGCCAGCAGCTGGGCTGGGGGGTGCAGGCCATCACCAGGGCGGCTCCTGGGCAGCTAGGCTCTCTTGGATAGGTGATGCCAGAGCAGCCTTTTGAAAACAAATTGTGCCACAGCTGGGGACAGAAGGGTGGTCAAGGCCTGAGCTGCGGACTTCCCTCTCTGGAAGTGCCTTTCACAAATAGGCACTTAATAAATATTTGTTGAATGAATGTGTGTGTGAGGTCAGGCCAAGAAGTTCAGAAAGGTGACATCCCTCTTTGCTAGCTATCTGGGTCTGAAGAAGGGGACTGACTCCTTCCCAAGCCAACCCTTCCCTCAGGCCTGTGGCTCAAGCTGGACTGAAGTTGGGTCCTCAGACCCAGAAGCCCCCTGCCTATCTGCAGATAACCTTGAAGTTCTCTCAGCCTCTCCTGGGGAAGCCAGACTGGTTCATTCCACTGCTATGGCATCTGCTGACAATAGGCCAGACTGTGCAGGGGAAGGGCCTCCTCCTGCTGGCCAGGAAGGCACTGACCCTTGTCCCCTGGGCTGACTGATGGCATTGAAGCAACTGCTTGGAAACAAGGCAAAGGGTGGAGGTGGCTCTTAGAACTAGGCCTCTGGGTCCTAATGTTATAGGATGACCAGTGTAGTGTAAGGAGGGACTTACATGGAGGAAACAGCCACTGGGGCTGCTTGGGGTGGCAGGGGATTCTTGGCTCCAGCTGACTAACCATCACCAGCCTCTAGATACTAGCCATAGAAGGGGCACTGGTTCTGGGCTTCCCAGCCACCAGCAAGCCAGAAACTGTCAGTGAGTCATCAGCAGAGGGATAGGGTGTGGAGGCCCAGGCTGCTTGATGAGTCCAGAGCCCTTTTTAGGCCTGTAAGGAACAGCAGAAGGGATAGTGGGCCAGGTGTAAGGAAATTGCCACTGGCTTTATCACTCTGGGAAAATTTCTTCTCCTGGGCCTCGGGCTCCTCGGCTGTCACATGGGAAGGTGGGATGACCAAAGGAGCAGCGCAGATGCTCCCACGGTGCTCTCAGGAGGGGGGATTAGAAGACCCATTTTCATTAATCACATCGATAAGTATTTATGTGCCTAACTCGGGGCTGGGCCCTATAGGTGTTCTTCCCTGATGGACAGCTGGGAACTAACCCCAGAGCATCGCAGGAGCAGCCAGGATCCCTGGGAGAAAGCTGAGCGGAGTAGGGTCTATGGCTGCCCACCTGCTAGCAATGAAGGATGCAGTGTTTGAAGTCACTGAGTACATGACTGACTGAACACCAAGGCTTCTCTTCCATGGAGAGTGAAATGGGGAGAGATGACTTTTGATTCCAAATAGAAAGCTGGTTGAAAGGAATCACAGTCCTTTTCCCCAGATGTCTCCCCATCAGGGTGTGTCCCTGGGGGAGTCCTGGTAGGCAAAGGAGGTGAGCATGTCCATTTCCTGGCTCCCTCCACCTTCAACCAGAAAGCAAGGTTGAGGGTGTTATCACGTGGGGTTGGAGGGACCTTGTGTCTGTGCCCTAGTCCATGTGGGCAACAAGGGGAGCCTTTAGGGGTGATTAGTGGAGGGCTTGCTTTCCTGTGCTGTGGGAGCTTGGAACATTCCATTACACTGGGATTCAAGCCAATAACTCTCAGGACCCCTGTGATTCAGAAAGGGCCCTGGTTGGGGGAGGGTCCTCATGGTGGGATCTGCCCCTCACCAGGAACTGGGCTGTGTTTTCTAGTACCTCTGAGCAAGGCCACAAAGCCTGCCCCCACCACAAGTGGACTGAGCAGGAGGAGCTCAGTCCTGGCTTTTCCCAGGGCTGCATAGCATCCCTCTTACTTCTGAGTCACCACTGTGGGATCCTGGAGAGAGGCTGCATCAGCCAAATAGGGCAGAAAGGCTCCAAGGCAGCTAGCCTGTCCCCTCCCTGAGGACACATGCTCTGGGAATTACCAACCCTGAGACAGGTAGCTTCCTGGGCCACCACTGCTTCCAACTGCCCTGGGCTTGAAGAGCACTGACTGGCAAGAGGCTTCTTCCCACTGTGGATGGTGAGAAGACACTGAGATGGGTGATGCCCTCACCTCTCACCCCTCACCCCTCACTATGTGATGGGGGTGAGCGGCTGGAGTGTGTTCCCAGGGAGCACCTGGGAGCTTAGGGCCACCGCTCCACACCCAGCCTTCAGCATAGCCGTGCAGCCCCTTGGTGGAGGCTGGTGGTGGGACCCACTGTGAAGGTGAGATGAGAACCGTGGCCCCAGGACCAACTTCTCCTCCAACATGGCCACCAGCCGGCAAGTCACTAAGGACATGAGCCATGTGTCATGTGGCCTGCTCACACTAGGGCTCACTAAATCCTGGAAGAAGGCTACTGCGAAGCCATCCCTCTGAGAAGTCCTCTTCATATCCTGCTCTGCTTTGGTAAAGACCCTCAGTTTGCTCTGCATGTGACATGTAATGAAGGGACACAACAGGGCAAGTCCTGAGGGAGATGCTGCTTTGGTAGCACCACTGGTGACAGAAGCTGTGGCTCCCCGTGAAGGTATCAGGAAGTGGAAAAGGCTGGACTTTGTCTCCTCTTTGCCTGCTGTTAGCCTAACCGCGAAAGTATCTCTTTATACAGAATACTTACAGATTCTAATATATATTTGTATTTCATTTTGTTATAGTATTTTTATATGTTAAAGTCAACCTCCAGTGTCTTGCTTTGATTTTCAGATGCTACGTGGTTGTGACATGTTTTGTTTGGGGGTTTATGTAATCGTTTGGGTCAACTCTTTTAGAGACTGGTTTAGAATAGGCTCGTGAGGGAGCTACACCTGTCCTTTCCCTAAAAGTGTGGTTTTAGAGTATGTTGATATTGTCTGTTGTCTTCCATGTGAACATGACATTGATTCACTCAGAACCTGTCTTGTTGGTCTCTTTTTCTCCGCCAAAGGTGAGCCAGCATTTTCCCTTCCAGGATACAAGGGCTTCTGGGTTGACAACACACTGGCCACAAGTCAGAGATGGGTCCAAGAAGCCGCACATATGGGATATCTGCCCTGGAACTCTGCTCTTTCCAAAGTGGCAGAGGAGGCCCCTCTGTTCTTCCTGAAGAAGGAAGGGGGCTCTGGGGCCTAGCAAGACACAGCTTCCTGGGGTCTCAGTGTGAGGCAGAGCTGGGCAGGCTGCTCTTCCTTCTTTCAAGTGTCTGCCCTGATACCAACGTTCTGTAAGCTTGTACGCAAAGCCACATTCACATTGAACCTGGCTCTGAGGGTGCCAGAGTATCAGGGCAACAGATTAGAAAAGTGTGTAGCCTCTCAGAGGTCCAGTAAGTTTTACTTTCCTATCTCTAGGACAGTGGTTTTTAGGCATCAGTGGAGACAGGAGGGAAACATACTTCTGTAGTGGTTCTATCACTACTTCAGAGTGGAAAATTGCAATCTGTTTTGAAGGATGCAGGAATTGCATGTCTGGGTGAGGCAAGGTCTTGACAGACAGGCTGGGCAAGGTCCATAGTATTAAAGGGTCCTGACTGACCCTCCTCTGATGCCAAGACATGGACTGATTTCCCACTGGAAAATGATCACAGTGGCCACACCATATGGGTCACCTCAAAAATAGCCAATGATATAACTTTAGTCCCTTCAGAACAATTAGGGATTATGGAAGAAATGTAAAGAACAGAGTGCAAGAGATAAAATGGGTTCAAATAGTGTTGTGAGCCCAAAGGTCAGGAGTGGCCAGTGTATTACCTAAGTCAGGTAGGCACACGCCCTCCTTGCCCATCATTGGATTGCCACTTTAAACTAGGCAGCAGGTCTAGAGACAGATTCCCTGACTGTAAAGAAAAACTGACATATGGGAACTGACCTAGGCCTTATGGTGACCTGATGGGCACATTTTCCAATCTGAGTGCCAGCTGATTCTTACCATGAGCTAATTTTGTCAGAACATCTTTTTTAATGTACAAAGCCCTCACAGTTTTAAAGTTTTTTTTTTTTTTTAACATTGTGATAAAGGAAACATCTGTGAGCCACCAGTTTGCAACTTTTGAGTTAAAGTCAGTGGCGAATTTCACTGTAAAAAGGAAATCCTCAGCAAAGAGAAATGGCAAACAAAAAAAAACCTCCAATAAAAGCCCAGAGTAGAACCTGTTAGGTTGACCATCCAAGGCACTGAACAAATTAGTCAACATATGGAGATGGTCAACATAAGGAACAGGCCTACTGTACTGGTAAGTACATGTGGTGCATGTCTGGTCCATGCAAATTACTTAAGGAGGTTATCAATGCAGGGAGGTGATCAACTATGGAGGCTCTACTGTATATATACAAAGGCTGTCCATGTCATATGAAAACCAGTATTAACAATGGCTGGATATTTTCTGGACAGCCTGCGGCACACCTCCTGGGTCAGCATTCTAGTTATTTTACTATAGGAGGAACACTGGAGTAAAAGAGGTCGATCCTTTTTTTTTTTTGAGACAGGAGCCTCAAGCTGTCCCCCTGGGCAGAGTGCCATGGCATTTCAGCTCACAGCAACCTCCAACTCCTGGGCTCAAGCGAGTCTCCTGCCTCCGCCTCCCAACGCCCGGCTATTTTTTGGTTGCAGCAGCCGTCGTCGTTTGGCAGGCTCAGACTGGATTTGAACCTGCCACCTTGGGTGTACGTGGCTGGCGCCTTAGCCACTTGGGCCACAAGCATCGAGCCTAAAGAGGTCTATCTTAATGAAAACTCCTAATTTGAAACAAGGTGACCTTTTAGACTCCAATTCAGAGGGGTAGCCCGACAGCCAGCTGTGGGTTGTAGTTCTCTGTACAGCGATGGTCAGACCAGCTTGTCAGTGAAATAACACCTTGCTCTACAGAAATCACTGGCCCACTGGGTCCTTAGATTGACCTTCCTCAAACAGAGTTGAAACAGGTCACAGACTAGCAAATGGAAGGGCTTTTTATGCTACAGTCCAGCAGGGACTACAGAGAGCTGGGGTGCGCCTGGCCTGGGGGTGAGGTCAGCAGCTTGAATTGCACTGCTCCCTGTGCTGCTGAAACATGGGTACCTCTCCAACCTTGCCATGAGAAGCCCAAGCATTACCCGACTGTTTTCTTCTTTTCCCTAATTTAGGCATAATTTACAAAATGATTTATGACTTAGATTAGCAAACAATAATGTTTAAGCCCCAACATCTGATTGGGACAGAATTATTGCTTTTTGGTTCCTTCTGGCAACTCATCGACTTTGTGTAGGATGCAGAGGTGAGTATTTGACTCCAGTGCATTCTGTACCCTCTCCAGTGATAACACACACACACACACTTTAATATCAAAGAAGTTTAATACGCTGCAATAAAATAAGCGCCTTGAAAAAGCTCATGGAATAGGTATCAACGTTAGAGAAACCCCTCCCACACATCCTCTGGCTCCACATCCCATCCCTCAAAACCAAACAAGAGAATCTGAAACAACATAGGAAATCCTTCCAAGCTTGGATTTCAGTGAGGGCCCCTTTATCAATAACGACGACACAGTTTCCTACATGGCCTAATAGGAAAGTAAAACACAGAAGCACAAACAGTCTACAAGATTTCAATATTTAAGAGACTTGGTACATATTTAAAGTTAAAATAACTCCAACTTTTATAGCTGTACATATTGTTTTAAAGCAACTTAATATATCTTTAAATTTAATATATACACTCTCAAAGGTTCTTCAGGTGAGGTATGTAAACATTGTCTAATGAAAATTTTTCAATGTTTCAAACCAACAAATTCACAGCATACATTGAATTTTCATCCATTAAAGACACAGTACATTCCTACACTCACTAACATAGTGGAGACCCAGGCCCAAGGGGTTCACACTGATCTTCCGGGTTATCTTCTGCAGAATTTCTCATTTCACTGCTTTTGGAAAGACCATCTTTATGCAGGCCAGGAGCACATACCTGGTACCAGGAAGGGGTCAGGGCGTTTGAAGGCCCTGTACTGGGCTTCTGGATCACTAGCTAAGACTCACAAGACAGCAAAAAGGAGCACATCTGAACAACTACAAGATTGACCTCGGCAATGACAACACTGGAAGGAACCAGAAAAACCTTTAAAGGAACGGTAGAGATTCATGTTAGAGCTCCCTGAATCCACAGCTGGATCAGCAGCCCCTGTCCTAAACTCATTGAGAAGGGTCCTGGCCTAAAAAAGAATAAAAATCCAACATGGCACCTGAGCTTCAGTTAAATTGCATGGGTCTCCTATGACCCCCTAGCCCCTCAAAGGCATTAACTCTAGCCTAAATTAGGACCCTGGGCTGTGCTTTTCATACAGGTTGGGGTTGAATTTCTTAATATTGTAACACATGGGAAAATAATGCCATGAGTTCACAAAGATGACCAATGCTGACACACAGGCACTGGCCAATGACCTTGGAGGAGCTCAATTTTGAAAACTACTTGTTCCCTGAGGGTAAACAGCAGGCTTATATTGAGATTGAGGCTAGTGAGGGGATTTTTAATACAAGGACTTGGGGAGCCTCAGGCCAGAATCCCATTTTACCCCCACATAATCTACAATGCCCCTCCCCCCACCCTAAGACGTAGTCACCTCCCAATGGTACAATATAGGTCAATTTCTTTCCTCTTGCTTGCTTTCTGGCTCAGCAGTGGAAAGTTTTATTCTAATGCACCCACTTCGACCTAAAAAATCACTAGTGAAAAATTCCAAACACCATCATAAATACAAAAGAGAAGACATATTCCAAAAGTCTAAAAAACTACATTACTTCTATTAATGGTTATTTGGGTGTGGGGTATTTCTTTTTCACAAAGTTTAGGACGGTCACAAGGAGAGGCTGCGAAACAACTTTAGCAATCTGCTGAACTAGACACGCTGAGAGAAATGGAAGAATGACTGTCATCTTTATATGGACCTAATGGGTTAGCCCCAGACATGAAAGGGCTTTAGATATTTTAAGCCCAAACACACAGGAGGCTTAGAGGAAAGGGCTTAGCTTTTAAAGATAAGTCAAAATAGCAAAAAAGGCATTTAATTGGCCACTTGAATTTCTTTCTTTAAAAAGCATCTTATTTATTTATTTTTGAGATAGAGTCTTGCTCTATTGCCCTGGATAGAATGCAGTGGTGTTATCATCCTTGTAGCTCACTGCAACCTCAAATACCTGGGCTCAAGTGATCCTCCTGCCTCAGCCTCCTGAGTACCTGGGACTACAGGTGCCCAACACAATGCCTGGTTACTTTTACTATTTTTAGTAGTTATGGAGCCTTGCTTTTGTTCAGCTGGTTTCAAATTTCTGAGCTCAAGCAATGAATGTTCTTGCCTCAGCCTCCCAGAGTGCTAGGATTATAGGCATGAACCACCACACCTGGCTCACTTAAATTTCTCATGTAAAAAGTTCTTAGAATTTACTCTATAGCCAAATGAGCTTTGCCTCAACTGGATTATGGAAACTCTACCAATTCATGGAAAACTGCTATTTTTTAATCTATATCTCCAATTTTGATGTGTCAGACTTCACCTCCATTGCTAGAGTTCTATGACATGAAGAAGCGTGCAGACAAACAGAAGCAAAAATTCAAGTACAGCAACCTCTCCAGCAAAGGCAAGAGGTCTTAGCAAGAGCTGTTCTACCCCCACCCTATCCTCTGAGACAAGGGCCAATGCGGGCCCCAGAATAAATGTAATCATCTAGGATCTTATTGCTTATGGGCAACGTTATCAGAAAGAACACCTGGAAATCTGCTCTGCAGATCTGGGTACTGACCACTGACCAGTTTATCTTATATCTGTATATACATACATATATAATATATAACATAACCAGATGAGAAGAGGGGGCAGTTAAAGCTTAGATTTGATGTAACATTACAGATCAATTGCCCCAAACAGCTCTCAACCTGCTGGTTTTTGTTTTTTCCCCATGCGTGAACTGTGTTATGAAAGAAGTCCACTGCTCAAAATATATTCTTCTACAATACTACAATGCAAACCAACATCACTCAGAACATGAATCCGTATATAGCACATGTAATAAATATTTTTAGAAAACTATTTACATTACTTCTTGTGAACATTTAGATGAGAGCAAAATTTATTTCTTCCTGCAAAGTTAGAAAAAGTTTTGACTGTCTAGTTCAGTGCTAAATTCCCTGGCATCTAGTTACCCATTCACATTTTCTCTTAGAATCAGATTTGCTTACAAATAATATCTTAGAAAAACATTCTCCAGCATTACTCTTCAAGTGTCCTCATCATTTGTTTAGAAAAAACAAAGGGAGGCCATAGGAAATATGCAAATTATGGTTCTAATGGATGACAAGAACCCCTTCGAGTCTAGTTCCAATGCTAAAGCTTGCTGCAGACCCAGAGTTGCCGTTTTCCAGCTAGCCAGCCAAGCACAAGGAACGTGATTCAGACAGGGGTGCCCAGGGAGGAGCATGATCAGAGAGCACTGGTTCCATTCCACCTAGGGGTGCTCTCAACTGCAGGCCAGGACTGCTGAGAAGTAAAGCTGATCACATCTTAGAACAGATGGTCTTGTTCTGTAACCATCAGTTACAGGGACACTGGCCCACATCTGATGCTTGCTCAGACAGGGAGAGAGGACAAGAGGGAGGGGAAGGAGGGAGGAGAGAGAGCTGAGGTGCTCATGAATATCAAGGTGTAGAAGGTAACATTTTTACCTCCCATGGTTAAATGGGTGTAAAGAGGTGCCCTTCGCAAAGGAAGAAACTAGACATACACCTTAATACTTTCTTTAGGCAACCAGTGGTTTCTCCATATCCCAAAGGATGGGTTTGGATTTCCTTGGAGCTACAACTAAGGCTCATTTCCCTGCATGGGTTGGTAGAGTGTACAGCTGAATGTTCCAACTGCATGCAAGAAATGGGCTGCATGAGGCGAGCCCTAATGCCATGCCTAGCACAGCCATTCCTCTTGTGGGAGTCCCACCTTCTCGTGGGATGGGGTGACAGGGGGAAGATGCACTTATACATCTGCCCCAATAAAGCAAGGTTTCAAGGCCACATCCTTTTACCTTAACTGTGCTGTTTGGGAGCTGACCTGCTGAGCATGGTAGCTGGGTAAGTATGGGTGGCTAGAAAGAACATTTTTTTGGAAAGCCCTTTTGATAGTTAATTTTCTTGTTAAAATAAATACTTTCTATAGAAGCATTTGAACAGGAATATATCACTATTTACACAGTGAAATAAATTCCACAGTGGTGTGTATAAATATTATATATACACTGTTATGTGTTAAAAACCACAGACACTAACACAGTCTCCGAGAACTATTTAAAATGCAGAAAACACCAGTGAAATCAATAACCTTAAGCTATAGCAGCTCTAAAAATAATCCCTACCTGTGTGGTACAAATATACAAAATTATGCAAATATTGTTTGTATAGTCTCTTTCCTACTAACTCTCAGATATTGCAGCTTTAACTACAAGACAAATATAAGGGGCAGATCACAGAAAACTGGGGTGAGAAAAAGCTGACAAATTGAATAGCATTTGGACCCAATGGCTAAATACTAGAAGGAAAATAGAGAATTTGGAAGGAAAAAAATGCTTCAAAGGCGACACATTATGTGTTCTGAGACATGCCTGGATGTAGGGGGCCATCCCAGAGAAGATGCCTCCTGGAAGGGGGCTGGTGCAGAAGCAGGAGAGGGAAGAGTCAGGGCAAGGTAGCAAAGATGGTTCCTCAAAATGAGGAGAGTCCTGAATTTGTTCAATCGAGAGCTGCTGGTGCCAACAAGATGCGACTGCCATGCTGGTGTGTTTAAGAGAACGTGTGGACTGGACTTGAGGTTCAAACAAGCAAAGGCTAGCCATTTATGTTTACAAGTAATGACCAGAGCCGAGAGAGAGAGAGAGAGAGAGAGAGAGAGAGAGAGAGAGAGAGAGAGGCTTGCAAATAATACTAGATACAAAAGAAAAATGAAAGACTTGGGATAAAACTAACATACCCTGTGCTTTTAGATAGAGGGAGTATTCTAGGCTTTAAGTTCGTTAGTAAATTGTGTGTTCAGCACTGCTGTGTGTGAAATGTCTCTCTACCAGTCAAGTTCATTATGATTCATAAAAATGACGACGACTACGCTTCTAGTTTTAAAGACTTCGTACTTTAGTTGTAACCATATATGCTGATAGGTATGACCGTATGTCCACAACTCACCAACAAAATAGAGAGATATTCTTTTTTTCAAATGTCCAAGTATTATTCAGAAATAATGTGCAACAGGAGCTGTGTACTGAGATAAACACATGAGATATCCTAAAACCTAGAATTCTTGCAATGCTGGACTACGTGAATAAAAATTTTGTGCCTAACTGTCCACACAATTTGATCTTGAATGACTAGTGTAAGGATCAGTAAATCTTTTCTTAAAGGGTTAGATTGTAAATATTTTAGGCTATGTGGGCCACATACCCTGTATGGTCTCTGTTATTTTATTTTTTTAACATAACCCTTTCAAAAAAGGTTAAATCCATTCATCCTATGCCTGACATATTATAATATCATGAATACCTGGTTATTTTTCTTTAAATAGGTAATCTATACTTTCATGAGACTTGCATACTGAGTACCCATGTTACATGGAATGGTCTAAGTCAGGTGAGACAGCTTCTGTGTTTGTGAATGTCAGACAGCACAACTGTACAACTGCCACTCTGAAGGGTGGAGCAAAGGATGTCTACTAAAGTCTGAGGTCAACCACAAAGGCTCTGAGAAAAGGAAGATCAGACAGAGAGGTGGTAAAGGAAGGAACTGACTGGCCTTGGTTCAATCCCAGGAGCAAAAGCCTGAGCAAGGCTATCATCCATAAAGTGCCCAGGGTGGGTCCCAGGGCCTGAGGACAGCACAGCTCTGAGTTTCTGCTCAAGTATGATTATTTATAAAGGAAGGAAAGAGATTGGATATTTAAGTCTTCCAATCTTTCCACTGCAGAGTATAGGACTCTGCTAGAATATTTCAAGGGATAAATGATATTGAAGGCTGTCTCACAAGACTTCCCATAATTCTGCTTGTTTTAAATACTCTTTTTATTTTTTTCCTCTAAAAAGGACTTGAGAGCAAGCATGGGAAGAATACTTACTGCTAGGATGTGAAGACTGGCACATAAACACAATTTCCTACTTTAAAAATTTCCAGTATTTCAGTGGCTATCAAGCCATATGAAGACATAATAATAGCTAAGAATTCAAAACGTTAATTATCTGCTTCAAAACAAATCAAACAATCAGTGTTTTGGGACCACCGACCAAATTTTTTCCAGTGACATGACATTCAACTTCATTTTGAAAAATAGCATAGAAACGTTTCTTTGAGTTTTGGGATCAAGGAGAAGTTTAATACTTCAGAAGTTGACTGGATTTGATCCAAAGATATAATCCAGAACTTTTCAGTCATACTCAGGTTGTAACATGTTCCAATTTTTTAAATCATTCTTCCTAAAGCACTTCAAAAGCTTTTATTTTTTATTTGTTGACTTACCTTATTATAAAATTGTGAAAGTATATGACTGAAAAGATATCAGTGTCAACATATTTTTATTTTCCTAAAAGCCAACCAAAACTATCATACAAGAATAAACAATGCTTTGGATTGTGATCAGACTTTGTTTCAACTCTGTGAAAATACATTTTCCACATCTAAATGTGATGTTCAAAGGACTAGAAGTCCAATTAAGGTAGTCTCAACTAATTTTAACAGAAAAAAAGTCTTGGCTTACTTTAGTAAGAAAGAAGTGAAGCCAGAGTCAGTTCTGATTAAAGCCAAGTGAGAGGCCTAGCCACATTAACTTCAGAAGTCTGAGCCCTGAGCTCAAAGGGGTCCTTCTGGCTGCTGTGATGGGTGATTCTAAGTAAGATGTAGTGCTAAGATAGCTCAACTATAAGGGATGGCAGTCCATGTGTTACTTCAGTATAACATATAACATGTCTCCTTTGTAGCAAAGAGAAATAAGGAAATGTAAACGAACAGAATTTAGACAAAGAGGGAGGGGAAGGAAAGAAGAGGACAGAACTTAACAAAAGAGGCAGGAGAAAGGAGAAGAAAAATCAGGAGATTTATTCCTGAAAAGGATTATTATGAAAAGGGGGCAGAAGACTTTTTTGAAAGGTCTAGACAGTAAATATTTTAGGCTTTGTGGGCCACATAGTTTCTGTTGCAACTACTCAACTCTGCCCTTGTGGTAAAGCAGCCATAGACAATACATAAGCAAATGGGTGTGGCTATGTTTCAATAAATTTTATTTACACAAACAAAACGATCAGCTCACAGTTTGCAGTCCCTTGACAGATCATCTGGAAGCCAAAAGGGAGCCTGTATAGGCTGACCTAAAACCAAAAGGAGTTGCTGTGGTTCCCTGGGCCACTGGCCAGCACCTTGGACATTTCAGCCCCGTCCTGAGTGTTGTGACAAAACCCAGACTTACTGATGGCAACACTACAGCATCTCCAACTTGCATCAGTGTGTGTTATCTTTTCTTAATTGGCTTGTAGGCTCACTAATCAATAAGAACACTGACCATAAATGAGAGTGGCAGCTTCTGCTCTCACCACAGAATCACCACAAAGCAGGAAAGAGACCAAACCTCAATACAAAGTAACTGACTTGAAGTGATGCCTTTTATTGATGGCCTGTCTGAACAGTGATAACCTGCCTGCACAGTATGTGATGCATAGAGGATCCCATTAGAAAGCACCACATATATGAAGGGGTGACTAAGCGCACCTCTTTTATCCATACTATAGAAACAATGAGGTGTGAAACCCATAGCTGAAGACTACAGGAAAGTCTTCAATAAAGAACCCAAGCAGCTAGCAACCACTGATTAAGGGACTTGAATAACATTCCTACACAAGAAGCCTCAGGAGCAGAACAAAGGTGTGTGGCCTTCTTGCTGCAAGACTGCTACCCATCTGAGGAAGTGCTAGAGGTAAGGCTTCAAACCCCAAATGATGGAGTGGTCTCCGTGTTAGCCTTATACACCCAGGGAGCCTGTTAGGATAGAACATGGGTCTCCTAAAGAGGGCCCAGCTCTGGGGGAGCTGTAACAGCACTTCACTGATTGCTTTCCAGGCATCTTCCAGCTCCCCTGAAACACAGAGGGAATACCAATGTCCTCTGGTCACCAACTCCAGCTCCAACACTGGGACAGTCACTTCACTGAGTGCAGAGCCTGGAGCAGAACTGCTTTCTGATTTGGAATTGGAATGTGGGATAGACTGCTTTTGCTTCTGGTGGTGAGCCATATGAAGATGGCTCCAGGAAGGAGGTCTTTGCAAGGGAAGAAAAGTCAGGGGAGACTTGACTCAATACCAAGTCTGATTTGGAGAAACACCTTTGCTAACATCTGTTGTAGATGTAAAGGGCCTTTCAGAGTTGGCCCTCAAGTCTTCTATTAGCAAAATTAACTAAATCAAAAACAAGATTCAACAAATGTCAAAACAATTCTAAGCTTTTACATGTCCTAATTACGTGGAATCTCAGTCTATTTAAATGTCACTATTGTAAAGCATAAGTTGATTTTGAAGATGACCCACTGCATTGTTAGGTGTATAAAATAAATACATACACACTGGTACCTTTTCTTATATGTAGCCTAGAACTGGAGAGAAGGCAATTATCTTGAAATAAGCTTTTAAAAATGAAAAAGACTTAGGAAAGTAATGGAATGAATTATAAACTTGGAACTGGAAAAGTTCCTCCCACTTACTATCTTATACCTCTCCCTAACCTAACCCAAGCACCTTACAAGGTAGTCTATATGCAGCCAAGGGGGCACCTTATATGTACAGGTATCAGTACATCTGACATTGGCAAACATCAGCTGTTTAAGTCACCACAAAAACAATATCCAGTGACAACTATATATAAAAGCATTTTTAAAGATTAAATGCACCTACTCAAAACATATTAATGCTTTTGTGCAACTTAATGCTGAGAAAAGGTTGCCAACATACACACTCAGCAGTTTCATTAAGATAGGTAGCTCTTGAATAGCCAAAGTCAAAGACATTAAAAAGAGAAAAAAAAACCAAAACAAACAAACAAACAAAAAACCCAAGCCTCATGGGATATAGAGGAGACATTAAAAAAACTCAGGGTTTCATTTGAGATAAGTAAACTTCACTATCAATGAAATTCAAAACAATTCTAAATTTCTCATCAATCAAATGCTTTTCTCCAGTGCTATCCAATCATCAGAAGTTTCCATTATACAGCAAACAGTTAACAGAATGGGTAGAAGGCCTGTTTTATAACGATTTGCATACAAAAAGTCTGTCTGGGTTTATCTATAGAGATCTGAAACCACCTAAATGGACAAATTTTTAATAAGAAAGACAGGGCAACAGCTGTCCATACAAACTGATTTTGGTAACAGAACAGGCTAAAGTTACGCTGGGTGAGGCTTTAATAAACAAGTTTTACGAATGGCCCAATGGAATCTCAAGTTATAAATGCTCATGTTATAAAGGAGCAACATCATAGGCACTAAGTTAAAAGCCAATGTATCTGTCTCAGGCTTCACCCAGGAAAGGCAAACATTTAACTACTGGGATGGTACTAATCAATTTGAATGGACACCCACTCCAAACAAGGTACAGCATTATCAGTCTATCAGCTGAACATCAGTTCTGTGTGCAGGGTATGTGGGCTCCCTATGAGATGCTGGAGCTACTCCTTCCAGCTGCAAGGCTGCTCTGACCTTTACATAACTCTGTGTTGCTTAGGCCTTTCTAAGTCTGGTGCCAAAGTGGTATTGGGAATGCACATAGAGACACCAGGCTTCTTTTAAACTATCTGTACTGTGCTAATTATTCAGCTTGTGGTCACCCTCACACACTGCATGGGGAAGAAAGCATTTTACTGTAAAACATGGATTGGGGAAAAGAAAAAAAGCCTGGATTGGGAGACATTTGTGGCTGATAACCACATGCAAACGCACCCAAATGCATGTGCACACAGACACTCTTAAACTTTTCTATTACTAGACATAACATTTTGGCTTTCTTTGAATATGGAAGAACAGTCACTTTTATCTTAATCATCAAATTACAGCTACAAGATGAAAAAATTAATTCTAGATCTTTTCCCCCCCAAAGTAGGATAGAAACCTTGTTAGAAGACTAGCAATCTTGCAAGGCCAAAAATGACAACGGTGGTGAGAATCAGTAATACAGTTGGCGATGCAAATCATTTTTAGAGGTCATAAACTAAAATTAACAATTGTGATATGCCTCTTGTCCCATGGGCACATAATTTACAGTACATGTTCTCAAATGACAAAAAAATCAAAGGTGAGAGGAATGACCAGGAATGACTATGATTTTTTAAAAGAGGGGGGAATAACAGAAATATTAATCTTTTATAATAATTATTTATCTGCATTCTCCGCATATCATAACGATTTGGTTTAGCTTTCAAATATTTAAACAAACAAGACAGAGAGGGAAGTTCACTGCTGGGGTTTGCAAAGAGGGGCATCTGTTCACGGACAGATGCTGCAGGGTGGCTGCTGAAAAGCTCCTTTTATGTGCATGATGGTGGTCTTCTCGGCTACAGTACAAGTGCTTGTGCATCAAGTATAAAATACAAGCCTTTAATCACATAGATCAGCTTTTTAGCTTTTGTAAATTTAAAAACAAAAAGGATAAATAAGGCACTGTACTTTTAAAAACGAAAACTGCTTGGTTCCAAGTTTAAAACCCAAGGAACAACCAGAATATAATATATAACTTCCCTTACTCAGCCTCAGAGAAGGACTCTGCAAGTTCCTTTCTCCATCTGAGACACATTTTCTGATATCTCAAATTGTGGTGTTCTCCACTAACTGTAGATTTGAAAGGCTTGATAAGCTTATAAAAGCAGATTTAGTTAATGCAAAATAAAGGTTACTTCTAGAATAGTTTTCCTCTTGGCTACCATTCCTCCAATTACTTTGCATCCAGTCGCCTCCGTTTGCTGTGGGAAGAGTCCAGCTTTGCCTTTAGCTTTCGCTTTCTCTGGGCTGCACTCCTCTCTGGGGTTTTTGTCAAGGGTCTAGCCCGAGTCTTTCCACTGCTCTGCTTCCTGTTCTTGGCTTTCTGGGGCCTTGAAGAGGATTCACTTGCCCCCTTTTGCTTTACAGGTTTTGTCAGCGTTTCTGAGGTGGTGGGCTGGGTAGTTCTTTTGTTTGTATTCTCTTTTTCTTTCCTGGAGGGAAGGCAGCTCTTCCCAGGGGACTTTTTAGGGACCTTCACTTTATTCTCTTTCAAAGACATCTTTTTGGGCAGGTGGCTAATTCTGTCCCTTGCAGCTGGCCTCTTCCCAGCAGGTGTTTTGGTGGTCCCATCAACATGCTTTTCTTTGCTTGCTCTCATGGTAGGCCCCTTATCCTTAATGTCCCGAGGGATACTGCTTTCTGTTCTCTTGCGTTTATTCTGAACTTCTGCTCTAGGCAAGATTTCAGACAACTGTTTCCCTTTCCTTCCCTTCAGTCCTTCAGTATTCTTGGGCTTAACAGGAAACCCATGTGAATCTACTTGCAGGGCAAGCTTGGGTGACATCAGAGGGTTGATGCACACGCTCTTACGACTCTGTTTACTTTCTGTAGCCAGACCAAATGGGCTTTCCATTTTTTCATTCTTGATCAAACGCTGCTGGGCTCTGAGCTTTCCTCGAATATTGGAGTATTTTCTAAGGATCCGGGTACTGGCTGGAGTGGGCAGGTTTGTGGGAGGATGGCTGTTTCTATCCTCCTTGACTTCCTCTATGCTGTCTTCAGAATTAGGGCTGAGACAGACCTCACTGCTATCCTCTGGCTCCACTTGGTCAGGATTCTCTCGAAATCTAGCCCAGAGCTTCTGTGTTTTCCAATTATTCCTAGCAGGAGTAGCTCCAGGAAATTTCTTCAAGTGCTTTTTCAAGCGTTCAGCCTGCAGTGAACTGGGATACAGGCTGGAGGGAGGGTATTTCTGAAGTGGATGCTTGACAGGAGGAATGTCTCCTGGAAGACGAGTATTGAGCTTCTTCACAATTACTAGAGACCGGGTTTCAGTTGTCTCTAAGAACCATTTACAAACATTAGATAACTTAAAGTTTGTCATAAATAGCATTTGAACAGGAGAAAACTTTTGTACCTCCAATGAACCCCTACATTTTCGTGATCTTTTCTTGCTTTTCCAAATCTCCTTCAGTTTATCTGACTTATTCCTTGCTCTTGGTGTTGGCTGTACTTCTTTCTCTAACTGGATCCAGCCCTTCTGAACTTTCATGTACTGGGCATTGAAGTTGGCAATAAGCTCTTGGTTCTCCTCCTCAGCACACCACTCCACAAACTTTGGCTGTTCATCTACCACTGTGTCAACGTCATCCTCATCTAGGAGATCAGCATTCTCTGGGGCTTCATTTTCCTTTGGCATTGGGTTTACTTGTGCAGCTTCCTTTTCTGAAGTCACTTTCACAGGATCCAAGGGGTCCAGACAATGAGCATGTCTGAGGTTGTAGGTTGAAGGGGTCAACCTTTTAGGCCTTGGGACCAATTTTGGTGGCTCAGCAGCATCACCACTTCCACTATTTGACAACCCAAGTGAGCTGGATGGGGTGTCGCTGTCGTCACCTTTGTGTTGGGTGCTCTCCCCGTCTGCCTCGTTCACAGCCTCCTCCTCAGCCTGTGCAGGAATGTGCCCTGGCTTCTCTTTTGATTCTTCTGGATCCCTCTCACAAGAAAGACTTTCTGAGGGGACATGAGCATTTTTCTCATCTATCTTAGACTGAACATAGATTTCCAGTCTCTCTCCAGGCAGTGGCTGTGGCTGGCCAACTGTGGTTACAGGGTCACTGCTGGGGAAAATTTCTCCTTCTTCCCCTTTGACTTCTTTTCCCAGAAGGGTTTTCAGAGTTTGCCTGGTGATGATACCGCCTCCTTTGACCTCCTGCTCAACATCCTTCTCCAAGGTGTGTTCATTGACATCTGGGTTTTCAGAGTCCTCCAGAACTTCTGTATGGAAATTGTCCATTGGACAGTCCTCAGGTGTTGAGCCACCAGGCTGACCTTCTTTTTTAGATAGTTTTACACCAGGATTTTTAGAAACCTTGAGCTCAGGACAAGCAGAAAAGGAATCTGAACTTTGATTTTTTAGGTACTTCTCAACAGAGGAAGAATCTAAAAGCTGACTTCTTAGGCACCTATCAGAGGCCTCAGGGAATTTTTTACCTTTTTTCTTCTTGTCCAAATTCTCTTCAGAGGAGTCAATGTGTAGATCACACATATCTTTTTCTGACAGACATTTTACATCACTGTCTTCTCCTTCTAATATTCCTGAATGACTTGCTTCCTCATTTTCCTCAATTTCACTAGGGTTTTCATTGGTAAGAGTGTTGCTTTCCTTCACGAGCAGGTTGGTATCTAGCTCTTGAGTATAGGAAGTCTCAGCCTTGGTACTGATGCTTTGGTCATCCTCAGCCTTTCCTAGACTCATGGGAGGTTCCAAGACCAATGGGGGACTTTGATTTTCTGAGCATAGAGGACTTTCTTCTCTACTGACTGTTTCAGGAGAAGAATGAGGTCCAAAAACGACATTTTCACTGCCTTCACCAGAAATGCTTTCAGTAGAGGGAATCAGGTGACAGTCTTGGGGTACACTCATCTTCTCTGTATCCAGCAATGAAACTGGTTGTTGGTCTTGTTCAGGAGAAGATATCTCACTTATTGTGGGAGGTGATACTGTGGAACTGCCTTCTGGCACATCCTCTTCAGGAAGGTGAGCAGGGACAGGCCACACTGGACCAGAGGCTATTGTTTCCTTTGACTTAGGGGAGTTGCTTGGACTCAGTTTATTAACAACAGGGAAAACCTCAGGCTCTTGAAATTCTTTTTCAGATGAAACATCTCTACCTCCTTCCTTGAGGGAGGTTATTTCCTTACTAGGTTCTTCAGGGTTGTCTTCACTGGGTAGCTGCACATCTACCATATGTCTAGGGGCTGAAATTGGAAGGGTCTCCTTGGGAGTAACCACTGCCTCTGACACCAATGTTGAGCAGCTAGCTTTTTCCTGGGAGTGTAAATTTCTGGCCAGTGTGCGAACAGTTGGCAGCTCACAACAGTCTCCATTGAAAAAGTATCCTCGAGTACTTTTTCTGGCTGTTTTCCGAGAAGATAGTATTGATCTTTGATTCTCAAAGTGGCATTCTGTTATTGGCTGACTGATATAAACAACATCACACTGGTTATCATAATCATTTATCCTCAATCCTGATGCCCTTTTACTTTTCCGGGCTGTCTTAATGGAGTTTGATATCATCTTGGTTCTTGACTGTCCGTTAGATGTTTTGTGTATAGCTGGCATAGGGCTAGGGGCTAACCAACCATCTTTGGAATGATCAAACTGGCCCTTATCGCTAGGATATAAATGATAATCTACCTGATTTCTTCCTAGGGGGTGAAGATAGTTCTCTTGCTTTGGCCTTGCATCTTGTTCATTTGCCTCTGAGTCCTGGCGCAAAGATGTTTTTGAGCTACACTGTAAAGAATTCTCTTTGTCAGCAGTTCTAGGTGAGTTCCCTATAAGCCCTGAGTCCCAAGCCTCTTCTGATAGAGCTTTGAATGAATTTCTTTGAGAAACAATATAGCCATTGTTCTCCTCACTATTCTCAGCTGTCACTTTCACTGTACTTAGACTTACTACTAAAGCTGAACTCTGCCCATGGTCTTTACCATCATCACCTATTTTCACATTTGTGTCTTGCTCCTGTCCAGGGGTTTGCACCTCCAAGCTTTTAGAGACATGATGGAAGTTTAGTGAGCAAGAATTAGATGTAGTGAGGTATCCCAGGGTAGAACTATCCACTGAACTGCCAGAATTAGGTTTAGTGGGTGGATGTTCAGAGGAGTCTTTCTGGACAATAGTTAAGGTATTCTCTCTTCGATCTATGGAATTTGTCTCAGGAGGAGGCTCCTTCAGGGTCTGTTCTGTAAAGTGTAAAGGGCTGTGAGAGCCTGATGAATCTGCAAACAAATCTATAGAAGTAGAATTCATATCAAGACACAGAGCATCTTTTTCCTTATGTTTGGTGCTTATCTGGGCACAGCCAGCATTGCAGGTGGACACATCCATTACTTCAGAATCAGAAGGCTGCAGGTCTTCAGGGCCAGGCTGAGATTCAGTATATAGGTCGTTCAGAACACGAATGAATTGTTTTTGATGATGAGTGCACAGTTTAACCATAAACTTCTCCAGAGGGGACTTCGACTGATTGTTAGAATCTACTGCTATTGCCTCTGTTGAGTTCTCACTAAACAGACAAAGAGAAAGAAGAAATTAGTTTGGTCATTTTCTAAGAACCATTTTTACATTATAAAATCCACCAGGTATTTTCATTCTCTGGCTAAAACTGCTTCTAAGCCTGCACATATACTTTTTATTCAATAAATAAGTAGTAGTTATCTAATTAAAATATAATGCCAATCTACTATATTCTCAATTTTTAGTGACAATATCCTTTATACGTTAAATGATTATTCAAAAATCATTTTTATCTTACAGAGAAGAAATATTACACACAAATTTTTTTCAAAACAAAAAAATTTTGGCCATGCTATTAACTCCAGTTGGTCAACATATACTTTTGCTTTAGGCCTGGTTCTGCTGGTTTTTTTTTTATACAGAGTTTCACTTTGTCACCCTGGCTAGAGTTCTGTGGTGTCATAGCTCACAGCAACCTCAAACTTTTGGTTCAAGCAATTCTCTTGCCTCAGCCTCCCAAGTAGCTGGGACTATAGGCATCCAGCACAACACCCAGCTATTTTTAGAGATAGGGGCTTGCTTTGGCTCAGGCTGGTTTCGAACTTGTGAGCTCAAGTGATCTGCCTGCCTTAGCCTCCCAGAGTGCTAGAATTACAGGTGTGAGCCACTGCATCCAGTTTAGGCCTGGTTATTCTTGTTAAATAATCATTGGTTTATAAGTCCACAACACTGACAAAAATTTAGGCACACTATGTTATAAATCTTGGTTTAGAATTACTCAGAAAACTTAACAGTTTTAAGATGGTTTCTCAGCATGACCAACTGGATGTATTTTATAATACTGCTAATAGTAATGCAGGAGTCCTTCCTTCCTTTCCTGGGGCATGAAGGAATGGAAATCAATAATCTCATACTTCAGACACATTAAAAGGTAGAATGACAAGTCATTGATTCATAGTCTATAAGTGAGGAAACAGATATGAAACCACACTAAAAAACTGAACAGCTCTGTCAATGCAAGGTATTAGAACTACATCTTCACATAAGCCCCACTTTTTACATTCTCCTAGGCCTTCAATACACATTTTCAATCATTCTCAAGAAGTCACTTTACATAAAAGAACCCCTTTCCACCATCTCTATTAAGTTATCCAGGACAAACTTGTAGAGCTTAACCCAGATAGTAGGGATGGTGGGAAAGGATAATACTAGGTTCAAGACAGGCTAAAAGGCAATGCCCAAGGGTTATTATTAGCTGCTTTGTGCTTCTGGATGTCTGGGTTTTACTGAGCTAATGCAGTTGCTGTGCTTCAATTCCCTGGAGTTCAATAGAATTTCTCAATCCCCCCCCCCCAATTGTAATTCCTCAGGACATTATTATTTGACTAGACATGAAATATATGAAACACGGCAGAGCATGGAAGGCAGCTTAATAAATACGTTAAATAGGCTCGGCACCTGTGGCTCAAGTGGCTAAGGTGTCAGTCACATACACCTAAGGTGGCGGATTCGAATCCAGCCCAGGCCCGCCAAACAACAATGATGGCTGCAACCAAAAAAAAAAAAGCCAGGCATTGTGGCGGGCACCT